>NC_088098.1:15481123-15789445 GCF_036370855.1 Dromaius novaehollandiae | reverse complement strand
CTGAGGTTCCTGTCTTCTACTCCTCTTACATGAGGTACTGTATGCCACCAAACTGCGAATGCAGTGTTTCACTAGGCACTCGAGGAAGGCATGAAGCCAACTCTCTTTGACTTTCAGTGGAATCTGCGTATCCAGCTCTCAGTGGGGCTTTTGAAAATGTCATCCTTAATTGACTTTGAAAAAAGCTTATTTTATTTTGCATTAAAATTGTAGTGATTACATAGGATTGTCATAGAAAATTATTGGAATTACACAGTGATACATGTTAATTTTTCCATATCGCCATCCAATAAATTCTGCAATTAACCCATATCATTGCTCTAATATCATGCACTTTGGGGAAATCTTTTCAATTAGAAACTTAACAGTAGGAGTGGAGAATTGGATGAGATGCCTAGAATTGGATTTACTTTGCTCTTTTTCCCTTAAAGTTAAAATAGGTTTTTTTAAAAAAAATCTTTCTTTATTTGTCTTCTTCTTGGATTTTTCTTCTCCTTCCAGTGGAACGGATGAATCATTTTAAGTCAGAAAGCACAAAGAATAAAAGTCAAAGAAGATTTCTGCATTTACTAAAAAAAGAGATATCATTTGGAATAGCCATAAATGAGTGGTAAAGAAGGCAGACATTTTTTCTTTAGACCTTTTATTTCTTTGCAGGGACCTCAAGGTGAATAATTTTCACCAGAAATTAAAAAAAAAAAGAAGTATTTAATCTCTAAAAATGTAAGCTATTTTCCATTTGCAAATAAACACAGTTAAATAAAAGGCGCTTATCCTAACTAGGCTGGCGTACTGAACTGTCTCAAGTAAGAGAGAAGAGGGATATATTTTTCTTCTAAAAAGGTCAGCAAGTGAGAGGACAAGTGGGGTGACAGATATGGTGGGGACTAGCTAGCGGGGATAAGTTAGGCATTTATGACTTTTGTTTATCTGCTGTCTCAATCCAATATCAGGGGGGTTTCATTACGATCCCAAGGACGAGATTAAGACGCTAAAACCAGTCAAATATTGTACAACTGTTTAACTTTATTTTCCATGAAGTGGGGAGAAAAGGTGGGGAAAGGCGAAGGTGAGGCAAAGCGAAGAGGGGAACAAGCGTAAGGGAAAAAGATAGAGAAAGCTGGAAAAGGAGAGAAGAAGCTAGCTACCACCACTGTGAGTCCGACGATGTTCTGCCAACTCCGTTCGAATTACAGCTCAGGCTGGGTGCCTCCGAAGAGGGACCCCAAACAAAGAAATCCCTGGGCAATTATACTTTCCAATCTAAGCTCTCCACCCTTCACATGGTAGTTTGGACCAACAGTAATATTTAGGTCTGGGGTCTCCTGCTCTTTATTGGGTCCCTAGGTAGGTTGTTTACTGTTGCGGTTTCTGCTGACAGATGTGTCGCCTTCTGATGTGACAATCTCCCGTTCGCCTGAGACGGCACGGAGGCTCCCCCTGCCTCCGGGCCAATGAGCACTGACACCAATATGAGGATGCTGCAAATGGCGTTTATTGTACGCATGTATTCGCTTATGTACCTACAAGCATACTGCTATCTCTACGTCATATCCTTCCTCTTCCTTCCTCTTTCCGTGCCATCGCGAGATCTTCCGATCGCCGTTCCCTACATCTCCCCCTCCCCATGCTTTGGCTATGCTATTTGCTTTAAATTGCCGTGTCGCGGGTTAAGCGTTCATAGTGTGGGTGTGGGTGGGACCACCCCTTTTCTAGCAGTTGTCTTACCAAGCATCTAAACACTAGTCTACATACTAATATGCCTAGCACGAGCATCAGCAGCGGGCGCAACCCTTCTATTAGTAATTGCCTGGCCCATGGTCCTAGCCCAAGCCAATTACCACTACCGAACCCAGAAGGTCAAGCTCTTGCGGGTCCCAGGGCAATGATGCATTCAGTGTGTTCAAGCGGTTACTAATATTGCTTGTGTTTGTGCAATGCTCTCTCAGCTTTGGTAGGTCTATGGTCAAATTCAATGGGACCCCTATTAAGCATGTCTTAAAGGCTGCCCCACACCCGCCAGCATCAGGCAAAATTGCTTATTTCCTGTCCGGTTTGCCAGGTGAGCCATAGATTGTTACTACCCCATTTCGCTAACGTTGGTTCGCCTTTCACCCCTTGGAGTCCCAGTCCCAGCATCGCTATGAGGAGAGCTACTTGGGTTGCTCCCCCTGCCATCTTCTCGGGTTTTCTGGTTACGCGTTCTTCTTGTGGTTTCACGCGCCTTTTCTCATCTGTTCTTCTTCTCCTGTCTGCTGTCTTTGCTGCTAGAAGGGATCATCGGCTTTTCAGGGTGGTTACGCGTTCTTCTTGTGGTTTCACGCGCCTTTTCTCATCTGTTCTTCTTCTCCTGTCTGCTGTCTTTGCTGCTAGAAGGGATCATCGGCTTTTCAGGGTGGTCCTCCCCTGCAATAAAACTCAGACATTCATTAATTCACCTGACTCTCTGCTTCCTGTCTTGTCCTTGCCCTGAGGTCTGGGCGCACCCACTTCACAGGGACCCATCTTACCACTTCTCCCTGCCTGACCGCTGCATACCCTCGTCCTTGGGTTACCAGCTGCCACCCCTCTTCCCATTCCCCTTTTTCCGGGATTCGGACCTTTACGTCTGGTCCCTCGTGCATCGCTCGGACCGCCCAATGCTTTTCCGCTGGCGTCTTGTTCTCCTCCCCCCGATGAACTGATTCAGACCGAATAAGGCGCGCATAATTATTTCTGATTGTTTGTGCGCGGGGATTCTTTGTGTATATCCTTCCCCCTCCCCAAGAATCTCGATCCTTTGCTTTAAAGTGCGGTTTGCTCGCTCGACAATGGCTTGACCTGTGCTATTATAGGCAATACCGTGCACTAGCTTAATTCCCCACCGTACGGCCCATTCTCTCATGCTTTGCGCTGTGAAACACGTGCCGTTGTCTGTTTTAATAGTTTCTGGGGCACCCAGCCAGGCCATTGCCGTGTGCCAATGCAACTGTGCCGCCCGCGCTGTGACTCGTTTATGTTGGGTCGCAACGATGATACCGCTGTGTGTGTCCACTGTGACAGCCAGCCAGGGCCGTGGTCGAAGTCGCTGGCACATTGTGAAGTCCGTTTGCCATATTTGGTTTCCTTTCAGCCCCCTGGGGTTGATGCCGGCGCCCCACAGGGGGTTTTTTTGGCAATACGGGCAAGCCGCAACCACTTCACGAGCCGTGGTAAGGGGGATGTTGCAGCTTTTTGCCAGTGCTTTTGCACCAACATGGAGAAGGTCGTGCACCTGCCTTGCTTCTGCGACTGTCCACACACCTTTGGCCGCTTGATCGGCTTTATTGTTGCCTTCTTGGTACACTCCTTGGATTGCCTCATGACTCCGAACATGAATAACAGAGGCAGTGGCCTGCCGTTGTTGCAGGGCTTCTTCTAGCATTAGCGCAATGGGCGATCCGGCCCATCCGGGATATGACATGTTGTGTAACAATTTAAAGACGAACATGGAGTCTGTCACTACATTCAAATGCTCTTCTGGCCACATTTGCAATGCCTGCACCACAGCTCGGGCCTCTAGATGCTGTACGCTACTGTCCGGCTCGCTGATCTTCACTCGGTGCCATTGGGCCTTTTGATCTTGCCACACAACGACCGCTGCCCTGGTCACGGATGACGCGTCGGTGAACACTGTGCGCCCTGGTGCAGGTCGCTGTAGCACTCGGGCTTTCAGATGGGGCCGAAGGACGGAGAGGTGTGTATACATCTCCAGCACAGGCGATAATCTGATTGTTCCTGGGAATCCTTCTAAAGCTATTGCTATGTTATCTTGTTTCTGGACCACGCTGTCCCATTGACTCCTTTTTACCGGCAGGTAAATGGACTCAGGCTCCTTCGCGAAGTGCCGAACAGTGGCGGTTTGTCCCTTCTGTATCATCTGTGCCAACGCTGTTACGATTGTGACGTATGCCGTACTTATTTGGTTCGACACTATCCACCATACGACTTCCGGACGCTCCGGCGTCCCTTGTCCTAGAACGCCTATGGCTCCTGTTCTTGTAACTGCCACGTACAGATTGATTGGTCTGGCCGGGTCGTATCTCGTTACTCCGCCCTTTGCATGAGATCTTCTATTTTTCGGAGGGCTTCTAACGCGTTCGGTGTCATCTGCCTCGGTTCCCATGGTTTGTGGCCCTTGAGCAACTCGAACAGTGGCTCCATCCACTCCTGGGGAATACCTATCAGCCCTCGCAGCCATTGGAGAGCTCCAACCAATTGCTGTACATCATGCAACGTCCGTATCTCTCTATTGAGCTTTATCGGCTGTGGGACCACAGCTCTGGGGAGGATGGTGGTTCCCAGATAGTCGACAGATTCTCCCCTTTGCGTCTTCGCTTTCTGGACGTACAATCCCGCTTTATTTAGGCAGTTAATTACTGCCTGTTCTGCCTGATCGGTTTCTTGCTGGGTCTCTGCAGCTATTAGGAGGTCGTCCATGTAATGGATGATAAGCGCGCGCGGGAGCTGCGCCCTTACCGGCTGCAATACCTTAGCTACTGCCGCCTGACAAATCGTAGGTGAATTTTTCATGCCCTGCGGGAGGACTGTCCATTGATATCGCGCTGCTGGCTCCTGCAGATTCTCTGAGGGCAGTGTGAAGGCAAATCGAGCTTTGTCCTGAGGGGCTAATGGTATAGAGAAAAAGCAATCTTGGATATCCATCACCACCACTGGCCAATTCTTTGGTATTGCTGATGGTAGTGGCAACCCCGGCTGGAGGGCACCCATCGCTTCCATCTGCTGATTTACCGCTCGTAGGTCGTGCAGTAATCGAAATTTAGACTTATCCTTTTTGTGTATCACAAATATAGGAGTGTTCCAGGGACTGTGGCTTTCCTCCAGGTGTCCCTGCTCTAATTCTCTACTTACTATTTGTCGGGCAGCCGCCAATTTGTCCCCTGTCAATGGCCACTGCTCTACCCACACAGGCTCATTGGAGCACCATGTCAGCGGGACAGCGAAATGAGCCCCGAGGAGGTAGGCAGTGGCCCTTACCCTAAATTTGTCAGGTGAAAGCCGCTTTGCAATAAGGCATCTCGCCCTAACAATGGTTCCCCTATGGCAGTTATGTACGGCCACACACGGATGATCTGAGCAGGCCTATCCGGGTCCTCCAATACAATTGTGATATCGGTTTCAGAAATCATAGCCTCCGCCCTGCCTCCCACTCCATCTAATGAGCTTGCCACTTTTGCTGGCCAACTCGATGGCCACAACCACGAGGGCACACATGTAACATCTGCCCCCGTATCTAGCATCATTATTAAGGGGATGCTAGGAGGACCCACCCCTGGTGGGCCTATCAGATGCGCTTTCACTCGGGGTCTCTTCTCACACCCTAAGACCAGGGCCACGCGGGGTTTCCCTTCGGAGTTTGGTCGCTGGAGCTGTCCATCAGCAGTGTGTTGTTGTTGACGGGGGCTACTTGAGGCCGGCTCACCGGGGAGGGGTGGCCCCCTAGTTGCCCTCCCCGCTTCTCGTTTCCCGACCGCCGACAATCTCGTGCTCTGTGTCCTGGTTTTCCACAGGCCCAGCATGTAAGGCTCCCCATACCCCCTGTTGGGCGCGCGTAACTTCCCTTATTCGTGCACTGTGCTCTCAAATGGCCCATTTGCCCGCAGCCAAAGCATGGGCCTCCTTTTGGACCTCCTCTAGCTCTAACCTCCGGCATTGCCATAACTGCTGCAGCAATCTGTAGGGCTGTGGTCTTGTCCCGGTGTTCTAATACGTACTTGATCGTCTGCCCTAGACTTGCTCCCTTAGGCGCTGTTCTTAGGATTTCTTTTGTCAACTTGTTGCCCTGTTGTTTGATACATTCCAACATCACCGCTCCTTTTGCAGCGTCTGGTAAAGATGCCAGTTCTACTGCTGCCTGTAGCCTGTCACAAAACTTGTCAAACGGCTCTCCCACTCTCTGCTTCACAGTCGTCCATGGGTCTGCCTGCTGCACCAGTGGCCCAATATTATCAAAGGCCTTTCGAGATGCTTCTGTTGCCACCAGTATCTCCCGAGGTCTCAGGCCCGCTGCCTGCTGCTGGGGTGTAGCCATGGCCGCATCATTTCCTCTTAACCGCGTTAGGGTGGATTGGCCCAGTGGGTTCTGCGGGTCTGCCTGCGCGGCCATCAACGCCTGCTGCAGGCGCGAGGTCCACGCTTCTTTCCACATAAGGACCATCGTGGGCGATAAAACCAGTCGCGCGAGGGCGCGACAATCCCACGGTATTAGGCCTCCCGCGTGCGCCGCGTCCAGCAACGTCTGTGTCACCGGGTGTCACAGGCCCTGTTCTTGCACTGCTTTCAATAGCTGTTGTACCGTCTTTGGGTCGAGGGGCATCCATTCCACTGCCCCCCCCCCCCGGGGCAACTGGTACTGGGAAGGCCCCTATTGGCGCATGAAACTTGAGGCCACTCAGGGCACATTCCGTCGCTATCAGTTTCCAGTCTGTTAGGGGAATTTCTTTTCCCCCTCCCGCTTGGGCAGAACCTGCTGCCTCTGATAGCCCTCTTTGTTTAGCTGTTGCCTCTAATAGCCCTCTTTGTTTAGCTATTTCTTCTTCCAGAGCTGTAAGCAGCATAAACATCTGCTCCATATCTCTTGTGACTTTCCTCCCCTTTTTTCCTCCCGCCTCTGACTGCGGCGGGGGAACTCCGCCCTAGTTGCTGCATCTTCGTTGTTATTCCTTCTAAGGAGTCAGAGTCTGTACCTGAGTCTTCAGTCTCCTCCTCCCGCAATGCTGGTCGACGCCCACTCCTCTCTCGGCCAGCGCCATCTTTTCCCGGGTGCGGCACCCTCGGTCTTTCCCCTGCTTCTGGTCTTTCCCCTGCTTCTTCTCTTCTTTCGTCCTCCCACTGCGCCCGAATCATGGCCCCCGGTAGCCAGTCTCGGGGATCATCCACTATAAGCGGTCTTTCCTTTTCTTCTGCCTCCTCCACTTTCACCTTGCTTTCTTTTCCTCTACCCGCCTCTGGCTTTTTCATATCTCGGTCTCCACAAAGGTCTCCTGGTTCTCCTAGTTCTCCCCCTTCCATCGCCCTCATCTCTTTCCACGGATACCGCGGCGGTGGCGGAGAAGAGGGCGTTATTGGGTAAGCCTCTGGAGTTTTTGCCTCCCCCTCTCCCCGCTCTGGTTCTTGATTAACCGCCTCCTCCTTTATGTCTGTTTCCACACTCTCCATTTTCACTTCATCCCCTACTATCGCCTCTCCCTCTATCGCCTCCGTTTGCTCCTCTGCGTTCGCTGCTGTCTGTGTCGCCATTTCCGCGGACATGTGCAGCACCGCGCGGGCAGCCTGCCAGGTCTCAAGCTCCTCCCTAGTCCTTTCTAAAATGATCGTTATATCTCCCCACGTCTTAAGCTCTGCGGCCTTCTTAGTGGCCATAGCTCTCTGAGCAAGTGCTCGAGTGCACTTCTCCCAGTTAGAAGGGGAAAAAATGTCCCCTGGTCTAACTATCGCTCCATCTTTCAGGTGCCGCCCGACGCAGTTCGCAACTGCATCCGCTCTCATAGAGAGCACCCATTCCCGGGCACCCACGCGTACAACCTTAAGTACCGCGTCCATGATCCGGATCCTCTCGACCGCCTGCGGTCCGCCGTCTCAGCTATCATGTCGGGGTCACCACTTGTCGCCTTCTGATGCGACAATCTCCCGTTCACCTGAGACGGCACGGAGGCTCCCCCTGCCTCCGGGCCAATGAGCACTGACACCAATATGAGGATGCTGCAAATGGCGTTTATTGTACGCATGTATTCGCTTATGTACCTACAAGCATACTGCTATCTCTACGTCATATCCTTCCTCTTCCTTCCTCTTTCCGTGCCATCGCGAGATCTTCCGATCGCCGTTCCCTACACAGATGTGTCTTCATTCTTTGGGTCCTGCCCTTATCTCTCAAGGCCCTGACAAATTAGTACTGCCCCAGCAGTGATAGTAGGTGTTATCTCCCAAGGTCCAGACAAAGGGAATATAATCTGGACCCCGAGATAGTCCAGACACCCCCCACCCCACCCCAACCCAGTCAGCACTGTTTCCGCAGCGAGAGGAGGCCCTGCTGCCCAGGGTCCCAGCGCCCAAGCAGGCCTCACTTCAATGCCTTGACATCCTCCCTCCTGCAGTGTGAAGCACGGGAATGCAAACTGCTTGTAACTCCCTTATCTTTCCAGCCTGCACCAGCTCTGGGGCCCTTTCTCACTGAACTAGGGAGTGTGGCCTAAGGCTTCAGCAAATTTAGCTACTCATGCTAAGCAAGTTGTATAGAAGTTGTGCTAAGCAGCAGTAATTTACAGTCCAGGTCCCAAAGTCTCTGCCCGATCATGGTGTGGTTCAGCGCAGGCTCGGTGTGTCCTGAACGGTTGCAAGGAGACCATTTTGGGGGTCACAGCAGCTCAGTCCTGTTTCCGCCGGGAACAGATGGCTTGTTCGGGGTTATGGTTTGCTTGCACCTTATGTACCAAGAAATGTTTAAGGCAAAAGTTCACTCATCTGTCTGCCACATCTGCCTTGTCATTTTTTTTTAACCTGTGTTCTGTTTTTACTGTTGTTTTTACAGTGCCATTGGCACTGACCTAGAAACTATAGCTCAAAGTCCACATTTTGCATCACTGTGTTTCCTGACCCTAACCTGGGCTTGGTTTTATACCAGATTTGAATTGAGCTTCTCAGTATGGTTTTATAGTCTCAGTACATTTTCTCTTTTCACATTCTATTTTCATGTTCTCACATTGAAGGATACAAGGAGATCTCATTGATTTCAAACACTGAAACATATGCAATAGTTTTGGAAAACAGGGCTGCAGAAATTTCATAAGCTAGCTCTAGAGTGATTGTGACAGCTTCATTCAGACATACTATTAGAACAGCAATCTATGTGAGCCACTGCAATTGTGCATCAATGCAACAGGAGCCATGAAGAAATTTATAATATTCTTTTGAAATATAGTGTGATTCTGTTCTTGATATAGAGAATTCCCAGGACACAATTCACTAGCAGTACAGTAACATGCATTACTCTTCAATACACTTAGTGCGATGGCTATTATATGTTTAATTAGATTATAGGAGACTCTTCAACCCATTAAAATAATGGGTTGAAATAAAATAAAAAACTTGGACAATAATCATTCCTGCTCTGAAACAAAAAAATAAATCCTTTTCCAATGATATGAGGATATGAGAATCTTTCTTAGAAAAACTTAGGATCTAGCTCATCATGAATACAGGATTTCTAGTTAGTCAGGGAAATGTCAAGTTTGCGGGAAAGTCTAATCACAAAAGACTTCTGGCCAAGTCCAGTTTCCTTATTCATTATTCGAGTAACTCCACAAAAGCAAAGTAGACTGTTCCTAGAATAAAACTATCAAACTGTGCTAAGACCCACAAGCAGCTTGTAGTCACATCAAACAACCAAGTTTTGTGCATGTAGAAGGGATATGACTGTAGAATTCCTCCTAGAACTTGCATAAAGTTATTAATTATTTTGGTCAGCAAAGATCCAAAGTTCAGAGTAAAAAATAATGAAATATACTGAGAAATGATTTTCAAAGAACAAGCAGTGCTTAAACAAAGGATTTTTTTAATAGTGCTTTTTCTTTTTTCTTTTTTTTATTCATAGCATTTTAGACTTTACCTAGGAATCCTAGCTTACTCCTCAATTCAAAATGTAGTTTCTTTTTAAAACCTTGATTCATTTTTATCTTGTAGAACACCTTTTCTGTTTCAGAATGCTTTTGAGTACACATTTTTAAGTAATGCCCTAAAGCAAATATCTTTTTAGACTTTGACATCTATTGTGAAATCTATAAAAAGTTTTTTTGTCATATTTAAAAAGACTTTTTTATCTAATATGATATAATAAATGGGGTGATTATAAACCTAGGCTGGGAGCAAAGGAAATCTTTCACTGAATTATAATATTTCTAAAGAAATTGAATAGATTTTTTTTTTTGTTCTTTCATTCTAATCTTTTAAACCTGTTTGGAACCTCATTTATATGTTCCTAAGACTTGCAAAAAACTAAAAACTTGATGACCTGTCAGAAATAAATAAGGATAGTAAGAAAAGCATGTAGAGTAGAATGTGTATTCTATATACTGTCTAGAACAAAAAGCTGTGGGTTTTTTTTTAGTATAAGTTAAAAGGGAGAAAGACTCTTCAGCATAGCAACTTGGGGGAGGATAAGAATTTTGCACAAGCAAAATAAAAAGATAGGTAAACTCAGTATTACCAGTACGATGAATGTAATCATTCATTGTATATTTATCTTAGAACAGAATTTACCTAGTATAATAACACAGGAGTATTTTTTCATGGAAGCAGGTCTGAGGAGATGAATCTTCTATCCCACTCCAAGAAGGATAGCTAGAAATATAAACACATGATGTGAATCTCACGTTACACTACTAAATCAACATTCAGATCCACAGGAGGACTTTAGTCTTTAAGAGCTATGCATGGAAGCATTAAATTTAGATTCTCCAGAATCTCAATCAACTATCATTTAATGTCCCTTGGTGCCTTTGTTCCCACCGGTAAGGCTCTCGGAGTCTCTGCCCCTAAGGCTAGTCAAATCTGGCATATGTGAGTTTATATTCCACTCAGAGCAAAAAGTTTGGCATTCCTCAGTCTTGTAGAAACCCGTCTGGGATATGTTCTCACAGCACCTTTCCCATATATCAACTGATACAATACAGGGCCAAAAAAAGAAATTTCCTTCACTTTTGCCCAGGAGCTCATTTGTTAATTCATTTTCACAGCATGTATGAGGCATGGGTTAGAATCTATGCCGTTCCCCTGCTGCCTGAATTCCTCCCTTTTTCTTTAACAATGAAGCACTAAGAAATCCTGAAGCAAAGGTTCTTTCAGTCTCTCCTACTAGAGCTATGTTACTTTGAAAGGAATAATTTAAAATCTACCAGTCTGGAAAGTATGAATGCAAACAACTTAATGATCTAGGGATTAGAAATAAGATATGGCTTCCAGTGCTCTAACTCTTCTTCCTCTCTGTCTCCAATACTCTAACGTCACAGAAAAGCCTACAGTGTAGTGATGAATTGGGAGGTAAGGAATGCAGGTCAAAATTTCTTCAAGCAAACTAACCAAAGGTTGCTAACTAACGGGATATTGGCCTGAAGTCCTTCCTCCATAGTTTTTAATTTTAATAAAGAACTAGTTTTCAATATCTCAGTCTAGCCTAAAGTCTCAAACCCCATCCTCCTTTCACTTTTTGTTGTCTTAGACAACTGATCTGTTGACGCTTAGAGATCCTATGAAAGACATCAAAATCTCTGCATGCATTGTTTGCAGAGTACAGGTACCTAACTAAGCGCAAAACAAGCCATGGTGGCAAGAGATATGAGAGTTACCCATTATGAGCCTTGCAGTACCAAGGGCTCTAGTACATATAATGCTAAACCATTTAACCGGAGTTTAATTTATGAAAATAGTATTATCTTTCCTATGTGGTTCATCCTGGCACTTGCATACTAACTTGAATCTTGTAGATTTTTATTTCTTTGGCTCCAGAGGTACTTGACAGAGTAATATGCCTGAAGGAAGAATATATGATATTAAGTCTAGACTGGGAAACAGTCTAACAATAGGAAGTTAAGTCCTTCATCTGAGATACTGTTTATAGATTTCAGTAGACCATCAAGGCATATTCTCTCATGAAAAGTCACCTCCATGTCATTTCGAATGGCTGGAAACTAATTTTTAATTGTTATAATTTTGTGACAGACTAAGAAACTAAGTGTGCAAACCTGCATGAAAGGTAAACATCATCTGGGGGTAATTTCCAGTGGTTTATCAAATATAAGAATAGTAATGTAAAAAGTAAACTCTAGAATATATTTTAAAATGGGATTTTCTTTTATTGAAAACATTGCAAATCTTCACTAATCAAATCCAGAATACCATTATCATTTTTCCTTTCTGATATATGAAAAATAGATGTCAATACTTCATTCCTGTTCAGTGCAGACTTTAATTGCTTTGACTGCTTGTTGTTTGCATTGCTATGAAAAATTCAACGATCTTTATGTTACATTAGAGCATCAGAAAAAATGGAGATACAGTTCTACCTTGAGATAAAAAATACTATTTGTTTTTCACATTGCAGGCTGTGATTGGGACTTAAATTCCCTGTGGGCTTATTTTTAACCAAGACCCCAAAATAAAACATGCTTATTTCTTGTCTCTCTAAAAAGATCCAAATAAAAGTCAGACAAATTGGTATTCATGAACATGCATATAAAGATCCTTCAGTTTTCTAGTCCTCCTTCTTTGGCCCTTGAAAGTTTAGACAACCACATCCTAATTCATTTTCTTAGTACTTTCTTAGGAGCATACAAATATGTTGAATTTAAATGAATTTAAATTTTGTTTCTCCCTCTCATTTTTTATTGTTGATCAAAATGCTAACCTATTCACTGGTATATTAGCAACAAGAAACAGGATTTTTTTTTTTTTTAACGTCTTTTTATCATAAATTGATTAATGGAGAGGAGCCTTTCTACAGACCGTGCCTTCCTTACTAAGCTAAACCGTTATTATAGCCTTTGTCTAGCCATTATCTTCCTGCTCAGTGTTCTGAGAGACAGCACAGAAACTCTGCAGTGTGAAATCACTAAGGCGTTTGATGCTAAAATCAGTTCCACCATAAAAATTCTGATTTCTGCTAAACATCAAGTGCTTAAAAAACAAACAAAAAAAAAGCCCTTTCACAATGAAGTTATTATCTGTGAGTTTAGCTTACATTTCTGTTTTCTCTAGCCTTTCCCAGTGCACAGTTAGATTCTCCCCTGCAGTATGTAGGAGGCTATCTGAATTAATGCTTCTGCAGTTACAAAACCTCTTGTGCTACATAATTTTGCTGGATGGAAAAAGATGGAATTAGATCTCTTTTGGCAGACTCAGTGCAACCACTCACATATGAGCTGTCCTGCTGTTCCCTCTCTGAAAATCCATTGTCTCTCTATCATTCTAGAGTTCCATCTTGGCAAAATTGCATTGCCACAGTGTGATTTCCATGGGCTTTATTTTAAACAGAATTATTTATGCTATTCTTACAAAATTTAAATCATCATGAGAGCCTCTAGAGTGAAGGTTAATTCTGTTGCCAGCAGCTGTAGCTTGGCCGTCCAAAGCTGAGGCTTGTAGTGGCAGCAATTACTGGCCATCTCTGTTCTGATAAATTTGTAAGTGTTTTCCCTTTGATCAAATATGTCAAGCTTTTAATTCTGCATAATCATTGATCGCATGAAGTGCCAAACCATCTTGTTTTAGCTTCATTCACATCTGCTGCTATTTTCCAGTCACACAGGTAAAATGCATTGACCTAGAACATGCTGCTTTAACCTCAACACCCTTATGCGGAAGAATGCCAACTGCCTCTGAAATACTATTCCCAACTACTTGAGATCCCAACAGATGAAATGCCCACTTGGACTGGTAAAAACAAAACAAAACAAAACAAAACAAAAAAACCACCCATTCTTCCTGGCATCACATACTTGTAAAGTTGGGAACGTTAAGGACTGCAGCACACTTTAGCTTTATCACAAAATATTCCCACTGGAGAACTGCTCTTGCCTCAGGTTCAATGAGTGACTGGTCAAGAGGACTTAGTGGTGCAAATTAAATAAATGTAATAAATTTCAGCTTCTATGTAACACCTTTTTACATTAGATATTGACGAAACTTGGTACAACTGCATTTAGCTTTGGGATATGCAGAAATATAACAAGAGAGTGTGTGGTCCAAAGTACCCCACATTCTAACAGCAGTCACCAAAGCAGAGTGCCAGAAATTAAACCGAGGTGGAAGACAGATATCACAAGGGGGGCATATGGCCTTTGACCTTTAATAGTGCTATGGATTATGCAGAATACTTGTGGAATATATATTCCACCTATTATGTAGCCTACAGACCTTCCAGAATAACTGGAGCATGCTTCATTCACATGTAATGTACTGTAATGTAATGTAATGATGTACTGTACTATAATGATGGATAAAAGGTGATATATCCAGACTGCAAAAATTTCATTTTTTTTAAATTTTGTACTAAGTTGGAGCAGAAAGTCAAAAATTTGAAAATGATGTGTAATAATAATGTGTTGTTTACTTCCAAGTAAATACAGCATCTCAGTCACATAGACGTTTCTGCTTTTTATGCTTTTTTTTGCTTTCTAAATTACATATTTTCAACTTATATTTCTAAACAGAAAGGTGAGCAAAACTGAACCTTTCATTTTGAAGAATGAATGAACAAGACTCTCTGACTATTTCAGACCTTATTTTTCTTGCTTTTTTTCTCCATAATGGATAAAATCATATGAGATTATTTCTGCAAAAGTTTATGTTTCAACAGAGCTGCATTTTCTAATACTTCCAAGAAATTTTATATCTCAATAAACACAATAGCCAGGTTGTATCATATAATGCTCTGGTACACCCAATGGAACTGTTTACTATCTGTTTTTGTTTTTGTTTTCCTATGTATGTGGTCTTTAAAAATAAACTAATTCAGAAAATAAGCAACTTTTAACACTGAAACACACTTCCACTACATCCGTAAAGCCTGAATTGTTGCAGCTGTGAACACTTTATGTTCCTAGTATGTCATGGTATTCTTTTAACTCTTCAAGCCACAAATACCAAGGTAAGGTAGTTATATGGGGGTTTTTTTGTTCTAAATTGTATCAATTCAGTTTCCACATGATTCATTCTCCAAATTTTATACTTCAAAACTGTAACTTAGAAGCACAGTTTTTAGACCTGACTAGCAAGTTGAAAGCAGCAGACCAATGTTCAGGTGAGACAGATAATGTGTCACATTTTCATAAAGGAAAGGAAAATAGTTAGGGTCTAAGAAGCAGGTTGGTGCATATGTTTTGACCACACCCAGTAAAGCACAACCCACTTTAAAGTGACCCCTAAGACTGTTGTATGAATTTCCCTGTGGACATGCTTTTTAGCAAGGATTATTTGCTGTACATGCCAGATTTAGAAGTTCAGACAATTTTCAGCAGTCTGAATGACAAAACATGGTGAGACTTCTGAGATCAGAGTTCATCACTGCAGAAGTTCTTCTGTTCTAACAGAATTCAGCAAAAATATAGAAGGAGCAAGAAAATATTTCACACCTGGATAGAAGTGAACATTTCCAAACAGATGCTGAGAATTAGAACGTTTTGATTCATGGAGCATTTGAAACAGCTGGGGTTTTTTTTCTTTTTTTTTTTCTTTTTTTTTTCAGCTTTGTGGTTTTGTACTTCCAGCCCTTATTCACAGTAGTTTTTAGACATTTCAGTAGGACAAAAGGGCTTGAATTCCTCAGTTGTAACACTACATAGAAGGAGTAACTCTACTAAAAGTAACAGTGCAAAACAGCAAAGGTTTAGCAATGACAATACATGTGCATTGTCACACTGGAGAAGAGGTCATCACTACACTTTGAAAATAGGTATGTATGTGCCATACTGTGAATATGTGCCATGCACAAGAAACCATATGTGAATCAGAGCATGGAGATTTAACTCACAGTGTACATTTTCATGAAAGATTACTAACACAAAGGTTTGGATTCCTCTGGCCAGATATAGATGTCTGTAGAGTAAACAGCTACATCTCAGGTATTAATCAAAAGTTCTTTTTACATACAGTGGAGATGAACAAACATGCAAAGGCATCATTCAGCTCATCCTAAGGTAGACATTAAAATAAGCGTGGAGGAATCATATCCTAGAACTAACTATTTCTTTCCATTCACTTAAAATTGGAGCCTATGAGCAAGTAGCTCAGCTATAGATGACTAAAGTGTAGACGCCAAAGTTAGGAAAGATAATCCTCACCCTAAACCTCTTTCTCATTTTGATACACAGCTTTTGAAACAGGAGGTATCCCAAGGCAGCTCAATCTTTCAAAGGCATCTTGCTCTTTGAAAACAGGGGTGTTCCCTTTCTTTCCAGTAAAGCACAAATTACCAAACGTATCAGAAATTAAGGTCATATAAAGCTCTTATTGTCAAATATTAAAAATAATGTGTGTTTGTTCAAAAGCCTTTGGAAGGATATAGATAGAGAGTTTAGTGGGGAGGGTTGTGTGTGTTTTATTTTTACTGTTGTAAATCCACAAAATTGGCAGATATTTATATTTTTAGTTCAAATAAAGTAAATTCTAGTCTACATAGCTCAGACTTATCAACTTGCATAAGATCTCTCATTGAAGATCTTAAATACTTAATATTTCATTAACCCTTTTCTGTCAAATCTCATGTCAAAATAAGGTAGCCATGACATGTATGATTTTAAATCTAACTAATAAATACTGAAATACCTGCTGCCTGTGAATTCTAGAACTAAAGCTGTGTTTTTATTTAAGAATGAGAGAGTGCTACTTATTACCAAAAATATTTGCAGATAGTTTTCACAAGCACTTATCTTCATTTGCAAACACACACATAAGTATAAACTTTCCAGTGAAATAACTGTTCAGCACAGTGTTAACTACAATGCTGTTATTTGGGGAGCTTAAACTATTAGTAAATTATAAATGATATTTACCTCCATACACTAAATGACATACAAAACTGTTGTGAGATTCATTAAGAAGATGCCTAGTTATCTGTATGAGCTTTCATCAGCTTTAACAGTACATGACAGTACATGCATGTAAACATCTTGTGTACTTACGTATCTGTTCAGCAGTAAGTTGAATCAGGGAGGAAGACTACAATTATAACAATATCTTCTCAGTTCATATACAAAAAAAATATAAGCAGACAAGTTTTCCGTTCAAACGACTGCTTAAACATACAGGATGAAATTTCAGCTACACAAAAAATAAGGAAGTGCAGCAAACGCAAGAGCCAGACATGATGCCTTAATCCAGGGTATGTTCTCATGCTGCTATTTCACTCCTCCCGAGGAGAGATTGCCAGCACAAAATGAAGAGTGTGCTTCACCCATTAAGTCTACAGGGTTTTCCCACTGAATTCTGTCAAGAACTGGATCTGCATATCAGGAGATAACATGATAACTCTCACGTGTAGCCTGGGGATTTAGTTGTGTTTCAGAGCTTGTCTACATGAGGCACATAGTACACAGAAAACTAGGTTATGAGCTTTACAGCTAGTTTCTCATGTATAGGCAAAAAAGGCTTTCCTGAGACGTAACTGTCTCACCTTCAAAGAAGTCGATGATTGCACTTCCAGTGGCTACACAGAGAAATATTGTCAGCAAGTTATGGTGCCATAAATTCAGCCTAATCCAACTGAGTATTGGGCACACTGCACTGAACCACAAGGAGGAATGAAAATCTCTTTTCATCATTATTACTCAAAAGATGCAATAGTCAAAAGAGGCATTAACTTTATTCTTACAGCTACTTCCTAGAACAAGTGGACTGTAGGAATGGCCCAAGAGCTAATGAGCAAACTACCATAATTTGTCACCAGCAGTGGCCAGCAGCAAACTGCTCTCTTATTTCAAAGCAAGGGATAAACAAGAGATTGCGGCTCCTGCAGATTTCACTTGGAGGAAGTGATTTATCTAGAGGAGAAATGGCAAACAAAAACAGAAGGTGAGCTACAGCTGAAGTGCCTACCTTGCAGTGCAAAACAGCCTCGGGCACCTAAATGCAGAAGGGTCAGTCTTAGGCAGATGGGCTGCATACGCTGTGTTTAGTTACCAGACGGGAGGAAGGATGTATCAAGTCCCATGCATTTGCTGTTGCTGTTGCAAATGCATTGGACATAAGTATGTTTGTAGGGAAGTGAAGCAATCACGGAGGGAGGTAAGCAGTTTTCAACAGGGAACTGAAAGCACCACACAAGCCAACTGACAGTACATATGTACATGAGGAAGTCAGCCCTTTAAACTAAGACACCGCTAGATACTAAGATACCACTTTACTCTTCTGGTCCTTCTTTGGAGGAAGTGCTACTGACTGCAAAAAGCAGAAATGGCTTCCATTACTTCAGTTAAAGCCATTGCAGCTTACCTACCAGGACCTTTAACTGCAGTGCCATGTCACGTACAACAGTATGAAATGCAACATAACGATGCAAGATAACGTAATAATGTGCAAGAGCAGGAAATGCAACAAATGCTTGCTTAGGGCATGACCGTTGACAAAGACTGCCATCGCAGAGGTAGGGGACACCTAAGTAAACCACCAGCTAAAGTCCTAGTGAAAACTGTAGCTTCATTCAAAATCACTAAGTCCTCAGGTAACCATTATCTTCTATTAAACTCAAAATCTTATTATGGGCAAAAGGGAAGACAAAATACACAAGAAACCTAAGATTTATTGTTAGACCAATTAATGTTTTACAGTTTAATAGTCCAAATTATCCAATTAATACAGAAAAGCCTCATTATTAATACCCTCAAACTGTTACACAGAATAAGCCCCCTTTCTCTGGTGCTGTGCTCACCCTTTCAGCGTCCCTCTGACTTCTCAAGTTGACATCCTCAGTTTTCCTTAAGGAGAACAGGCAGTTACAATGAGCTGTGATGATCTTCCCTGGGAAAAATGTGTGCTTATGGTGGGGATTTCTTCCTCCCCTGTCCAGGTTTTATTTTACGCTTGTCCTCGCTGCGGGCTGCTGGGCACTAGGCGCTGGGCGGCAAGGGCCAAACATGGCCCAGCAGCCCCCGGCTCAGCCCCCCAGGGCTGCTGGCAGGGCCGCAGCGGCTCCCTCGGGTCGCCAGACCCTTCCCGCGGGCGGCGCTGGCAGAGCTCGAGCTCACGCCGGGAAGGCGACGGGCGCTTGGCCGCGAGGCCGCCGCGGGAGCCAGCGCAGCCCAGCTCCAGCTCTGGCCATGGGGAGCCCGCACCGGCCCCCAGCCCGGAGCACAGGGCACTGCGCAGCCCCCGGCCTCTTTACCAGAAGGGGCAGAAGTTGTTGTTACTGGGCTGCACTGAAGGGTTAAAAATATAGTCAGTGGTTAATAAGGTGAAGGTCACCAGCAGTATTTTCTGCCATGCCAGGATGTTAAATATTGATGGACTCAAACTTTTGAAAAAGAGGAAACAGAAAGAGGAGAGGGTTCTGCATCATAACACTTTTTTCTCCTTAGTCAAAGCTCTGTATACCCATAAGATGCATACACTTATTCTGCCTTTAAAGGGTATTGAATGTGGGCTTTTCTCTGTCTATGGGCTGCTCTATCCTATACTTTTATTTCACCAGAAGAGCATAATATTTTCTTAAAATTACTGTTATTGGATTAGAACTAAAAAATAGGTAGGGTGGAACTTAAAATTGTCAAGATAAGAGCTGAGCTAAAAAAAAACGAATATGTCCTCTTATCTATCAAGTTGTCATATCAATTATATTTATGATATAGATCAAGTTTGTGATCTATAAGTCTGGATGGCATAACTGTGGGGACATATATGCTACAATAAGATAAAGACAGGAACTGAGAATTGAATGGAATTATTCCAATTCTGTCAACTGGATTCCACAAAGCCCATTACTGAGGGTGAACTTCCAACATACATTCAGTCTAAGTAGGAATAAGCCAGAAAAAAAAAAAAAAAAGGAGAGGGGGATCTGGAGCAGCACACTGTAATCGTATGTTATTGATGTTATTATTCTCTATTAAAATTAATATTTTTTCTCCAGTTCCAAAGAGAATATTTAAATATGCACATGCTTGAGCCCAGCTCTGATTTTATGCTGAAGGATACCTCTAGACAACTGTTATAAATGGATGTTTTATCTTTCAAACAGTTAAGTGTGACACTAAAGACATTCTTACCTGTGTGGGAAATCTATATATGCCCTTCTTGCTGTGTAGGTTTAGCTCTACTTCATCCATTGCCAGTCAGGGTGAAAACAAAACAAAACAAAAAAAGTCCTCTGGATGATTAAACAATTTACAGTTACAGAACAGCGGGCAAGTTCTTGATGGATGAAGGGAGAAGTCCGAGGACACACCTAAGATTTCCTCAGAGGTGGCAAAAAAGTGTCAAGTCTGTTAACTTTGGAAAGCCAGTTTACAAAGAAATACCAAAAGCACTGCATGAAAATACACATTAAAGACAGGCTGACACCATGTCTGGCAGCTGCCCTTCTTTCAACATATATGTTAGGATCTATTTTGTAATTGTCAAATTTTCCTCACCACACCATACGGTTTTATGGTTATTTGATGCAATGATAAATGGATAAATCTATACTTTGAGTACTTTATAACTTTTTAAATGTAATCTGAAAGCCTTTGTTCTATCAAAGAAGATAAAATGATAAAACTTGCATCCCAGTGGTGAAAATTGACTAGTAAAACTGGTGAGGACTTATCTGATAAAAGACAATTGCTCATTTGCAGTTTAGGAGAGAACTGACTCTAACTGGTGCATCTAAACTTTCTTTATGCAAGAGATGATAATCCCAGCATTGAGGGGGGGAAATATTTGAATACTACCCTTTTCAATGACCATGGAAACAGAGTTAGCTATTCCCTTCTAGCCAGCTGTCAAAGCAACCCACGACTTGATTTCACTCATTTTCTTGGTCACAAGAGAGAAGAAGCAAAGCCCTACTTTCTGCTGCAGCTCGCTCAGTGGTTGTCACTGTGCTCCAGAAACAGAAGTTGGGTTATGTATCAAGATCCCGAGGCACAGTCAGTTTCCAGTGTTTCGAGCACAAGCAAAAGAGTAGTTCTCCCATAGGTGGATAAAAATAATCCAAGGACTGGTGCCATGTAATTATTGTGTGAAAAATAGTAAGTTACACTAGAAGTTGTAGAGAAAAAAAAATCTATTTTGACCCCAAATTCTTTAAGATATAGTCACAATGCTGATATACTATTTTGCTTGCAGCAGTGGTCAATCCATTCTTTATTGGGAATAGGAAGTTGCATTAAAGAGGGTTGAAAATTTCATGGGTGCAATATATACCATAAAAATAGGTAAAATATATTCAGGAGAGTAGTAACAATAGTTTTCTCCACTGGAGCTACTGTAGGACTGCAAGGGGCAAAGAAGTAATTTACTTTAGTAAAATTTAAATTATATACAATGAAATTACAATATTATTTAAATATGGGTATTACTTTTAATTATAAGATGTGTTCACTGATATGTAAAATATTTTTTTTTCCAGATACTTAAAACTGCTTCTTAAGATGTTCTGTAACGAATAGTGACATACTAATGCTGCACAGTTAAAATGGATTATTTGAAAATTGAATCTAATTGTACCATAATTCACATTCATTAAAAAGCTAGACATTTTTCAAGTGAGTGAAGCTGTTCTATAAAAATCAATTCACTGTACAACAGTAACATATTACAAACCTGCAGTTAAAATGCAGTCATTTAAATGGGAGGAATACTAATCCAATACTAATAATTCCATTAACCCAGGCAATACATATTCACATTTAAAAAATAAAATGAACCCCTTTTCATCTGTGAGACAATATAGAGCATGTTTAGATTTAGTAATTGTTGGTTAGTCATCAAAAGACAGATTATTAAAGAAAACACATTTAAAGCATATGTTTAGAATTGGCAAAGTGAAATGGCTTGCAGAAACACTCTTATCTTGCATCTATGGCTTTTGACCCCAAGTACTGGCAATTTGACCTATAATTAAGGGGTTCAGTTCATTATTTTAATAAAAGCTATCAGATTATTTAGAAGATATAATGGTGTATAAGTCTACAATTAATGTTATACTTTCACTGAAAACATAAGCTGACATGCTATTTACTAATTGTTATTTTAGGAGGTTTCTTTGGTTTGATTTAGTGGGGGGGGGTGCAGAAGTGAATTTTGTTTGCTTTTTTAATATCAAACATTAAACACTAGAAGGCATAATTTAGAAGACCAGCAACTGATTATTGTAAACAGCTGAACTCTACCTTTTATTAAGCTTAACCCCTGCTCCCTTTCCATCACAGAGTCTGCATTCAGCTTCATATATCTATGACAAATTTCAGACATTCCCCATTCTAGATATGATGATTATGATCATGATTTTTTAGTTTAAATGGGTCATATATTCCGCTTCAAAAGCAAGCCCAAGGGAAAATGGATTGTTTGGACCACATTAAACATTTCTGAGCCTTTTTGTAAAAGACTAACATTCCCCTCTTTCAAATTTTCTTTTATAGGCTATAGAAATTTGGCAAGAGAGTGACAGTTGTACAAGGGATATGTCTGCTACCATCCCTGAATAAACCTACCCTATTTCAGCCCAGTTACAAGGCTTTTAAAAGTTGCAGTTTTCACAAGTAGGAACACTTACACTTTAAATCCCTGCTGAGATCTGACACCCTTCAATCATTCTATATGAACCGGGTTAGCTAGAGTGGTGACTGAAAGCCACACACAGAAGTAGTTACAGAAGCCCAGAATGTCAAGGTATTTTCTACTTTTGGTTTGCAAGACTGTGCATCAACAAGTCATGCTGCGGGAGGCAGCAGAAATGTCCCAGCCTTTATTACATGTGATGGATTTTTCTGTTTTAAGTGTGTGCTATACAATTTTGCTTCAGCATCAAGTGCTTTTTGAATGAATGACATCCAGAATTTTCAATAACCATCCCCAAGTCCAGTTTCATCTGGATCTTGGGGAGTTTGGAAACATTCCTGATGTGTAGTTCATACTGCAGAACCACAACACTAAAAGACTGCATTTGAACTTCACCAAAGGTTGCTTCAGGCAGAGAGCTGAATTTCTTAGGCCCATTTTTTTTTCCAGACAGACTGAAATTATTTATCATGGCCACACCCCACCACAAACAATAAACTTTACATTCTCAGGTCTTACAGTATAGTATTCAATTGAAATTATTTCCTATCTACCTTTTAATATGTGTAACTGTTGACAGAATTATTTCGAGAAACCTTCCACCTGTCTTTGGATAGATGAGACACAAACAAACTTCATATTGATCAAAGACTTAACTGTGAACAGACAGGCCTTACTGTTTGATTCTGTCTTGCCTACAGTTATGACAGTGGATGATAAGACAACAGATTTGTCCTCAAATCCATGAGGACAAACCAAGAACATTTATATCAAGAACACTTAAGAAGAAGCAGCTAAGAGAAAGTATCCCACCTGTGAAAAAAAACCACTGTATTGTTTATGGGCTTTGGGAAAATGAAGAAACTATCTTTGGGTACATAGATTCAAGCTTCATACAGATCATAGCTCTTTGATGACACTGCTAGTTATAAAAGGATTCAGATGAGCAGGAATGCAAATTGCCTGATGATCAGTGAGAATACTTTCATTTATGTATGACATGGAGTACAGACCAGAAACTGAAAATGTGATGGCTGACTGCTTATCTCATCTGTCCTTATCTCTACCAGATGCCCAGATAAATGATGATATAGAGTACTTGCACAGATTACAAGCATACTTACTACAGTGCAGGAAAGCAATTTAGAACTGCAATTTAACACATCTGATTCATCAGAAAATTATGTGATTTCCCGATAACAAGATGGCCTAACAATTCCAAATATCTTGATTCATTTCTACTACTGTATGTTATACCACAAAATGAACTTTCCTTACAAGATGTCTGCGACAAGGGTCATTCACTGATTTAATCCAATGAATGCAGTTGGCTCATGATGAACATCAATGACTGTCAGAACAAAACAGTAGATATGAGATCCCTGCTAGTGGCTGCGACTGGATGCTCAAGTTAAAGCTGGTCCAGACTTGAAGCCAATCTTAAACTAAAAAAGCAGTAATTCATATGCTATCATCACAGATGAGTCCTATACTTTAGTAATCATTAGAAAAGCTTTCTGATTTTTACTTCAGGCCCATTTGGTTATGCACTGACATACTAGCTATTCTACTGCCTTGGTAGATTATCTTGAGAAATGGTGTTAAATTGAATTTGTATGAAATTGTGAATCATACCTACTGTTACAACCAACTCCTCACCTGTTTTTGTCAGCATATAATAAATGATATCTGTTTCTCAGAATATCTTTTTTTTTTTCCTGAGAAAGAAAAATCTCATATACAGACAGTATTCTGCTTTCCCACCAACAGAGAGATTGAGTGCTTCAATAAAACTTTGAAAGACATTGGAAGAAAAAGCTTGCAAAATCTTCGCTACAGACTTCCTACAAAGTTACAAGGTTGCATGTCATCCAACAGTTCAAAGGACACCTGCTCATTTACTGCATGGATGAAGAATGCATGGAAAGCAAGATGTTAGTGGATTACCATTGTCTAAACCAGAAGAAAAAATCACAGTCAGATATAAGGCAGAGCCCAAAAGAAAGAGCAAAGATTTGAAATATACACAGATCAGTACCAAGTATCTTTAAGTTCACATGATTCATTTGTGAAAGTATGACAATCCAGAATGACTCTGGAATAAGTTCTCACAGAGCCTTTCTATACTATCTAGTTGATTGCTCCTTGTTTCATTCCACTGCAACAAGAAATATGATGGGACAATACTAAGTCTTGCTCCTTCCTCTGGCTCAGACCTCTAACAGCCTCCAGCTGGGCTTCCATGCTCGAACACCTTTATGTCACAGCTCTTTCCATGCAGGGCACATTCTTCATACAGCCTGGTGACACTATCCTCTATTTTTTTGGCATGCGTTGTAAAGATATATTAATTCTTACAAAGATTTAGTTAACACCGGGACTCTTTTGTGGTTTGAGCCATCCTGGACCTGGGAAAGGAGGCCATAGAGGAGAATCATTTGTGACTGCAAGAACCTGGACACAAGAGGAACATGGAATCATGGCTTTATGTTGCAGGATTTAAAAGCAATCCCAGACAGGGTCATTCACACATAACCAGAAGAATAAAAACAAATTCCATTCAAGATCTGGTGGGAGAATCATTTTATGTATTTGGTGTGGCCCAAGTACTATACAGCTATTCTGCATCAAGTGGTGGGGTGGACAAGGACTTAACACCCTGGAGCAGATCACACAGAAGGATAGACATAGGCCCTGCCTCTCAGGATAGCCAATATAAAAGGACTTTAAATATCCAACCCTCTGTTGAATGTCTATGGACTGCTGCTCATCTCTTACACACTTAAGAGAGGCAGTGCAGTGTTTTTACTCATAAACTGCCTGCAGTAGATTACTGCTTCCTATTCATTGCAGTACACTGTGTCTGGCAGAAACCTGGCTCTAATCAATGTCCTCCCAGGTACAGACTATATAGATTAGTTATGTAAATACTGAAAGAGATGTAATCATTATTCCTAATGTTTAGTCTTAAATCATAGGTTGTTACATTATTTGGCTCTTTCTTCTTTTGCTAGTTTTTTACTGACAATATAATTACTGAATGTTAAGACAAGACAAAACATTAATTCATTTTTGTACATTGGGGCCATTTAATAAAAATGTAAAGAATCCTTGGATTGGTGCTTGTCAGTAGAGGATATCACTCAGTTTCTGCCAGGTGGAAAGAAAACCAGAAACCCTGAGTGTGATATGGACTACTATTTCTGACTGTTTTTCACACAATTTGCAATTGACAGTCCTCTGTACTGGTCAGATAAACAACTTTACACCTATGCTCATGCCTAAACTCATGCTTTCAACTCAGATATGCAACGGGTATTTACAGAAAAATGTCACATGAAGCCAGAGGGACAAAATGTGGTTTTTACCTTATGTGTTTGGAAACATCTTAGTATATCTGCAGTTACACTACAGATGCATCTTAGCTGAGTGCTCCAATACAGAGTGCTCATTAACTATCACCTAAAATCACTGCAGTGCACTGTCAGCAGATTTTAGCAGACAAATTCCCTTCAGTTTGCAATTACAGTGAACATATTCCCAGCTCCCGAGAGCCAGATGAAGCTGTTTCTCTCTACATACTGTGCATTGGCTAGAATCAGGCATTAGAGTAGAAAGAATGGGACTGACCCCTTGTCTGATTGCAGTGAATCAATCCAGTGAATCACTTACACCCTTTCTCGGACAGAGGGGACAGAAAAGGAATTTTCCTAATTTGGACTCAAAATTGATGAGAGGGAGAGGGGCAGGGGAACAGAATTTGGAAAGGAACTGATGAAGCAGATGGTCTGGAGCTCGAGTGTAGGGTTCGGTCATAGGATGTGAAAACTTATATATGGGGAGGTGTAAGACACAGGACTTTGTGGTGAATGAGACTTTAAACATAAAAATACTGAAAAGCTTTAATACTAACAATTTTGTGTCAAATTAAGTAATTTTACTAGTACAAGATATTCCAGGTTACTTCCATATGACACCCAAAATCAATTTTACTTTGAAGAGGGGAACACATCCTACCATGTCATTTTTAAAAACAACATGCAAAACAGATGGAAAAGAGTAATGGCTATACAGAAAGATCTGAAAGTGCTTAGCCTTCCTTTCATTCAATGGAGTCAAAGTCAGAGTATCAACAAGATCTATGACACTTCTGCTAGAAATAAGTACTCTACCTGTAGTAATGTAATCTTTTTTAGGCTATTAAAGAATATTTTGTGAAGTATAATCAGAGTAATTGCATCCTAAAGTTCATTATTCTATGGAGGTTTTCATCTTCCAAGCACTACAGACACAACAAATTTTTAAGTATTTCCCAAAGCATGGGGTATGCCACATGAGGGGCCTGATGAGGTAAGTAGTGAGAGACAGAAGGCACAAAATTACCTCTAAATTTGTCTCAGCTTTCATCAGCTGCAATAGAGTTTGGCTAACATTTTCAAAAATATCTAAGTGACTTAGGAGCTGCCAGGCTGGTAGGTGAGATCTGGCAAATTTGCTTCAGCAGCAGAAGATGCTAATACCCCTCAGTGATCTGTTTTCTACCGCAGTTCTGAGCTAACTCCTCTGAAACAGTCCCAGCTGTTTGCTTCTATACATATGAATCAAAGCTGTATATTTTGTAAAGCTTCTCAAATGCATGACGGTACAGACATACCGCAAAGCATCTGTGTGCATTGACTAACTTTTGTTGCCTCCCATTACTTTAGTCCCAAGTTCTCAAAGGTGTTTTGGTTTGAACTCCTTACTTCCAGAAAAAAATAGGAAGACTCAGGCACCTGGAGAGAAATGGCTGAATTTGAGAATTTCTTATTCAATATTTTGAAACTATATCTGAAGCAGAATCTCAAAAAACTATTTCAAAGGTTTCCCAGACTAAATATGCTTCCTAGGATACTAGCCAAGTAAAGCTTTTCAGGATGAACAGGGATCTTGGAGTCTGTACAGGCAGAAAAATTTGAATTGCCCTAAAGCCTCCAAAGAACACGGGGCTTTGCACAGTCCCTGGCTGTCAGCTTCTTGCAACCTGGAGAGCAAACACAGGGTCTTGGGGCTCTGCTTGTCCCCCAAGGATTTGTGCAGTTTGCATTAGGTGGTCACTGGATTAGAAACATAATAATTTTAGGAATGGGGGATAAAGTGATGCTTCCTTTTTGTTCTTTTTGATTCCTACACTACTCAACACATTTACTTTCAGAGGAGAGGCTGAACATCCACACCAAGCCTGGGAGGAAGGAGCTATCAGTTCAAATCTGCTGAAAGAGAGGCCTTAAGAGACCTCTCACTTCCTGACGCAGTGTTGTAACCGATGAGAGATCAGAGAGACCTCCTGACTTAAGTCAAGCATGTTTAGGTTCCTCTGAGGACTTAGGTACAGTTTCAACATTTTTCCTTTCTCTCTTAGATACAGTTTAACAACTTGAAAGATTCCTACATCCACTTTGTTTAATTTTGCACAGTGTCTAATTTTAGATTCCTGTGAATTCTCAGGATACCAGCAAAGATACATGGAGTATTATGCAGTGCTAGACTTCTGTGCCTACATTTATCTTAAGTTCCAATTTAACTGTTTAGTCTCTCCTAAAGTCTTTAATGATTTAGTTGTTATGAAGGTATTACAAAAATAAAATGAGTGTTATTGGTCCTTAGTGTCCAAGTAGGTAAATCTGAAACAACAACATGAAAACCCACACCCTTCCCCATTTAGAAGATCTCACAAGATAGCACTTGGGTCTAGAGGTTTGCTGCATAGATTCAGGTGTCTTCATTTTCCCCGAAAAATTCAGCCCTCAAAAGTTTTGTTACTAAAGTGACTGAGATCCTGACAGGGGTGGTAATCCTGACACTGTAGGTAGTGTTCTCGTCTTAAAAAAATGTGGAACATGAGGGAGGAACACCTAAGGACCTCTAAGGAACATAAATATGAGCTCAATGATGAGGTCAGAACTTGAAGGTTTTGGTTCAGCTCTCTGTGTTACAAATACCTCATGAGAAAACTGGGGAGGGGGCGAGGTGGAGTGTGCATAGCTGACAATCTCAGCTGCTCATAAATTGAAAAAGAACCCTTATGAATGACTTGACTGGTTTAAAATACCTGCACATTTATTCATTTTTAAGCCATACTTACTAGGCACTTTTTACTTGTTTTCTGTTTTTTTGAACATTTAGTGTATGTTCATGCTTTTCTCTAAAACACAAGACCTTTTTATTTTAAATGAAAATGGAGATTCACATTAAATGTAGTAGTGTTGGAATCTAGCACTTCAGAAAAAAATACCAAATACCATAAGAATAGAATTGTCAGTGTAGGCAACACTGATGTTGCATAGCGAGTTTTTCTTCTTTTATAAACTTTGTTATATAAAAGCAAATTGTGTAATGCATCTTAAATTACAAAAGCAGTTAAACATTTCATAAACTTTTGCATTGTTCAAGTGCTTCACAGCTCTTTTATTCTTTAGCATGTTTCTTAGGTTTCTTTCCTATTATCTGAGGGTTTGGGGTTTTTTTTGAGATTTTTAATGTCTACGTTGAAATGGTTCCTTTCTTTCCTATTCAAAATTGAACCAGCCTCTGCTATTCAAGTAGTAATAGTGGGAATGGAAGGAGATATCTATCTGCCTTTTTAACGCCTCTTTTAGGCTGAATTTATGAATGTATTTCTTAAGCAAGCCACGAACAAAGAGATTTTACCTCCACTTTATAATTTATGAATTAAGTAACTTTTCTTTACTTGACACTGGACATTAATTCACTTCAGAAATGACTGAACATCCTCAAACACTGAAAACAGTTGTTTACCAACCCACAAATGCAGGCAAGGAACATACAA
Organism: Dromaius novaehollandiae; assembly: GCF_036370855.1. NCBI lineage: Eukaryota > Metazoa > Chordata > Aves > Casuariiformes > Dromaiidae > Dromaius > Dromaius novaehollandiae. The sequence continues at coordinate 15,760,326 of NC_088098.1, read as the reverse complement.
AGAACTAGGACTTATCTATATATAAATCTGTACAAAGCTCTGCAGGAAGAGAGAAGCAACTCAACACTCCCTCTCAGGACATTCCCATGCTAACTGTGGCTACATGCCTTCTTGTTTGGAAATGACTCCAGGATTCAAGCTGGGAATATAGCCAGGGCATACCCATTTCTGACTGTAATGAACTATGCAGGTAAATCTTACTTCTGAGATACGGACTACTGGGACAGAGGTGAGAAAATATGTAACCTAGTTTGTCATCTGCAGTTTTTTGGCTCACAGCAATTGCAAGAAATCTGAAAGCTTCTGTCAGCTGTGTCTCTCGTTCTACATATCCTACGAGGTTTTGACTATTCACAAAACTGAACTCCTATTTAGCCTTGCTGCTCCTTGGCTCTACTCTATCCATAGTTCATCCTGAATAGACACTTTATTCCTGGGGCTGCTGTGGCCATAGTATAGCCTGTACGCACATGCCTCCAATACTGAGGTTATTCTCTGAAACCCTTTTGCCAGTGCCAGCACCACCGTGATGTATCAGACGACTGTGTCAAGATTGCTGTAAGATTAGGATAAGGAGATCACAAATTAATAATGTCTAAAAAAATCCAGAATGTAAACAGTATGCAATGAAAAAAAGTACTCCAGAATCTGAGCCAGAACTATTATGATGTCCCCTTGAAGTAGCCAGCATATATACAACACCTTTAGAAAGACAGATAGCGAATGAATGTCCAGGTACTGAACTGTCTGTCACAAAAATTTAATTTGTGTATCTTTCTTCTCTCTTCTATTTATTTGTCTCTATCTCAGAATTAACTGTTGTAACCTGACATAAGAGGTATAGTCTAACAAACTGTGGAAGGCTGAGATGCCTGGGATTTCTGTCCCTCTTACTCGGGGTGAAGTTAGGTTTAAAATACAGAGTAGAATTACACCAGGGGTTAATTTGGTCATACTTGTATTGTTACTCTGCAGGAAGCCTTTCTGGTATGTGGTATAAATATTTTATGTTACTCTACACTACTCTGCAGTGCATTTTTTATTTTGATGAGGTAGAGATGCTAAATTGGAAAACCACTCCTGACTTCAATCGCATCTGCTTCTTTTTAGTTATTTGTGAACAAACACTCTTGAAGATAAAATGAACAATAAAATGCCTAAACCTGTACAAATCATATGAATGATCCCAAAAGACAGTGCTAGAAATGTCTATAAGAATTCACATGAGAAACAAGTTTTTGGTAGGGGGATGCTACCCAGATTCCTTTTGTATCCCATAGAAAAGCCAGTACATGCATAAATTTCTGGTGCTAGGCATACACTCAACACTAGCAAGACTTGACTATCTTCAAAGGGTTTTAATTCCCTGCATTCCTCCATCTATTTTCCTTGCAAGATTCTAGAACAAGCATATTATAAAACACAAAGAGTACATGGAGACTATTGCACTCTTACCTCTTACCTGCTATCAAAGCGGGTGGGAAACCTTAACCCTCCTCTTCTCTGTACCTTAGGTCAAAGAATTGAACTTCAGGTTTCCACCCACAATCAGGAGAATGTCCTAGAGGAAATCCTTTGTTGCTGTTTTTCACTCCCTTCTTTATACTCTGTCTACCACCCCATCCATATAACAGAGAGAAGGAGCTCAAGTTGTTTCAGTTTGGGGGATTGGGGAGGCAAAAAAAGAGATTTAGCATCGAATTCAAGAGACACTGATGGCTTTGATACTAGAGAAGAGTAAGACATATTCCTCCTGATTAAAGTTAGGTGCCTAACTCCTACTGAGTGTGAGAACTTACCCTTTCTTGAGCATTTCCTACAAACTAGCTTAGATGCATCCAAGTTTAACATACAAGATTTCAGGAATTTCTTCTTTTGTTGCATCTTTGCATTCGTTGCATAGGAAGCCTGGCTGTCTGAGCCATGGATATCACTAGAAAACAAAGGGTGGTTTCAGGGTTCTGCAATGACGTTGAAATGCTGATATTTGCAATGAAGGCTGAAAAAAATCCCAGATGCAAATAGAAAAATCTAAAAAAATTTTTTTGGGGGGTAGAAGTGGGGACCTTCTGATTTTTCAGTCCCAACTCATTGACTTAGTGGCCTGGCTAATGATTTTTGAAATCTGGGAGCTGTGCATGACTCTTTGTGCTTTGGAGTCTGTTGTTAAAAATACAGGTTTGAATATAAAAGAATATTGACTGCAAGCATGTACAGAAACTGTTTCCACAGGATCATTAAAAAGGGGTCCTGCCACTTTAAAATGTGAGGCTAGCAGTGCAAAACCCCAGTTTTCAGATGAAATAAAGCTACTGCAGATGATACAGCAATATATGTTAACTTTTTTTTTGAAGAAAGTGTGTTGTGAAGGAAAAAAAGCAGGATCAAAAAAAAAATAAATGCTTCATGGTTAAGTAGATGTTCACTTGTTACTTTCTTTTGTGAGAAGCCTACTATATATTTCCTGAAATTTAAGAGTCACAAGGGGACACATCATCTTTAATCTAATCAGTGTAGTCAGAAAGGAGCAGGCTCCTATTTATTAAATTCCTGTGGCTAGTCAAAAAGTATAGTGTCCAAAATGATAACGTAACTTTGAGGGAGAGGAAACATTACAGATAGCTGACTTGCAAAGGTAGCTGCAATGCAAGTTGAACAGCACAGAAATAGTTATGTAGAACATTTTGGTAATGACGGTATTTTGGAGGTTATGCAGGAAGCAGTGTGAATCAGCTCTTTGTTGACTTGCAGAAGCCCCAGGGAATGCTGCAGTCTGTTTACTCTTCTTGCTAGATCTTGCCAATTAGCAACTTGACCCATGACGTCACTGCGCTTGTTGAACTGCAGCTGTCATACATGCAACATATTTGGGGGGAAAAACCCACAACCGTTGTTTTTTCCTGACATTTGCATGCTTCAGTGACTTCAGAATTTGTTTTGTTATGTTTTGTTTTTACCACACCGGACTCCAAAGTTGAGTTTTCAGTTCATTTGGTTTTTTTCCACGTGCTGGCTTCATCTGTACATTATTTTTCCCCTATGGAAAGTAGCTCATAAAAGCTCTAGCACAATGCAGATCTCACAGCTCAGTTATAAACCCACAAAGCCAGGGGCGCAGTATTTCAAGGAAATATTGCCAGACCCTTAACTGAAAGGATGAAAGCAACAACTACTCTAATATTCTGTTTGTTATTACATTCAACAAAGAAAGAATTTGTATTGACAAGAAAGAAAGAACTTAAAGGCCAGTCAAGTGTATTAAATCTTTTTTTTTTTTTCTTACAGCATTTCATGTTTCCAGCTACTCTAGCCTCATGAGCCAGTACTGTATCAAGGGACTGTAGTGTTGACGGGCATTTCTATTATTGCATGATAAGGCATGGCCCTTATTCAACACTCACTGTAATATCCTTTGGCTCAATGGCTTATTTGAATGCAGTCCGATGCCAGATATGGTAAGATATAATGATGTAATTTTGATATACTAAATCAAGAATGAAAACTGGGAATACTTTATTTCTCATCCTAGACATACACTTATAAATCCCAACACTTCCAGCGAGTGACCTATCAGTAGATGATTAACAAATGTCTTCTAAAAGGAAAATATCTTTCCTATGGATCAGGTTCTCACTTATTTTTGGACATACTTTTTTTTTTTTTTTTTTTTTTGGCAGCAGGACATAAAACATTGTCCTTTACAAAAGATATTTTTTTTTTCTTTGAGAGTTTTATCTTAAATACATACCAATATAACAGCAGTATCTGGAAATAAATTCTTCTTTCTTCTTGCTACAAGAGAAATCTGATCCTGAAATGTGGCCTAGCTCCAAATAGGTTATGAGGCAAAATATCAACTGCTAATAGTAACCTGCAAAATATTTTTGGACAGTTGTACCATGATATGATTCCCAGAACTGCTACCTTGAAATATTTTCACTGCAGGAAAGTTACTACTGACATCCAATTTTACCCTGTCTGAAGCAGAAACATTATTCTGTGAAATTCAGCTTCCAGGAATGGCAACAGAAACGGTAGCTGTGTTACACGCAAATCTTGTTATGAGCAAAAGAGAACACACAGCATAGGTGGAGTTCAGGATTTGTTGTCAATCCAAGTAGTGTTTTAGCAGTATGATAGTCCTAATTAACTAATTAGTACAGGGCTCCGCGGGCTGCTGCGTGCTGGGCGCTGCGCGGCGAGGGCCGAGCGCGGCCCGGCAGCCCCCGGCTCAGCCCCCCAGGGCTGCTGGCGGGGCCGCAGCGGCTCCCTCGGGTCGCCAGACCCTTCCCGCGGGCGGCACTGGCAGAGCTCGAGCTCACGCCGGGGAGGCGACGGGCGCTTGGCCGCGAGGCCGCCGCGGGAGCCAGCGCAGCCCGGCCCCGGCTCCAGCTCCGGCCCTGGCCATGGGGAGCCAGCACCAGCCCGCAGCCCAGCACACAGGGCGCTGTGCAGCCCGCGGCCTCTCACAGCGAGCGGCAAAAAGCATATTAGCTGAGCTGTCATTGCAATTGGCTGCATCAAGGTAGAGGGAAAGATGGAACAAAATGTCCCATCGCACTACACTGTCACCCAATGCTACCCTGTTTTGCCAGAGCTATAGTAATGCTTCCCTTTCCATTTGCTTGTTTTTTTTTTTTCATATATTCTCTTTCTGATCTTACAGGAAGGTTTGACTTTATGAGGATCATTTCATAAACACTGGGAAACATTCCTTTTTATTGTGTTATGCCTTTCCTATCTTTCGAAAATTGTTCACTTTGACTAAGTTGCAAAAGAATTCAGGAAGGAGAAAAGAATACCCATGAATCCTATCAAATGCTATTTTCATGTGCTTGCAGAAAACAAATTAGTGGGAGAAACAATTATATTGGAATACATTGGCAGAGTTCAGAGCACTAAAATATATATATTATTTGCAACTCTATTTTCTATAGGTGAAATTACTCTCAAGAAACTGATAGCTAAGTCAGAATTGAAAAAAATAAAAGCTCTGAATCTCAAGCTGCAATGCCAGGTTGTCCTTAAGAAACTGATGAAAAATGATTGCCAAGGATGAAACTTAAGAATGAATTAATCTTGCACCTGACATAACAGAGGAGAAAGGAAAAGAAATTTTATAATGACCAATTATTCTAAAGGGTCAGAAAATATTTTTTGTGTATTTAAACCTGAAAATTACCTCATTCAAAATACAGGGTTTCTTAACTTGCACAGCTTTTATGCATTCCCTAGGTTAGTACTTCAAAGAAAATGTATAAATGTCTTTGACTAAATAAAAATGTTAAATAGTCTGAACTGGTTTATTTGTTATAAAACACAAGGTGAGATTTTAAGTGATACTTTCAAGAGTTACTGATTCCAAAAACAATTCATCAGCCTCAGCGCACATGGGAAATTGCTTTGTCAGAAGGTAAAAGTCAAAAAAGAACAACATTTTATAGAGTATATGGCAATAACGCTCACATAAAAATGATTTAGGCAAATCATATGATGATACTAGTGCTCGACCTGTGTCATGCTAGATAATTATAGTGATATCAGATAAGAGTATTAGAAGTTTATTTTGTAAGATGGGTTTCAACTATAGCTTAAAGTTAAGTATATTGAGTTACAGAAAATAGGAGAAAGGTCCTCTAACAGGTCAACTAGTCCATAGCTGAATAGATGCACATCCATTTTTCACTCAGATTACTACTCTCTGATATAGTGAGGCCACGCACATGGTAAGTTCTTATCATCGTTAGAGCATTGCCTTAAACTCTTATTAACCTTCTGATCTTCAAAGCACCAGTCAGATGAAAAGGTTGAGTTCAGTGGTGTACTTGTCTCAATAACACCTTTTTCAGCTTCTCAGCTGAATGGTCAAGCCACACGTTTTATTTCATTGGCATTATGCCTGGCATTTGTTTTAAAAGCTGCATGTTTCCAATGCCCTTCTCTGGCCTCTATAGAGTTATGGTATGTGATAGCAACCGTCCAGAATTAATCTTAAACAAGATATTGAATACTGATACTGTTTCTCCATGAATATTGAATATTGAATATTGATACTGTTTCTATCTCCATGAAATTGAGGCCAACTGCAATTTCCAGCAAATGGGTCTATTTATTGACAAGTGCTGACACTTTTATAATCACCATTGTATAGCTCTTCAGCACCTCAGGCATTTTCTGAAGTATTTTGTTTTTGACTCATTTTCATATTTCCCCTATCTTTTTCCCATCCCTCCCTTGTTCTAAATGGCAACGACAAGGCAAGCAAGGCGAGAAAAGAGAAAACTGAAAATTATAGAAGTTTTTGGATATCTTTTAAAACTGTGTTTCTGTTTCTTTGGAAAAAAAGATCAAAGAAATCTAATAAAAATGCAAAATATTTCTAATTAAACCATTTGGATTCAGACAGATCTCTTTTATCCAAATTTCAATTATAGCAAGCAATTCGTCTCTGTTTTGAAGTAAACGTAAATTGCAACAACAAAACTGGAGGGTCTCGCTTTCGTTGGCTCGACGCTCTGCGAGGCATATGCTTTTTCCTCTCACCAGATGCACGCTGGCACGTTCACCTTTCTAACAAAGTGACATTGGCACTAATGAGCAGCACCACAAGGCCCCTAGGCAGAACAAGCATCCCGACCCGGCGATGTTGAGAGAAAGGTCACCCACGTAGCTCAATCTTTCCAGTGCAGCCGTCTGTAATTTAGGCATTTTAACATGTTGGCATGTTAATAGGGCATTTATGCCTAATGACTAAGCAGTACTTAGGCAGTGGACCCACTTTGAATAATACTGCAGAAGTTTTGGGAAAAAAATTATGAACTGCACAGCTGTTAGCAAAGAGGTATATAAGAATACCCTTGATCAGTTCAAGCTGGTTCTTTTGGAGGTACTCCTCTGAAAGATCTTTCAGACACTAATGTTTTTCATAAATGTTGTCATGTTTCATTTCACAATTTTAAGTGTTTTCTATTTCCTGGCAGCAATTATGTCCACTGACAAATGAACATAACCTGATTTTCATGCTCCTAGATGGTCCACCTTTCTGTATATACAACACTGTGGGAAAGACACAAGATTACAGTGTATGCAACAATATATTAACGTTGGCTATAATAGTAGATTTGCAAATCTGTCCCACCTTTCAACCTAACAGATGAAAGAGCATCTTGCAATGTTACTGCCTTAGATGTGTGGTTACCCTCTTTTTTTTTTTTTTTTTCTTTTGGATGCCAGTATTCCCTGACATTTTCTAATGCTTAAACATTTTTCAGTCTTTATCCTTAAGATGTGAGTCTTTATCAAATGTATTCCTTTGTTTAATCCTTAAGGTTACAGTATTTTTCAATATGCATGGGAAATTTTGTTGGCTAGTACAGGAGCTGCTGTATATTCCCCATTGCTATTGATTGTTACAATTTTAATTTAGACTAGCTGGGAGGATACATAGTAATCGGGCTTTGTTCTCAAAACAGCAGAAACAAATTGCATTTTTATCAGAGTATTACATTCTGCTTTGGCACGGGTTTCTTGCCAACGTCTTTGTTATTAAGTACAAGTCACATCTGCTGTTACCATATGTACTTCAAAAAAATGTTCTTTCCTATGTATATAATTTTTAAAGGATCATGCTAAATATCGTATGGTCCTAACCCACAAGCATATATATTTTATTTTTTCCCATACTTAAATAATCTGAAGCTATTTTTCTCTAAAGAAAAGCTCTCATTCTGCTTTGAAAACTAGGAATTTTTATAGCTGAAACCTCATTTGCCAGTAAATCATTATTTACATTCCCAATAGGAAAATATTTGTGAGGCATAAAACTATAGATTTTTAACTGAATTCACAGCCTTCTCTACAAAGTAAATAATTCTGTCAGAGAATTTGTTTCCTGACTTAATATATTGCCTACAAGCTATGTAGAAAACAACAATGTTTTTCTTTATACTTTTCCTTGAATATTGTAAGCCATTTCTTTGTTTGTATTGACAAAGCATCTAATTTCTCACGAAAGATAAAGTAAAAAATACTAAAGCCTTGGGGTGCTTAAGTGAAAGAAGTTGGAACAGCTATGATACCTCCTTCTCCCATTACATTCACCCATGTTCCACGTATAACTGGTAGGTGAATAATTTTGAAGATAGTTGTGTTCACAGTAATTTAAGTTGTATTATTGAAAAGAGTGGAGAGATACTGTGGCAGTGATTTTAACATATAAAATACTTCACAGGCACTATAAATAAATCATGTACATGCAGAAACTTTCCACAGCTGATCATGCAAGATACAATTAATCTTGAGCAATAATTGTATATATATGCATATTTTCAAGGCAAAGAAGCTGATGTATCTGCATCAGCCGTGGCTACTATCTCTCTGTGCACTTGATACAAAATCTGGGAGGGCTTATTCTGTAAGACCCTTCCCCTGTGCTTCTCTAAATATCTTCTCAGTATTCAAGTCTTTTGGAAAGTCTTTATAAAATTGGCCAGGTGAATAAGCTGTAAGTTTCTTGTTAGAGAGCTATAGACTGTAAAAGGGTAGTTGGTAAGTATGGTGCTGGTTGCTAGGATTCAGCGATATAAAGAGTGCTTGGTAGGTGCACATTGTTGTCCACTGCTGATGCTTCTTCCAGGTAGCAATTTATGTCAGCTTTTAGCAGAGTTATGATAACCTTTTAGAACAAGTAATACAAATACAGAAATATGTTACATATTTTGATATTTACGCCATCCACAGACTTTTTATCAGCTGTCTTGTACCAAAAATAAATAAATAAGGGTAGTATGTGTCCATCATCATCTTTATCATTTATTTATGTCCTTTATTCCTTGCAGTCTCCTCTTCTGACATGATAGTAGTTTATAGACTATCTTACTTTACTTCATGCATTATTATTTTTCCCAAGTTAAAATATTCATTGCAAAAAACATTCACATCATGATAGGATAGCATACTTGTAGAAGCATTAGTTATAGATCTAGTTAGCTGCAATAAGGGAAAGTTAAGCAGGCTTTGGTTTTATTTTTAACCAACATCCTATGTCAGCTTGTCAAAGCACTTCTAAAATCTGGGTTATGCAAATGGACAACTACCTGATCAAGCTACACTTGTCTCTGGATAGTAAGTATACAAGGAAGAGCCATAGGCACTTTCATTATCCTATAGCTCCTGAGGTTACAGCTGGCTCCATGCTATTGCCCTGCCCTTATTCACTTTGGATAGTCTAGGTCTATATCATATTTCCTGTTATCTTGTTTTTTATCACTGAACTTTTCGAGAGGATTTTTTTTCTTTTTTGGTCTGTTTGTTTGTTAGGGGTGTATTCTTTTTTTTTTTTTTTTAATCTTTCTCTTTACAAGGCAAGAAATTGAAAATGCTTTCTTTAAAAGGAGAATCTAGATACTGTACCATTGGGAAAACAGAGTTTCAGGTCAGTGGCAAAGATCCAAGACCTTCTGACAGTGAGTGCATATACTTGAGACCTTTTCTTCAATTGCAACTTCTCCACCATGAAAAATTTCTCAGCTCTATACACATATGCTCTGGTGAGGTATGCCTCAGCCAGCTTTAAGAACAGTAGGCTAAATCTCACTACAGATGGAGACTAGTGGACAGCTATTAATCAAACAGCCAATTAGCCATCTCCCTTGATAGCAGCCTTCAGCAACATGTGATACAGCATATACCAGCTGTAATTATAGAGGGTTGATCACCTTTTGGGGAAAGTTGTACACAGCCACAGAAGTCTTACCACCCCGCCTTCCTGTTCACATCACATCTTATCATCCATCCTTCTGTTGGGATGAATTTAAGGACATCATTGTGTTTTAGAGAGATGTCCCCATTTGAAGTTAAACCCATAGTTAAAACAAGCTTAGATGTGAACATAAGCAGCAGATCCCATTAAACAGAAAATAAGGAAGAAAATAGTTCTCTTTTTTAACATAAACTTGAAAAAAAACCCCTAATAATTTTAAGAAATTCTACTCAGTAAGATCTTCCATAAGAACATTTCTTATTTTAGCCTTGATTCGGGTGCCTAAGCATAGGCATCCAGTGTCACTTGAGATGCTTTAAGGTACTCTTCTTGGCCTCCAGCTGTTCTGGAAGGGCCCAGGTCTTCTATAGATATTGTACTATATCCACCAGCCCTCTATGGATGCCTCAGTTACTCTAGAGCATCTCAGATAGCATTAGCTAACTATGTTTAGGCGTCTGAATTAAGCCTTCCAAATAAACCCATGTGACACAGAATCACTTCCTTAAGGTGAATAAACATAGATAACCCAATTATTTCAGCCTTTTAATCTCAAAAAACAGAATACTATCCTTTTACAGGTGAATGTCAAAGCCTGAGATAATTTTGTCCAGCACAGTACATGGGCTGCATGGTCAGAAGAGAAAGGAAAAGTGGGCCAAGCTTAAACAACATGAATTGTGAAAATAGAAGGAAGAGAAGAAGGAAAAAAGGAAAGCAGAGCACTATGTAGGCAGCAAGTGTAAAGTTATAAGAGAAAAAAAGAGAAGAAAAGAAAAGAAAAAAAGAAGAAGATTCAGAAGCAGAGATACATATTAAGATGGGGACGGGGGGGAAGTAAAATTAAAAGGATTTATCCGTACGGGTAAAGTAAAAGAAAATCTAAACCTTCCTGCACCCGAGGAAAGAACTATACTTGCCTAATTCACCCTCAGAGAATCGGTGGTAACAAGGCCACAGAAGCTGACTATCAGGATCCTACTCACGGGAGGAGGCTCTAAGTTCTGCCTTGGGCTTTGTAAGATCTGTCTGCCAAAGGCAGTGCAAGATATGCTCTGAATCAGCAGACCTCCTGTGTACACTGCCTTTGCCCAGCTGTTATGTTTAGCTTCCTCCCTCATGTGTTTCTGCTACCTGCATCCCACAGCTTGGTGGAAGACCTGATCGTGTGTCAGAAGAAAAGATGAGTGGTGAAAATGTATTCCATTGAGGATATAAAAATGAAGACTCTCATTAACAAATTGTATCATGCTGTAATATCTCAGGGGAAAAAAATATCTAGGATATAGGGAAAGTGAATGGGAAAGCCAGAAGATTAAAAAAACTAAAGCACATGAATGAATTGAAAATAAGGACATCACAAAAGGTAAAGATAATAAAGGGACAGAATAACTTTGAAATCAGCGGGTTTCCACTTGCTTATATAAGTAGTGACTGTTTTTGTGTTAACCTCTTTGTTTAATATTATTTACTGTAAAAGGTTGAGGATTAATTAAATACTAATTAATTCTTTACATATTTTATTGATGGTTTTTAATTTCTCCAAAAGAAAGCAGCAATAATTATAAATCTTAGCTTAAACATGCATCCTAAAAATTATGTGCAGAACCTTTCTGAAGTCTCTACTCTAAATTTTATATTCCCTATTTGGAAATTCTATTATAACCAAGCAAATACATATGTGACTTGAAAGAGATCTGGTATTATGAGGGCTGCAACCATGTCCTTATTCTTAGGCTAAGCACTCAGATTTCAGTCATGATTTGTTGGACAACTCCTCATATATTATTAGGTGAGTAGATCTACTGAACTCAGCCAGCAATGGAGAACATATTATTCTACACCTTTGACTGCTGACATATTGTCTCACGTTGCCTCAGTCTCCACATGTCATAGTGTTTCAGTATTCGTTCACCAACTTAATTTTGATATGACAGATAGGGAACAGAACAAAATATCTGCCAGAAACACACTGAGAAAATATTTGCAGATAATGAGACCTGCAGACAGGTCTTCAAAATCAAGGCTAGTTCCCTAAACTCAGGATCCCTTTGTTTGTTGTTTAAAACTTATCATGTGAGCTGTGGGATCACATATGTTATTGTTTCTTCAGCCTTATGTTAGTGAGCAGTTTAGGAATCCCTACGTGTTTACATTTTCCCATAGTTTTCCCACAGTTTTTCCCATAGTTCCCATACTTTTTTCCTCCCCCACTTCAGGGATTTGGATCAAACTTATTTTTTGGCTTCTTTTATGGTGGTTAAAAGACTAAATCTTCTAAACAAAAGATGGAAGCTAGACATGATTTACTCCCATGTACCTTTTCATTTTTCTTCAAAATTAACAAGCTTTGATTCAATTTAAATATTCTTTTAAATTTTGGAAAGAAGAAAGCCCAACGAGCAACATTTTTTATTGATCATTGAATTTTGGGGAAAACAAAGAAAAAGAAGACATGCTGTCAGTTTAAGTGTAGGATTTCACAAGCTCATCCAAAGACAAGAAAGCCACACATAAGTCATGGACTATATCACAAAACATGTTTGATTTCTGTTTGACCATGTGGATCCTCTAAATGAGGCTTGATCCAAAGCCAAGTGAACCCATTAACTGTGCTTGTGGTGAATGGTAAAAACATTAATAGAAATCCGTTCACTAATTTTTAACTGCCACAGGTAATATGAATTGCTTTTAACTTCAAAGCCATGCACAAAGTTCTTTAAAAAATCCTGTTACTAGGCACCACTGAAAGTGTAAGCATACAAAATAATTTAAAAACAGTACAAAGGATAATATACAAGCAAATTATTAGCTGTCACTTTCCCAAAACGAACAATTGCTAGCTGTGAAAAAACAGCCACCCAGTTATCAAAAGGATAATAGGAATCCCTAAACCATCTTAAAAGTAAAGTGCTAAAAGCAGTTTTTTATTTTTTCCACTAAAATGAATTGTTCACTTGGCCCTAAAGTCTTTCTTGAATTTTTAGCCTTATAATACTTTCTATTCCTCTATTAAAGAGAGAGAGAAAAAGTAATTATTGTCAGAAATAGTAAACTTATATTAATCACAATTACAAGCAGTAATGTCTGATTACATTTTTTAATCAATCATTCTATTCCATGTTTAACTCACTAATGTAGGGACCACTAGAGTGGACAGCCATCTGCGCCTCTGTAAAATTAGAAATATGATGAATTGTAGCTCCTCGTAGTTTCAGACTCTACCATGAATACAAATCATTAGATCTATGTCAATTTTAACATACTGCCAAAAAATTTATATCAGTTAAATTTGCTGTTCTTTTTCTTGTCATGGAATAAAGCACCTAGGGAAGAATCTGCACTTTAGCCATCAGCTTTTCATAATGATTTACAGTGAATGAGAAGGCAAAGTTCTCCTGACTTTCTATTTACTTAGCACAAATCCTTTTTGTCATAGAAAGTGCTACAGTCTAAAGCTCACATTTTGCTCTTATCTGAGCTAGCCACTATCTAGAATAAATCTATTAGGTTCCAAGACTCTCAAATAACATCTCTCTCAGGTATTACATTCAGTGGAGTTACTCTGTATTCAATGTCAGTATAACTGAGAGGAGAATCCAATCCCTTGGGAAAAACTGTATTCACTGATTTGTCAAAATGATAAACTTTGGTCAGTAAGAGAATAAAACGGCAACTCCTTTGAAACCACAAATAAAACACTAATAATTCCATATATAAGTTGGTAAAAACACAAAGTCATAACATGCCTTTTCTGTATATACTTCGTTTATAGGCAGAACCAGTAATGCAGACTTTTAGTTTTTACATAAAATACCTTCTGTTACAGGAAAAGTCTTTTTTTCTTTTTTTCAAAACCTGACCTTTTTTCTTCACAATTATATTTAAAATTGCTGTTCATCATTATGTTTAGGCCCACTTTAAATGTCCACCATGCCTACACTATTACCATAGGGTAAAAGAATAATTTGGGGTGGGAGGGACCTCACGATGGCTGTAGTCTAACCTCCTGCTCAAAGCCGGGTCAGCTAAGAGATCAGGCCAGGTTGCTCAAGGCTTTATCCAGTGGAGTCCTGAAAGCTCTCTCTGGGCAGCCCGTTCCACTGCCTGGCTGTCCTCATGGAAGGAGAAAAGGTTTCTGCAGTGAGCACCTCTCTTGTTTTAATTCACGCCTGCTTGCCATGCACCACTGTGAAGAGCCTGGCTCCATCTTCTCAATGACCTCCCCATAGTGCTGGGGGCTGCTGTTTGGTGCCCCCCAAACCACCTCTTCTCCAGGCTGGATAAACCCAGCTCCCTCAGCGTCTCCTCAGAGGTCCAGTGTTCCAGTCCCAACTGTCATGGTGGCCCTCTGCTGAATGTGCTCCAGTGTATCAATGTCTGTCTTGTAGTGGAGGGCCAAAACTGGATGCAGAGGCAGTCTACTGAGTGCTGAATTAAGGGAGATAATCACTTTCCTTAATTTACTGTCCATGCTCCTCTTAATATAGCTCAGGATGCAATTAGTCTTTTTGCTACTAAAATCAAATAAACATTGACAATGTATATAAATAGCTGTTGAATGCTTATTGCTTTCAAATTCTTGCAGTCATGCAGAACCATAAAAAAAAAAGAATTGCTTTTATTTTTCCATCTTAGTCTCAAAACAAATAGATTCCTTTGTTCCATTCTAAATGATTGTGATTTTGTTTTCTTTATGCTTTCATAACGTGCATTGCTTTAGTAATTACCTTATTTAAAATGCTCTCTAGAACTGTGTGTTTTTCAAAAAGGTATAGAAGGGAAAGATGTAATGAAGAGGCTTTCTGCAGCTGTATTGTTTCAAATCGTTGGTTAAGTGTCAACTCATTGGGAAAGATAGACAGTAATCTATAGATCTCCTGGAACCATTTAGAGTTTAACATTCTCTTTCTCCTTAGTGTATATTGATCACAATTCCAGAAGGTGTCTTACCTAAAACGCTAAGAGTTTCTGTTAATATTGGAGAGGATCACGGCCACTATTGTTTGCTTGAATAAGACCCCTAAGCATCTCAGCTCCTGATAGAGTAACCATCTCTGGGGCTTTTGGGATGATAAAACAGAACTGGGAACAGTGGGAAATGTGCAACATTGTGCCATATGACGAGACTGGGTTTGGACAAAAGTTAGTGTTCATATTCAAACTGGACTCCAGTCTTAATTCTGTGAATAAATGAACTCTAGTAATGATAATCTTTGATCTGAGCATGCCTTACATATGAGACATTAAAAACTAAATCCAGATTTAGATCCAAATTTCATGATGTTGGATCATTGTTTAACTCTAAAAAAGAGCTTTGGATAGTTGACTATTTCAACACAAAGATGGGAAAAAAAGGAGAGATAAAGGCATTTATTTAAAAATAATTCTATGGTCATTCTTATTTATTCAACATATTAAGAAAGAAAACAATGGAGACAATATCTTAGTTCTTCTTGGAACGATCTGCATATTATATTGACTTGGTTTCCCTGAAGCATCTTACAGCAGCTCTGTGATAAGCATAAATGGTCATGACATGTGAATGCTGCAATAACATGTGAATAGAGCAATGAAACAATAAAAGAGAGAATCTAAACCTTTATCATCAGTGGTTTAGTGCCTTGCCTGCCATTATAAAGAAAGACATGCATTATTCCCAGACAGTGTCATGTTTCACCATAATGAGCACCAAAAAATGCAAATATGTATTGATTTTATACAGAGGTCAGTACAAGTGACAAGCAATCTGTGAAAAAGTTAGCAGTCCTAGGTAAGAAAAGTAATTAGAAAGATGACTATAACCTTTCTTTAATGAATAGCAATAATAAATGACTTCCCTGGTGTTCTCATGACCCTGTCAAGTTAGCAAGGTGGTCTTCCCTCAGCCGATTCTATGTTTCGATCCCTTTTGTAATCACAGTCCCACAGCTGTGGAAAATAGCACCGTTCTTTAATTGATCATTGGCTATTTGCATATGTAGTTGGCAAGAAGCACTCAGGTTCATCTTCCTCTGATCTAAAGGGTTCTTGGGAACAAAAACGAGGGGCATTTATCATCCTTAGGTCTTCAGTGTTGTCCTTATTTCTTCTTGCTATTGTTGCTTGAGTCATTCACTTGTCAGTGTCACAGTAGGCTAGTGAGCAAGAAGAAATTATCACTTTTAGCAACCAGCTCTGATGCATGAAGCACATGAATAATGTCCTCCCAAACTAGCACTCATGTTTTGAACTTCATGAAAGCTATCATTCGATAAAAGATACATTTTTTTAAAAATCAAACATGAATTTGAGGTTTTTCCTGCCAGCATGAACTTCTTTTATGAAAGGAAACCATTGACTTCTAGACTCTATAACTGTATTCTGAGACTCTGCTCCCAAAGAAACCCAAACAGCACAGTGACTGGAATCTCTTTGCTGGGTGTGGGACAGGGATGTTCTTCTTCCTATGGGATGATATGCAACTGCTGTTTTAATGTGTGATTGAGGAGTGGCGGGACAGAAGGAAAAGCCACATTCAATTCATTTTCAAGCAGTACATCCACAGAGACAGTATCTGAGAACACTATGAATTACTGTGTCTGATGAATTCATCTGTCCTTCTGATTTTCAAAGCATTTCTTGCCCATGGGCTAATATTTAGGAACTTTCATAGCTAGACTTCATGATTGTGCTCCTAGACATAATCAAAGTTAATCCATCTCACAAGTACTGAAGTCAGCTCTTTTGCTGTCATTAGTATCTCTCTGTATGCCCATATCAGTGTTACAGGAGCTGGCTAGTTACACATAAGATAATGAGTGGTATTCAGAATTCATTGGTATCCAGAAAAATGTTACTGAGAGACTATAGACTGATAGTAGGTTTTTTAGTGTTATAAGTAGATGGATTTTTTTCAGAAAAACAAAATTAGATTTTTTTTCCACAGAAAAAAAACATTTTCACTGAAAATTCATTCTCAGCCATGATATATTCAGCAAGAACATGTAATTTTAAAAATATCTCAGGATAGAAAAGTGACATTGCAGCTTCTAAATGAGGTTACATCTCTGCTTAGAACTGAAGTCAATACATTCTATGGTTTATAACTTCAGACCTACAACTTCTGAAACTCCAGTAATAATTTGGCTGCAACCTACAAGAACTCAATTATATAATTATTGATGAGTATTGGAGAAAATCCTCAATTCTTCTATTCCTGCTATTTGCTTTGATGTAAGGATTTTCAAAAACCTATAAGAAAAAACATGATATTGATCACTCATTGTTAGAAATGACCAGCATGTACATTTTGAAACCAAATTTGTTTTCTGACATTATTCAGATATAGCTTGTAGCTGAAGCCAAAACTTATAATATTTATTTTACAGGTTTGATCCAGAGTTAGCTGAAATCACATATGAAATATTTCTTCTGTTTGGAGTTATTTAATTTATTTAGATCTTAACCCAAGTGCAATTACATTAGAGAAATCGATCCAAATTCAAATAATTCTCCCTTTATTCCACCCCTACTTCAGAATAGGACAGAAAAATCTAAATCAAATTCTAGGTTTGAGTAAGGAAGAAACTGTGCAGACTTTAAATGTAAGACATTCTTGCCTTCCTCCTTCCTCCCCCCCCCCCCAACTTTATTAAAAATAATATACTGGAAGATCAACATACGTTTCTCCCCAAGCCACATCTTCAGTCCTATATCTAACTTAAAAATGCTAAGATACAAGCTAAATGTCTTCATATTTTATTGTAGGTTATGAAGATGACATGCAATAATGGCTTTTGAAATACAGCTATTAAATCTGTAAACATCATGGGACTGAGAATCTTTCTAGGCTGCCACTTGTGTCATATGGGTAGAGTCCAAAAGCCCATCGAGGACGTAGTGTTTATGTTCAATGAGCTGCCAAAATGTAATTAAAATTTTTTGGAATACTTACATGTTAGCACATTTGAAAGAAAAAAGCATCATAAAGGAAAAGGGAATGTAATCTCTCACACTAAATAAGTATGCTGAAGAAATGTGGGCTACATTATAGAAACACTGCCAACAACCAATCATGCATGTCTATTCTTCTGCCAGTGTTAATCTTGTGCATTGTACTTTCCTTTCTTTTCCTTTTTTTTTTTTTTAATTCTGTGTTCTGTTTGAAAAATACTAGAGGAGAACACAGGAGATGTGGGTGGAAATAGGCAATGAAAAAGCAGAGAAAATAATTTAATAATATATTCTCATTTTTTACCACATATTCTGACACTGGGAATTTGGGAATACATCCAGTGATATTCCATCATCCAGGCCATTCTGAAATCTTAAAGGATATACAGTTTTTCTCACCCACCAGGGCCAGAAAGAGGCCAACAATATAAGTGTAGTCTGCATCCATCCAAACAGAATGCTTTTCAGTGTGATAGCATTTTAGGGTGGGATTTAGGAAGTATTCACCTAGTATTACATAACTCTGTGTTGGTTCCGGTGAAAGAAGAAATAGGGTAATACTGACTAGGAGTACTGACAGAAATCTCACCCTAACCTCAAGAGAGGCATTACCATTTATTGCCCTTTCATTGTGTTATTCATGCTGTCAATCTTAGCAGTCAACAAATTAATGCCTAATTTAAGTATCCTGCTATATTAAGGAATAAGCACCTCCACACAGCACTTCATCTAAGCCAGTGATAGGAAAGATGAACTTCCCTTAGAAAATGTCTCTGTCCAGTGACTATAAGCAGACCAGAAACATTAATTTTGCTTTTATGTAGAACCTTTAGGTAGATAAAGTTATGTGCAGTAAATCTTATTATTTATTTTAAAACCTATTTGGAGTAACCCAATGATAATGAAGAGACAGTCTGATATAGGTTTGATACGAGGAGAAAGTCTGAAAATCCAAGTGACTCATTCTGAAGTCCCACTGGTGAGTTCAAAAAGGTTGTTCTGAATGAGCGCTATGTAAAAAATGTCTTTTCAGAAAATATATTGAATGTTTGAAATAGAAAAGTAGAGGAAAAAGCCTACCTTAACTATTTAGAGAAGGTCCATGAGAGAAGCAACAGAATTCCAGCCTTTTAACATCCAGCAGTTATTGAAATACTATTTTTTCGATTTTGATAAAAAAAATACAGGAAAAAAAAAACCTTATTTCCTCATGTTCTGCTTCATTTTTCCCCAGCTTTTTGTGTAGTCAAACATGACTAATACACACATCCTGGCAAGTATTCCAAGCTTGGTGCTCACCAGATCTGAATTCATTAATTTCTTTCTGTGGGTTGAACAGATCCTTCACTTAGTAGCGGAGGACCATTAAAGACTATTACTTCAAAAAAGATCTTGAAACATGACTAAAATGCTCACAAAAGTTATCAGGGGAAGTTACAACTCCTTAAAGTTCTTAAAACCTCATTGTTGCTCAAATATTTTAATGTTAAGGATTTAAAAGGAAGACCCAAGTCCTGACTGGACTAGCACCACAAATAATAAACAGCTATGACTACAAGTTAAAAATCTGACCAGGTGACTGATTCAGCACATGCAGTTGTAACAACCATACCATGCAGGTATGTACAAAAAAAGAAAAAGCAACAGCATTCTTCAACAGACAGGTCTATATGTTTAAGGGTATTATCAGGATCATTGAGCATGGATCATTCCAGAGTTTGTGCCTTATTTCTCCTAGAATTAGAGGCAAGACCATTTCTCTATTTTAATGTGAATAATTATCAATCACTGCATGACAAAAACACCCCAATATCAACAGCAAAAAAAACAAGCTAGTTTTTAAAGCTTTAGAACATTCTTACTCAAGCTCAGCTAGCCAACATCCCTAGTTAACTGCACAAGTTTGGAGTGCTAGCTCGCTCTCTCCTCCCTCACCCCCCCAGTTTTTTTATATGACTTTCTACCCTGATCTAGGTATAAATCATTCAGACCTTTTTCAGTCATCTGAATGGTCAAATACTGAATGGTTCCTACAGTGATATGCTAGGTTTGCCCTCGAAAGAAAAAGAAATGTAAATGTCTTTTGGTTTTATGCAGCTTACTATTCAGGAGTCCAACCTAATTTTTGCAAAAGATCAAACGAGAATCAACTGCTGCATGTTTACTTTGTTGAAGTGATAAAAATATCTAGGTACGCTCTTGTTCTGGCAATAGTTCCCCTTACAACATCAATCCCTCTCTGATTGACATCAGTGACTAAAAAATGGATAGTGTGATAAAGCCATTCAATTCTACCACAGCACCTATCATTAATTACTTTGACAATGCTAGTCCTGTTACCAGTGGCAAGGATGACAACTGTAAGATTTCTGTCTTTAGCCAACATATTTTGCAAGCTATCCAGTATGTTTAGGGAAAAGTTTCTTTTGCTGAGGTTAGCAAGGCTGATACATCGTTCTCCCTATTAGCACTTATCAAAAAGCTGGCAGAATAACCCGAAGAGAAGGAAGAGGATAGGAGCTGATTACAGGAGTGGCAATAGCAACAGGCTTGTAGGCAATTATTCCATTGAGCTGTCAAAAGGCATAAGATGCATGACAGAGAAGCTCTGCTACTCGTGGTGCATTGAATGATGGTCCCAACATTCTGTTTTGGAAGATGGGATTGCCATTTAAGAATTATCTAAAAAATAGAAAAAAAAAGAGTCACTGATGATCTAAGATATGCAGCTTTCCAAGAAACATGTACTTTATGTATACACGTATGCACAAAACAAAACAAGATCAGTTAATTGCCTAACAGCTTTGTCCTTTGCTAATGGAAAAATGACCATGACAAAATCCATCTTCTCAGTTATAATCTGTTTGACCAGTTGCAGAGTCCTTTGATGTAAGAGACCTGTATTTGGTCATTAAAAATGGAGATACCATTGAGAATAAAATATGTTGCTTCCCATTATGGGAAGCTTATTTTCTTTCTGGCAGTGAAAATCTCACACAGAAGACATTTGCACAAAAATATACACAAAAGTTTTGAAATCCAGGAATTAGTGATATCAAATTTAAATCTAATAATCAGTCCAACAGCTTTTTCAGTGTCACATTAAGTCATGGAGCCATGAAGTCTAGACCTCTAGTTCTCAACGAAAATGTTCAAAGACATTGAACATATTGTACACATGCTATACAGTGACCTGCACATATGCAGAAAGTTTACAGGGTCAGGTTTGTTGCACATGTGCAGATAAGCTCCTTCTCACTTGTGTGGTTAAATCCCTTCATGTTTATCCCATCATTCATTGGAGGGTACTTATTCCACATCCTTGATTCTCCAAGCTACTATAATTTTCTTTCATTTTGTAACTCCTACATATCTCACGTAGAACAGACCATCCTTAAATATTGCTATGAACCTATGCTGACTCTTCAGTTTTCCTGAGAAAAGAGAGAATTTCCTTCTCCAAAAGTTTTAAATATATTGCTTTTCAATTTCTTTGAATATCCTTGGTTTTCCTGTCATTTCAGAGGTAAAAAGAACGCAATTCCCTTTCCTTGTGGCATTCATCATTTGATATTTTTTCTACAATATCCAGTTTTATTTTATTTAAAGCAAACAGCCCCAACCTATGTTGTATAATGTCTTTGACTTCCAGAAATGTGTAATTTTTAAACACACACACACACACACACACACACACACACACACACACACACACACACTCTTATAAACTAAACCATTCTAGTTCAGCAGAGTAATAGCCACTTGTAGGGCATAGTGCATTTAGTCATAAAGTAGGCAGCTAAAATACATCATATGAAGTGCTTGTTTCTCTCTGTTGACTAAAAAGGAGAATAAATTGGCTAGCTCAGAAATACTAGATCAGAAATGTAAGCGGGTTTATTCTACTGTCTCAGCAAGATATAAGATGGTTCTACCTGCTCTTGGAAGGGCTTCGTACTCCCAGCCAGTACTTTAAGATTGTGGCATATAATACCTTGAGCCTTGACATGTTAAAGGGCAATAGTGCCTGGATGCATTGGTTGTGTAATGCCTGCTGTTCTTTTGCTACTTTCTGTCCTTTTAATGGATCAGTCAAGAATCACAGTGAATTGTTGGGAGAAGGTAGAGGAAGGAGAAATCTGGTGCCTATATGTGATAACTAGCACATATTTATTTAGCTTTGCAGGCAGCAGAAGACCTGATAGCACATCTGTATAACTCAAAATGTTGGTTGAACCAAAAGAAGCTGGAAAAAAAAAAAAGAAAATATTGAGATCTTTGGTAATGACTGTGCAGAAGTCCATTTTATTGTGAGAAAGATGATTTTTTTTCCTAAATATTTCCACTCATCACCATGAAATGACAGAAGAAATGAATCTCCACTGAGATAAAATACACAGAAAATTCATATTCAATTACTACAGGAATAATTTCTCATGAGTGTGTAAGTTTCTATCTCTTTCTCTTTCTGGTAAGATTATCCCAGAAAGGCTGCACCAATCCAATAGTGCTGCTCTTAACCTACTAAAGCCAGCAGATTAGACTAATTGAAAGATTTCAGTTCATAGAAAATGTCAGCAGATCTTCTGTAATTCCCACAGTATGTACATTTAAGCAGCAGCTACTATCAAGAAAGCTCTTGATTTCATTTTTCTTTCAAAGGAAAAATCTAGATATGTGTGGCTTCCACCAAAGCACTTATTAATTCAATTATAGACTAGTAAAAAGTGTTTGAAAAAAGAGATGTTGAAGAGCCATAGTAGCTCTTCCTGCACAGTGCACATGAGTAAAGAATAAAACAAATGAAACTGCCAGAGTAATATTAGATATTTTATTATTCTTTTTAGAATAACGTATAAAATATGAAAAGACAAACATATGAGGCAACAAAAAAGAGAAAAGCCCTGCAATATAAACATTAAAAGCAGACTGTAGCTTTTAAAACATTATTTAGATGCTGGACACACATGGCACCTACACTGCAGAGATGGAAATGGAAATAAAACACTAAATTTTCCACTCTCAGCCGTGTCAACTAATAAGTACAAAAGGAAAAAAAAAAAAGCAAAAATCTCACTCATCCTACTTTCTTAAGTTATTAGAACTGATAAGGCTGCACTCCCAAACTGACTTTTTTTTCCCCAGTACCTCTATAGACATGCGGTATCAAAATCACTTGCACATTTTCCCCTCCTTCCCACCTTTTTGTGCACTGTAGGTCTGGATACATTCTTGCTATCCAGCCCAAGGCTGAATTTAATCAGACCTGGAAGGATATGGAAAATGTGTGTACAACAACACAGAGAGACCTCTAAGGATCAACACCTGACAGAAAGGAGACGATTTATTTACTTTCCTGCTGAGGAAGCATTTACACTGTTTTGATTAGCCTGAAAAGTCATAATGTATTTTTGTCATTTTGTAAAGTGTGAGGATGCTGATAAAGCAACAATAAAGTAGTAGGAGAGTATAACACTAAAACTGCAGTACTGGGAGTAGAATAGAAAATACTGTGATTATTAAGGATTCAAACTCCTCAGATCTTCCAACACCAAACTAGAAATCTCACAGAGAGCACTGGGTGCTGGGAATGGAGTCCCATTCCACACTGATAAGACCTTAATTTCATTTTTTGCTTCAAAGAAAAAGCATGAGTCAACAAGAGAACAACTTTGAGTGAGCTACATAAAAATGCTATGCGCATTAATAGGTCAAGTCCAGCAAAATGTTGGCTGGAAGTGTTAATAAATAGAAGGTTGAATTATGCTGATGTGTTTGTTCTGTTTTCTCAGTGAAATGTGAGAAGCATAATTAGATTATTTTTTGCTCTGCATCCAAATATGGGATATTCATTCCTTGTGACCCTCTCATTTTTACAGCAAGCTTCTGGGAGTGATGTCCTGTGATACTGTCACTGGAAAAAAAAAAAAAAAAAGGCTTTGCATGCTTTCGGCTGCAGAGAACTTGTCTCACATTAAAAACAGCAAAGATACCTAAATAGTCATAATGATCTGAATTATTCAGCCTGTAAAATAAAGGTACTGGTGTCAATATTCCTTCAACAGATATAGGAGCATATCTTACATTTTTATTTAATTTTATTTGCATTATCAGTATATTGTCAAGTATAGTTTATAGATTGCATAGATTTTGCCTATCATTGAACAGAAGGAGAGCTGAAGAACCCACTTAAACCATGTTTATGTGCTCTACCACTGGCACTTAACTATGAAGTTCCTATGAAAACAATGAAAGGACTTTTAAACTTGGAAAATGACAGGTTTGATTTAACTGCTTGGAGGTCTACACTAAGGATAATTTGAAATGTCACAGTGTGTTCCACATAGGCCCCAGCTGACATTCTGAGTTGAGCTCCAAGGATGAATGGAATTCAGCTTGTGATTAAGACACTGAAGTTTCAGTTGGTGTGGTGAGAGTGAGGTGTTTAAATTCCCAGAGTTCTACTCCAGCTAGCTAATCGAATCTAAAAAGCAATGCACAATACACAACTAGGTTATGATTCTGTTGCCTAATTGTAGGCTTCTAGTGTCATTTGAGGGGCCCTGGAGTATCTGAGATGCTCCATACTCAGATACTATCTACATGGGCCATGTAGTCCTGGACAAATTAGAGACTCACTCCCATCTTGAGCAACAGTGGGCAGCCAAGCAAGTTGTGTTTGGACATTGTGACTGGCATTAGATGTCTATGTTTACACAATGAATGATATTCTGGTTGTCTACTTTAGTGTGAGCTGAGTCATTGACTGCATTAACTAGATGCCATTTAATTGTAATGGGAGTTTAGAAACCTAACATGCCTGTTGCCACCCACATGAAGACAAAGAAATACAGGTTTGTTAAACTTGAACTGAATCTCACTGGGTAAACCCAAACATTTTGTAATAGTGACATTAAACTTGTAAGGTACTTGGCATCCCTTGATCATGAACTCAGTGACTACAATGATTGGCTTAAGAATACTTGGAAAAATCTGCTTAGCTTCTGAGCTTTTGCTTAAAAAATTAGGTTCAGCTATATTTCCTACTGAATAGTCAGGTTAGAAAATGAGTACTAAAAATCTGCAATTAATTTTTCCATAAACAAGTCACTGGAACACAAGTTGGATGAATCCAAGGAATAAAAGGCTAAGATATCGAATAGAGCCCTTTCCCACTTTACCATGACTAGTGCCTATGCATCAGCTATGGTCTACGCTGATCAGGTCACTGAGGCTCTGCTGTATATCTTCAGCAAGTCCGTTTCATGAAATGAAATCATTATCACACTGGGGAGTGATCACGCATGAACTGGTCAGGACTGGAATTCTGAAGAGCCATCCCACTTCATCATGATATAAGTGAAAAATGCTTGACTGGCATTCCTCTACAAATGCCGTGTGCTGATAACAATGCTTCTTTCTGCACTTAGAGACAACAGCAAAAATTTTCATTCACTATAATTTGAAGAGACTTTCAACTTTCAGAGACAGTATGCCTAGCCAAAATTTACAAGTCATGTGTGATGTGCCATATGTGATCTGTTATTTCCAGCAATCACTTTCCAATAACCAGTGTACTGGTTGCACAAACTCCAGAAGAGGCACAACATATAACTGACTATTTTGATTATGTTGCTAAGAAGTTTAGCTTGAGTATCAACATAAGAAAAAGAAGTCCTGTTCCAGCCTTCAGCTAGAAGAAAGCATGTCAAGGCCAACATCAAATATTGACAGTAAAGCACTGATTTCTGCAGATGAATTCTGCTACTGTGGCCAGCTCTGTCTCAAAACTCTGGGACTGATACAAAAGTCACACAACAGAGATTAAAACATATTCTCCAAAAGAGGATCTAGCTCAAAATAAAAATCAATGTGTATTGTAAAGTTGTCATTACCATTCTTTTGTGCAGCTAAGAAGTCTGAACTATTTGTTGTTCCGTTAAGCATCTTGGTTAATTCCACATGCATTTTCTTCATGCATCTGCTGACATAAAATGACAGGATCAGATCCTAGACACTGAGGCCTTAAAGCTCTATTCCACACTATACAATGCTCCTGAAGATTCAGCTATGCAGCTTTGGGCATCTGGTATATTTTTTGATAACAGATTGCCCAGAGCTGTTCTTTATGGCAAGTTAGAATATGGTGAGTGGCTGAAAGGCAAGATGATAAAATGTTACAAAGACACCCGCAAGAGATATCTTTAGTTGTTTGGCATTAGTTCCACAACAGGGGAACCTGCAGCTATAGATGATCTGCTGTAGCAAAGATTATATACTGATGCATTAAAGCCTAGAAGCAAAAGCTGCAAAGCACAAAAGGCACCAGAGAAATGCAAGTATAGTGACAAGAAGCAAGACCCAAGACAGCTACAGCCACAGAAAAAAAGGGAGCTAATCTCCCAGGGAAGCCATGAATACATGTTGAATACACATACACTGAGCTGATGAGAGGCTAAAATGGTCTAAGAAGTACTCACATCATAGACAAAAAAATTAGCATTTAGGCCTCTGGCTCAGTTTGCAGACAACACTCTTTAATTCTGTCATAGAAGATTTATAACACTGTGATATCATATTAAGGCAGAAACATGTTGCTGGGTTTTATTAAAGTTCATCTTAAGACAGTGTAGCTTAATGTGTTTCTATTGATGTCAAATTTTAAGGGGAATGAGGCTATGAATGGCAAAATTTGCCATAGAACTTATAATTGGTATTATGGTTATATGAAATGTTCTTAATTTAATATATTTTTCATGTTCTGTATTAACTTACAGCTTCAGGATATGCCCAGCTCTGTAAGCTGGGATATATAGTATGAGGCAGGTTTATACTATTTTTTTTATTGGTTTCATGGCATATAGTACAGCACTGGGCTCGTGCTTTATGTTGGTCACATTCTAAGACTTTTTGAATTTTTTTAGCTTGAATATATCTATTTAGGAAGTTTCAGCATATTGAGAGTTAAGCTGTTTTCACTTTCATCTGTATCAGGTACACTGCATTTCTTTAGAATTACAGCATCTCAGCACCTCATACACTGACACAAATAGAGCTAGAAAATTTCATACCAACAGGTATTTTGAGAAAGATAAAACTATACTTTAAGTAACTGATCATTCTCTGAAAACTGGAGCACTCATGCACTGAATGGGAGCAAGAGCCATTTCAAAACACTAGTGTATGATCATCTGATTGAAGCATATTACATGAGACATAAAGCGTAAATTGATATAGCTAAGTTACAGTTGCCCTGGCAGTGTTAATTTTCTTTTTCTATCTTCTGAGTGTTTGATTTTACAATACTATTTTTTTAAAGTATCTTCTCTGTGTATTTTTTATCTAAGTCAATTATATCTGGTACTAATGTTTCCTGACTCTGTTTGTCTGCATATGTTCACCATATAATATGCCAAAGTTCAGATGAAGGTAAGATTCCTGTTTGCTTCTATATAAGACTTTCATAAAACTTCTTCAAGAACTCAGCCTCATAAAACAACTTCTAGCAACTCCCTGCACCAGTCATTTTATTTTTTCATAATTAAAATTGATTACCATCTTCCTAGAAGAGGAAATCCTTGATTCCACCTCTTATTTCCCAGGAGTCTTCTATGCCTCCAGCAACAAAGGGTGTGTACACAGTTGGTTAAAAGCAATCAGAAGTGACAGCACTGAGAGACTAAGCATAAGGAAATTATGCTGAAGCAGCTCCTGTGCCTTATACAAAGAAATATAAATGATGCTGTTTATGCTATAATCTAAGAGCTGAAAATGTCACTAGCTC
Source organism: Dromaius novaehollandiae (assembly GCF_036370855.1). NCBI lineage: Eukaryota > Metazoa > Chordata > Aves > Casuariiformes > Dromaiidae > Dromaius > Dromaius novaehollandiae. Next base: position 15,732,847 of record NC_088098.1, on the reverse strand, counting down.
TAGTGAAAACATACTGGAGCTTTCTATAATTGATGTGCAGCTTGTTCATAGAAATTTATTTTTCTGGACAGGTACCTTAGAAATACCATACCTCTGATTTTGTCCCAGTGTTACAATGGATAAGCAGAGGGGGCAGACAGACCATGCAAGTTTGCTAAGAACTGCTTTGCTGAAGTGTTTACAACAATTATGCTTAGTCATGCAAACCTGGAGCTGCAAACAGACTTAGGTATTGCATCTCTGAACACTGCAGCACCTGAACATTGTTGTTTAGAGGAATCCTGGAGCCTGGAGTTATGTGCCCAGCATCTCTAGACAATGCCTGCGGAAACACAGCTAGTTTAAAGATATCTGTGCTGCAGTCACTAGTATCATTGCAGCTATGTAAACACAAGTTAGCTTTAGAATAGCATGAGTACAGAGAATAGTGTAGCCTGGGAGCACAGAAGTCAGGGGTTGCTTCTGCATTTTGCATTAAAAACTATTGGGTAAAATGAATAAGTAATGTTATGAGCACATATCATAACCAAAACCACCCTCCCCAAGAAGTGATCTTATTTCTGACCCATAAAGTCATGCGCCCTTTTGCTTATTCACTCCCTCTATGCCCTTGAAATTTGCTTGCTGCTATACTAGCATAGATCATGAACATAAGGGTAGTCACCTTTTCTCTAGCCTGTCATCACACATTCTGCTGAAAAGAAGGAGAGATATGGGTTGGTCCCCTTCATGCAGAGATTTTCCACCTCCTTGACAAATACTGTAACAACTAAGCAATCAAATCAATTACATATAAAAGGTGAATGTCTGTTGGACTACTCTAGCTATGCTTTAGAAGAAAAGGATGAGGCTAGTTTTGGATAAATTGCACAGCCAGTTGACTCAAGTTGGCAGTAAAGCACCTAAGTCCGGAAGAGAAGCAATATATTTTTCCACTACTTTTAAAGGTACTGTTATCTTCCACTGTTGATTATACTATGATTTAAGTCATTAAATGAAGATCTCCTTCACACAAAATTGCAAAATGTATTCTTTGGGAGAAATAAATTATTTTGAAAATGAAGGTCTTTATCATAAAAGTTCTTCATAATCCACTACTGGTTAGCTTAATCTAACATTGCTCAGTGTTCTGGCTGTTATCATTTCCTCTCTCACAGTGTCAGATTGGATTTATGAATTCCACTTATGAGAAAAAGTTATGACTATGAAATGACTAAAAAGTAGGACGGGCAGCTATCAACCTACCTAAATCCTTGCATGGATCTGGGCCTATCATCCTCCTCTGAATCTAGGCCTCTGAAAAGGGAAAAATCATGGTTTGGATTCCACAGCCAAGCAAGGGAGTAAAGAACATATGCATTGCACCTCCTATTAGTCTTGTTTCAATTCTCCAGACAAGAATAATCCTCAGGGCACTGCTTGTGCTCTTTGTACAAGGGTTCATGCCAGAGCGTGCAGGCTATTGTAGGAGCACATTCTTGTGAAGGCTGAAGTAGTTAGATGGCTTGTCACAGAGTAACTTCCCCACAGAATAAATGGAAGCAGATGATGACAATTTGCATCTTGCAGTACACAGCAGTTTGCTGCCTTTTGTTCAGGGCAGAGCTACAGTCAAGCCCAAGGCAAACAGTAATTCTAAGTAAGGGATGTTCTTTATAGTTCTGACAGGCAGGAGAGAAGGAGGTTGAGGTCATTGACAGAAAGCCCAGTTAAGAAAGAAAGAAACTCACAGGGTCTATAACAAACAGAAGCTCTTTCTTAAGGTTACTTTGTAAAATTTTGCCAAGGTATTTGTAGTTTATTCACTCAGGGATACAAAGGTGATCAAGGAACAGTGAAGTAGACGTACTACCTAAAGTGCCACCGGCTACCACCAACATACTTGGACCGATATTGAAAATATTAAACAGTATGACCTATAAAAAAATTATTTTGTTGCATGTTCTAATTTAAAAGATTATCCTTCAGGATCCCTTTTGAAGTCCTCATTTAATTATATGTCATGTTTCATTTACCATCAGACAGACACATTCCAGCTAACTCAGTACACTGTCCATTCACTATAGCCATAAGTAATTTGAGTATCCATTGACTTTCTCCTTCACAAAGGAGATCCTTTCCAGTTCATTTGACCTTCTTTCCAGGGATGATCAGACAGTCTTGCTTTTACCTTTTTTATTCTAGTGTGTTCCAGTGAGAGAAAAAACATAACATAAATTGAACTTCATTTAAAATAGAAAAAAAGATATGCAGGTTTCTCTGATACTTGTGGGAAAGATGGAGAGAATCATTTTTGGTTTTGTCTGATCAATCATGTGTCTAAAAGAATGTTGAATTGAAGCTGCAAAAGTGATCTTTTAGCAAAATTGTCAGTCAAAGTTTGTGAATATCATGTTACTGGTTCATATAACATGTGGGTCCCTGATTGTATTAAGTAAAATTTGAATCATGTCCTTTGTTTGCGATAGCAATTTTACTTTGTGAATTTATTCAGGCAATGAATACATTGACTAATACAGTGAATCAATGTGCACTGAAGAACTGATTATTAGCTAGAGAAGAGATGAAGGAAGGATATGCCCAATTAGACAGTGATTCAGTGCAGGTGGCTACTGTTGTTTAGTGTAAGTAAGCAGACTCCAGAGGTGACGACATTTCATCAACTGTGAACAAAACCTTACCAAACAAATAAAGAATAAATCTTTCATGCAATCTGAAATCTGAGACTCTAGGATCTTGGGACACTTGACAGAAAAGGCAGTTCAGGCTACAACCTATTTAAAATGTTAAAGTATACAGACAAGGCAGCTGCAAAAAGAAGAGAATATCACAATAACAAACTCACGTTGCTCTAATTTGGAAGTTGTTGCCAAGATGTATTTTTTACACTGTCTGCAATTTCAGTTACTTTGTATTTCTCTCTTCTAGGAATAGAAGTGATGTGAGAACAAGTGTAGGAGCCTGCATGGGGGACTATTTTGTGTTTGGTTTCTAATTAATTTAAATACATTTGGCTAGCAGGTTTATGCAGAGCAGGTAGAAGAAAGAATCAATCATTTGGAACTTTCTCTGTAAGTTCAAGTTGTGAATAGTTTGCTATACCATGCTGACAATATTGAGTTTTCACTAGGTTTTACAGGAGACAACTCAGACAGAGTTAAATCAAATAAAGATAGGCTGGCCTCCTACTGCTCACACTGGCCTTCACTTCTGCTTCCGAACAGTAGGAGAAAATCCATTCTGAACATTAGGTTTTGTGATGGTCTGTTATATTATTTCAGCTGTGAAACTGCTATAAGAACAGAGAGGAACTCCCCTGCCAAAACCAGGATGAGAGCACTTAAAATTGTCTGTGGGAAGCCTGATTCAAATTTAAAGCTACCACAAGTTGGTCACATAGATTTGCATGTTTACACAACACGAAAGATGTGCTGAGCTCAAGCTTCTAAGCTTGTCAGCCCAGAATGTATGCCCAGAAAAGATTACTGTATCTGCTGTGCAAAGTTAGGCAAACAAAAGTTTGTGTGCAAAAGTCTAAAGAAGAAAGTCATAAGAGCAGTCACACTGGTTCTTCACACTTCACAGTGCTTTTCATCCAAGGGTCTCAACTTCGTTTTAGAAATCTATTAGTCTTTACAAGATACCATTTTGAAGACAACTGAAGCTTTCTCTTGTTTAATCCCTTTATTAAAAAAGGCAAAAGTTTGAACTGATCTCCATAATTTAGACATGCAGATATGGTTTATTCTATTAAATCTTCTTTCTCAGCTCATCTCGCCTTTCCTGTCATGTCCACTCTGGAAACTATGCATTTAAATTCAATAACCATGCAGAATTAGACCTGTAACATCCTAGGCAATTTACCTTACCTTTTCTCACAAAGGCTCAGAAACTGCTCCCCTGCCAATTGTTTCTCTACCCTTTGACCTATTCTCTTCTAACCTTTAATTAGCCCTTACAGGGCTAAAGCCATACCATCCCAAGCTAGAGCTATATTGAGCACCAATAAAAACCCTTGATTAGCCAAATATATATATATATATATATATAATGAGAGAAAGTTAGAATTTATTACTTAATATGCTGATAGCTCAAAAGATTACATCAGATTATGTGTTAGAAAGCATTAAATAAGAAAGGGTTGGTGGATAGAGATTGGGCCTAGTGAGATGCTACGTCAATAAACAGAGACAATCAACTCCTTTCCCTATGCTGTAAATGGTTTGGGATTATGGCACTTAAATAATTCCAGGTCAGAGGCCATGTCTGCCTCCTATCTGTGAGGTTCAGAGCATTTTTACATGATCTGGAATGTTAAGGAAAATTCCAGTTAGATTCCTTCATCCCTATATTCTTTCCCTGAGCTTTGCCTACAGAAAGTGAAAAAAGCCTCACTATATTATTTCAGCTATTTTCTTTCACTTTGTCCTTTCCATTCCTCCTCCATCATCCCATCTTCTCTTGTGCCAGAGAATTCTTCCCACAAATGTTGGCATAGCTCCTTTATTCCTCTGACAGCATCAAGAAGTGTACCTCATCATTAAACTGAAGTGTCATTGCTTGTCTGGGAAGTACTGGGACATCTGTCTCCTTTGATACTTAAGAGGGTGGACAAGGAGATGCAATGTATCAGACACCATTGCCTTGCTCCAGTATTTAGGGAGATACTGAGTTCTTCCATTATAGACTGATGGGAGATACTTCTTGCGATATTTGCCCAGTAATCTTACTGCTTTATGTGCCTTGTCCTCTTCTCACTTTAGAGTCAGCAGAGTCAGCAAAAGCAGAGTGAATATTTGTGCCTCCAAAGCCCTTTTTGGGTTTCTGATAAAATTTGTTCCAAAATTTCCTACGTGTTTCCCATTGAGAATACGGAGATAATGGCCATTAGGCTTTGGTGAAGTAGTATCACACCTAAAATGATGTTGAGTAGCACAAAGAAGCACCTAGGTTAATTTGGTCAGCTGGGGGTGGGGGTGGGGGTGGTGCATGAATCCTAGGAAAAACTACTAAAATTTTCCTAACATTTTAAGCAGAAAAAGACCAAAATTACCAAGTTTAACTGTGCACAACCACTGAAAACTATGCAGTCCTTTTCTCCAAATGTGTCAGAAAGAGAGAAGCCTGGCTACCGCTCTTCTGTGCCTCTGGTTTCTTCTAAAATGAAGTTCAGGAAAATGGGAAAGAATTATGCAGAGACATGTTCCAGTAAATTTTCTACCAGGAATGACTGGAGACTGGAGAGACTCTGAAGCACACCACAGTGTGCATCTTTCCTATAAGTAGCTCATGGCCAAGATGCGTACAGTATCAATAACCAGAGGCAGCTCTTCTTTGCAAAATCTGATCTTGGGAGTTAAGAAGTGCAAAGGCATCATAAGAACAGCCATATTAAATTAGACCAAAGGTCCATCTAGCCCATTGTTTTCTCTCCAGAAGTGTCCATTAATTGATGCCTATGGAAGGGTAAGAACAAAGGAAGTACGCATGACACTTTCACTTAAAACTCTCCCAACCTACAACTGTTTTCAGCAGAGATACTTCCTACACTGGATGTTCAGTTTCCCCTTGAATACACATAAACTTATAGGTTCCACAGCATCCTTTAGGTCTACAGGACTGCTACTGGGTATAGCCTTTTCTTTGTTTTTATCCTAGCTCCTTCTATCTTTTTGCATTAGAAGATTATTATGTGTTAACAGAAGACCATTAATTACAAGATTTGTACCAGAAAGAAGTGTGGGAGCAGTTCAGAATGAAAATTTCAAAACTTTCCTTCTATTAAAAAAATCTATAATTCAGTCACAAATTACATGTCTTAACACTTTCATTAATAATCCACATGCTGGGACAGAGTCCACCCTCAGCAAGTTTGCAGTGGTGGTTGCTAGACCAGAAGGTTGTGCTGCTGTTCAGAGGGACATTGACAGGCTGGAGAACTGGATAAACAGGAACCTCAAAAAGTTCAACAAAGGCAGATGCCGAGTTCCACCTGGGAAGAGTAAGTGCATGCACTAGTACAGGTTGGGGGCTGACCGGCTGGAAAGCAGCTCTGCAGACAAGGATCTGGAGGTCCTTGTGCACATCAAGTTGACCTGCCAATGTGTCCTTGTGGTAAAGGCAGCCAATGGTATCCCAGACTGCATTAGGCAGAGTGTAGTCACCAGGTTGAGGGAGGTGATTGTTCCCCTCTGCTCAGCACCAGTGAGGCCACATCTAGAGTACTGTTTCCAGTTCTGGGCTCTGTAGTACAAGGGAGAAAGGGACATACTGGACTGAGTTTACCAAAGGGCCACAAAGTTAATAAAGGGATTGGAGCATCTGACATATGGAGATAGGCTGAGAGCACTAAGATTGAACTTGGAGATGAGAAGGCTCAGAGGTGACCTCATCAAAGTGTATGAACTGAATGTGCATGAACTGAAATATAAGAAATTCCATTTTAGCATAAGAAAAAGCCTTTTAATTGTAATGCTGATCAAACACCAGAGCAGCTTGCCCAGAGAAGTTTTGGAGTCTCCATCCATGGAGACATTCAAAATGTGACTGGACATGGCTGGGAGTGACCCACTGTAGATGACCCCACTCTGAAATGATGGGTTGGACTAGAGCATCTCCAGAGGTCCCATCCAACCCCAGGTATTCTGTGATTTTGTGATTCTATAAATAAGCATTCCTGTGTTATACGGAAAGGTTAACTGCTACCGTGTTAGAGAGTATTCAAGGTGTCAATCACCACATGGCCTGAAAGAGATTCTCTTATTATTAGTGTGTCTTTACTTTTTTCTGAAAATTATTTTTGTAATTTTCTGTGGGTGACTTTCAGCTCTAAGTTCTAATTATTCTCTTATGCTAGCTATAAAATTACATGCTATAAGCAGTTATAATATTATTTACTGGAATAGAATTGCTCTTGAAAAATTTTTTGGTACAAACAGAAAATCATATACAGATTTTTTTCTTGAAAATATTTATAATATGTCTCTCTCTAAAGAGAATAAAAGAAAAAAAGATTTACACATACCAGCAGAAACCTCTCAGAATTTCACAGACTAAAGTATTGCATTGCATAAATCCAATGGATTAAAAGTATTAAGTTTCCTGTAACGGGCAATATAATTTTGTTCTCACTCAACAGATGAAGTTAAAAATAAAGGTTATTCACACGCACAAGCACAGAGCAATTGATACTAATTGCTCGAGTACTGATCCTAATTTGTTCTTAGAATGATAATGAAAGAAGCATGGTGTGTTAAATAGTATGAGTGACATATTTGAAATTATGTTTCTGTCAAAAGATTTACAGAGAAATAGACATATGCTCCAGTTCATTCTGAACACAGAATAGAGATGAATAGATTTTGGATTCGATTATAAAGTCAGTGGGTATAGCAAATGCAGTAGATACTGTGTCAGTATAGAACTCCCGCACGAAAACAAATTTCCCATTTTCAGCCCAACCCTTTCTCATGCGATTAGATCTTATAATCTTAGACAAAGAGACTATTTGCACAAATTTTAATGTGAGAAAGGTTTTTGTTTTTCTCTTAATGAGCTACTAGTTAGAGCTTAACCTACGTAAAATACAAAAATCAGAGTATTAAGTCAAAAAACCTCCCCTTGCTTGGAATTGGGAGCAAAGGTTCAGCTGCAATTCAAAGACACTGTTGCTGTATCTGCTTTTACAAAGTACCTTTATTAGTGATTCTGAAAGAGAAGTAGTCTGCACCTTAATATATTAGTAGAACTTAATATATTAGAACTAAAAGCTCGAATGTGCAGAGATAATAAAGGAATATAGACAAGAGTGAAAGCCCCCTGCATGAGATAACAAGATGTTTAGTCTAAGATATATAACGTATTTGGAGGAAAGTATTCCAAAACATGTGTTTCATAGGTGATACTTGAAAAGCGGATCCAAAAAGGTTAGGACAACATCTAGCATACTAGACATAAATTTGAATGTAACGAGGTGTCAAAACAGTTCTTGCAGAGACCTGTATAATCAGACACATTATATTGAGCTGATTCTGCACTAGACCACTGGCTTGTCCTAGAAGTACCCCACATAATGCACAACATAAAGATTGACAAAATGGAGCCCACAGAAGTTGATTTATAAACCATCCCTATATATATATATACACACTCACACACATACACATACACCTATGTGTGCATGCGCGCACACACACACACACACACAAACATATGCATTTTTTTATTTATAAATATATATATGTATATATAAAAAACTAAGGACCACATGTAAAAAAGAATTTGGATGTGCAAGGCTGGTATAAACATATCACACCTAGTATCCTTGACATACCACATACCATCCTCAGAGATATTCCTCAGTCTTAGCCATACAACATATTACATGCCATCTGTCTCAGAAGACTTTACGGTGTTTCCAAATCCTTTCTAGCCATCACCTATGTCACAGGATCAATGCATGCACCAAAACCCATTAAAGATATATAAGGGATTCTGCCCTGCTCTCACCAATATCTATCATCGCTTCCTAATCCACTTAAGATGCCAATCTTGCCATGGCCCCTCAGCATTGATTTCATTGCTTCTACATGCTGCAAAACTGGGGAAGCTCCTGAGAGCTGTTATGCAGTAGGAGAGATGTCTCCAGCAACACTGAGGTGCCAGGTAATTTATCATACAGGAACTAGTCACAGAACTATACAAGCTATTCTCAAGAGCACATCTGAGTAACAGAAGCCACTATCTTCAGGCAAGATAAAAGGAACATGTCACAGGTGCTTTTATTATGATGACTTCTCACTCCGGATATTGCCTAGCACAGAAATAGACCACATATTTTTGGATATGAAAGACTATCTTTAGCCCTTTGCAAGAAGCAGGCAATTGGTTCTGGACATGTCATTTCTGAGCTCCCATCTTGATCTGTTCAGGCCACTGGAAGCTCTCTGTCTTATCTTTGAGAGATCTGTCGCACAACAGTTGTGCGTTGGCTACCTGTCACTTTACACTGATGACTGTCCTTGTGCAAGGCCATAGTACCATCATCTTGGCTACCTGTCTGAGATCACCATCTGTGACATGCTGGCATTCATTGCAGAATTCTGGTAACACAGCATGTCTAACTTTGCTGGGACCATCAGGGGCAGACATATCCCTACCCAGTGGACCCCCAGTGGACCCCAGCAGTCAATCAATGGCAAGAGTATTCCTTCCCCAGAGAGGAGCAGTGGTTACCAGTATTGTAAAGTATTCTAGGACTTACAAGTTCAGAATATCCAGACACACCAGAATCATCTGCATTGACTGTTGTGCGTCTGAACATTTCACAGCTTCTTGGCAAATGGACATCTTATTTCAGCCGAAGAAATCAACTTTTATAGCCTGAAAGTATCAACCTGCATTCTCAGCAATGACAATTATCCCTACTGTCATTTTATACACAGTTCTGTCTTGATGATCAAGGTACCAAAAGAATTGTCCTTAGATCTCACTAAATGACCTTCATATATACCATTAAGTGGTTTGAGATTGCTGAAGACAATCTGTGACATAAGTTACATGCCAAGAATCAGAATGTCATCAGAACAGAATGTGATCACTATGGCCTGCTCTACATACCAAATCTGAGGATATACAGAAAGTCTTTCCAACCTGTTTGTAGGAGCAGACTGAACATAGCTTCAGTATACGAGCTGAACAAAGTACATACAACATAATCTGAGTTTGTATCAGTAAATATCCCACCAAGTACAACGGTTATGAACCCCTCTCTCTGCTTGACCCAGAGATTTCCATCTCTTTATAATCTCTTCCTCTCTGTTCTCTCCTTCTTCAAATAGTTTTCTGTAGCTTTTCTTACTACCTTCAAACTGCTGTGCGAAGAGCAGATTTTTGCTTATTATGACAGTGGCAGAAGCCTAGCAATACTTACTATCCAATGCTACACATCTCTGCCCCTCTCAGTGCAAACATCTCCACATATGAAAAAATATTCACTCCTTCTCATCTTGACTATCATCTGGCAACAATGAGTGGAAGGCATTCTTTACAAAGAGTGCCAATATCCTTTGCCTTTTTTTCTCCTCAGAAAATATATTGCTCAGTGCATACACACCACATTTGTCTTACACTCACAAGATAACATTGCCAGAAGGGGCTCACTCCTGCCTCTTACCGCATTCACATACCCACAGAAATATGCACAAAAATATTTCTCTCTCTTCCTCACTCTACTTTCCTTCCTACTTAGCTATCTTCCAAGTCTACATGTTCAAGTCATGACTTTTGCCAGCTGAGAGGGTTGTTTAGGTCATATCCAATAACTAAAATAAAGCAAAGGAGATAGTAGCTCCATTCACATAAGGAGTCCACATTCCCACTGAAGAGAGAGAGAAGAAAAAAAAAAGTTACATGCTTCCTGTCCTACAATGAAGTCTCACTGCTCTATCCTGTAGTCTCCCTTCATCCTGCTGTAGGCATATGACTTTGGATCAGGCATGGGTATCTAGAGCTTGTATTTTGTGGTGAGAGGATGATAGAAAGGAGGTCTGCCTAAAGAGGAAATGTTTGAGAGAACAGAGACATTATGACAAGTACAAAATATTTTATTGCTACCAAGTTTCTTTTTCCTCTAGCAAACTTTGCTGGTCTCATAAAGGGCTACTAACAAGAAATAAAACCTGAAAATCTCAGCCACAACAGTCCTGTAAAGGATCAGCACACAGTACTCAAACTTGCTTGGTACAAATATGCTTCCAGGTAACCCTGAAAAGTGTACCAAAGACTAGTCAGTGAAGTTGACTTTGAGAACCATAATGTGAGATTTCTGATCAGCTCAAGAATGTAATTAAGAAATTAAACAAGAAGTGACTAACAACATGTATGTATTTTTTTAACTGATACTTATGAAAAATTTAAAAATCAAAATCTTATCTATGATTTTAATAGATCTTTCCAAGAAAGAAAGATTCTAATTATGGTATGATAGCTTGAAAGCATCGCTAGATATGGACACTTCAGTAGCTGTCTTTATTTGAATTATTATTTTCTATTTTTCATTTTTAAAATAACTGCAAATGTCCCTTCCCATTTTCATTTCCCATAATTAAACTCTATAATCGGAAGGATTATTAAAAGAAAATATGGCACCAAGGCCTTGATTAGTCTGCTCACCATTCAACTGTCTCGTTTCTCTTGAAACTTCCAAGCTTTCTGAGATGTCCATACAGTCTGGCAGATATTACACAAAGACCTCACCTTTCTGGGGTGGCAGGTGTGGGCCAGGCAGGATATCCTTCAGGACCCGAATGGATGCTGGTCACCTGTGTTTCGGTAGCTGAACCTCACCCTACAGAATCAGAAGACCTATCCAGAGGTAGGAATCTGAATCTGGATTGGAATCACACTATGATGTTGTACTGAAGAATTAGCCTTACACAAAATTTGAACAGCTAAATCCAAAATTTTAAACTAGACTCCTTGGCTTAGCTATGCCTTCCTCTCGTATCACCTAACCTCTGTAGTTTTCAATGCTGAAATTCTAGGTCATTACCTCTGCATGTACCTGATTCTCAAAATTATTTAGGAACCTGCTAGTTAAATTCAAATAAGATCCTTTGTATCATCGACAGTCTAGGCACTCCTCAAACTACACTTCCTTCCCCTGGAACTCAATTTAGGGAATATACAAAAAATCCCCACTACATGCCTAAAAGACTGCGCTCTGTACACAGTTTACCAGTGGTCCCTGCCTGCAGTCAAAGCTTGGCTGGAAAAGAGGTTTCATTGGTGCAGTAGTTTGGTGGTTAACACTTTCATTTGCTATGAAGACATAAATTGACATCTCTGCTGTCTTTAGTGTTATGTCTAAATTACCATTTTATAATCTTTGCTCAGGATGCAACTGTTCTCTACCTTTCCTCTTATAACTGTACAAATGCATAAAAATAAAAGCAAAGATTTATTTTATTAGTTATTTGTTTTCATAGAGGTGGAGGAACAGGGAGAAGGGAAAAGAGAGAAGCAAGAATTTCCACTATGCTTGAGATTATCTCCTTCTCTCCAGGCAATGAACACTTCATTCTTTTCTACACAGTGGAAAACCTTCAATAGACAGGTTTAGGGTGAACTGCTTCCTGAAACATTTCACATTTTTCTGTAATCTGTAGGATATATTTACAAACTGTAGAAGCCTGCTACATGGAGCAGCATCCTCAGTGTTATAAGAGAAGGTTAAAATCAGGTTTCCTGCAAACCCATCCTGTTCTTTAACAGCAAATTTTGGAAGGAAATAAAGGACAACATCTCTGCCTAACATTGCCCCCATGGCATCACCACAAGGGCTGAAATGATAAATGGCATTAGCCAGAATTTTTTCAAGAGTCTTTCCTCAAATGTACAACTGAAATCACCAGTTTTGACTGAGTGTGATGATGGGGCATGCTTGAGTTTAAGTTTGGTCTCTAACCTCATGTCAAAAATGCATGCAAAGTACTGTAGCAGCCAAAATGCAATGACAATTCTCTTCCTCCTGAAATAGTCTCAACATGCAATACAAATAGGATGGCCAGAGCAGTGGGATGTTGTCCCGATCCAATATCAGGGGGGTTTCGTTATGATCCCAAGGACGAGATTAAGACGCTAAAACCAGTCAAATATCATACAACCTTTTAACTTTATTTTCCACAGAGTGGGGAGAAAAGGTGGGGAAAGGCAAAGGGGAGGAGAGAGAGAAAAAGAGAGAGAGAGAGAGAGAGAGAGAGAGAGAGAGAGAGAGAGGGATATCACCACCCGTGGATCCAGCGGCGTCCTGTTGGTCCTCTTCACCCTGGATGTAAATTTTAGTAAAGCGCGTGCAGTAATTACAACTCGAGCAGGGTCTGACCCTAGGTTCCCGCTGAAAAGTCTGGAGCCAAATCAAGGCAAATTAAATAAATAAATTGTAATGACACACGTGCAGTAGTTACAGCTCGAGTTGGGTGCCTCCGAAGAGGGACCCCAAACAAAGAAATCCCTGGGCAATTATACTTTCCAATCTTAAGCTCTCCGCCCCTCACGCAGTAGTTTGGACCAATAGTAATATTTAGGTCTGGGGTCTCCTGCTCCTTATTGGGTCTCTAGGTAGGTTGTTTACCGTTGTGGTTTCTGCTGACAGATGCGTTTTCATTCTTCGGGTCTTGCCCTTATCTCTCAAAGCCCTGACAATTTATTACTTCCCCAGCAGTGACGGTAGGTCTTATTTCCCAAGGTCCAGACAAAGGGAATATGATCTGGACCCCGAGATAGCCCAGACCCCCCAATCAGCATTGTTTCCGCAGCAAGAGGAGGCCCTGCTCCCCAGGGTCCCGGTGCCCAAGCAGGCCTCGCTTCAATGCCTTGACATCCTTCCTCCCGGAGCGTGAAGCATGGGAATGCAAACTGCTGGTAACCCCCTTGTCTTTCCTGCCTGCACCAGCTCTGGGGCCCTTTCTCACTGAACTAGGGAGTGCGGCCTAAGGCTTCAGCAAATTTAGCTACTCATGCTAAGCAAGCTTTATAGAAGTTGTGCTAAGCAGCAGTAATTTATAGTCCAGGTCCCAAAGTCTCTGCCCGATCGTGGTCTGGTTCAGCGCAGGCTTGGTGTGTCCTGAATGGTTGCAGGGAGACCATTTCGGGGGTCGCAGCAGCTTCGTCCTGTTTCCGCCGGGAACAGATGGCTTGTTCGGGGTTATGGTTTGCTTGCACCTTATGTACCAAGAAATGTTTAAGGCAAAAGTTCACTCATCTGTCCACCACAGATGTTCTTTCTACCACCCTAAAGTTGCAAGATACGAGGAGATTTCATATCTGAGGGACAGAAACCAAATGAGATCTCATAAAAAGTATGCTGTCCCAGGGCACATGCTGTCCCTTGTACCCTTTACAAAAATGAAAATGCTTATGCTTTTCCCAATGACTAAATATGGGAATATGTGGCATGTTCCATGGATAATGTTTCTATACATCTTTAAGTTATGATGAGTCCTTAGAGTTGTATATGTGGAGTTTATCATAAATAAAGACGCGCCACTCCTGCACTCTTAAAATAGCTTTCAGCAGAATAACAGTAACAATGCAGCAATGTAACGGTTCAGTTACCTATAGAATACCTATTAGAACAAGTGCTTTAATTTGCAGCAATAACAAAAATGCCTCAGATGAGCTAGAAAGTGGCAAGAAAATAGGTGGTGGAATACAAAATTTTTTCCAGATGCTTCCCAAGTTTTGTATAACAATCCTTCATTGCAGCTAAAGATTTAGATTTGTTTCCGCATTACATTTTTGTATAGATATAAGTGTGTATGTGGGGCAAGAGTACGACTTCTTTGTTGTCATGCAAAAGTCAGTATGTACTGTAAAAATAATGACTACATTTTACAACATATTGATGGTAATATTTACTTGTAATACTTGAAGGTACCTAAAATAACTGTTTTACCATCTTCATGCAGGAAACTATTTTCTTTAAAAGCACTCGCAAGAAAGGGTACATAAATATGAAGCTCAGGTAAAGGTATTACTTTAATATAGTATCAAGAAATCATGATCAAAAATAAAAAAAACAGAAAAAAAGATAATATTCTTTCACCATTTGTACCATAAATGTACCTGATAGAGTATATGAGTAAGTGTTCTGAGTGATAAAAATGACACGGAAGCATACACATATGGTCATGGACCCTATCAAGGTGTACTGTAAGAACACAGTGATGAGCTGTCTCATACATATTCATTTATATCCTGTAAAGTCATAAAATGTTTTCCTTAATCCCCAGTCCTTACTTTAAGCTTTTCTTATTGGCTTAAAATATATTAAGAAATTATTTTATTTAAACTGAATATAATTTGATTGTGTGTGTGTGTGTGTGTGTGTGTGTGTGTGTGTGTGTGTGTGTACTTGTGGATATGTATATATAACCTGATAACTGACTAAAGTCCACCTTTAACATTTCCAAGATATAAACTGTACAGTACCAGCACTGTTAGGTTATGTGATGAAAAGCTCCTCTCCATAAGCACAAAGCAACACAGAGACACAATGGGAGGTGGGGGGACCTAAATTGCCTGCTCCGAAAGAGGGAGACCCTGCCTGGACTCCTCCCAGGGCTGTCCCAGGAGCCCTACAGTCCAGGTGTGAAATCCAACAAGATGAATCAATGACAGCAGTTTCCTTGAGCACCTTTTGGACTGGGGGGTGGCGCGGGGTCACTGCCTGACCATTTGGGACACTTTATGGGATGCAGGGGAACAGCATTTTGGGATTGCACAAGACTTATGGGATGCTTAAAGGAGGAACCAAAGATGGGGAAAGGGAGGGATCTAGATGATTTGGGGAGAAGCAAACATGATAAATTAGAGGGATAAGGGGATAAAAAGGGCCAGCTGCATGTAAACAGATGGCTGGTCTGTACCTTGTGGCTGGTCTGTCCATGCCCTGCACCTGATCAATGCAGTCTGTCCTATATTCTTATTAAATTCCTTTCTAACTCTTATTCTCCTGTTATGAATAAGACTAAGTAGATATCCAATGGAACATAATGGAAGTTGAATAGAATTGAAGCTGCTGTAATCTAACATAGGTCCTTTGAAGTCAAACTGAGCTATGCTGATTTACACCTAATGAGGATTCTTCCCTACAAGCTGCTTTACAGAGATAAGTAAAATAGTGGACAGTGAAAGCAGGTGGTATAAAACATAGCAGGAGAATGTATAAAAATACTTTGATACAAATATAGATGATTTTTATTAAGGTAAGGTATTAAAAGGAGATGACTTCTCACAATTCAGTTTTGCTGACTCAGCTTTGTGCTATGACTATGAAAGGATCTCAACTCCCACAGATGAGAAACTGGAAATGTTCAAGTAAGACTAGAAAGGGAGATCAAAAGAAGGACTTGCTGGGTGAAGGAAGCACCTATGGTTAAAGAAATCTACTTTTCAGTCATAGAAAATTTTATTAGGAATGAAAAATGAATTATTGAGATTAATTAGAAGAAAAGACATATGAAGAGATGTAAATATTCATATCAGTTGCAAGTGCTCCCGTTAATTTCCATGGACTGTGAATCAATCCCTTATCTTCTGAAAAGGCAACAGTAATTATCAAATCTTTAATAATTAAATAAAATATCTTCAGAGGAAACCCATGTGATTATTATGGTAGAGGATGAAATTCTAGCCCTCCTAGATCCGGCTGAAATGATACCACTGTGTTTAGCATTCTCAGGTTTCAGCAAGAAAATCCTGTCATTCCATAAATCTCTCCTGCCTCAACACCTTTAGTGCTTTTCTCCAATTTTAGTTATGGTGAATAAGTCTTATCAGCTTTGTCAGACTACTTCTTAGATCTATTATTTTTATTAACTCATCAATTGCCATGGAGTTTCCACACTGTTTCTAAACTGGTGAAGTTTTATTACAAAAGAGCCCAAATTCTGCCTCTTGATATGCACCTGCATTTTCTATTGATTTAATTAGTGTTGCAGTTCTTCAAATAGTTTGATCTTAAAGAGGAGAAGAGAAAAGAATAAGGGTGATTTTTTTTGTTCATAATAAATATAAAATAAGCTCTATAAATATTCAAAAGAAGTATGCTGTATGGATAAAAATGACCACAGCCATATTTTTGCATCAGAGCAGTTATTTACTTGCCTTGTATCAAGAATGTATTTTAACTTTTTCAATTGATATTAAAACCAACAAGTTAAAACAAAATATGCTACATTTAGAAATGCAGAATGAGTCTAGGAACAAAAATATTAAGCTGTTCCTAACTGGAATTTGGAATTATTTATGTAACAAAATACCTTATGCTTGAAAGCAAAATATAATCTTCTGAACTGCATGAACAAACATTTTATATAACCACAGAAGAGCAAAGTATTCTAATTATTCTACTTATTCCTAAATACCTGTATTTCACCTCCAATTATTATTTCTTTTGTTATAGTCCTTAGCCAAAATATATTACCTTGTTTTTCCCTACACTATGATATTTTGCAAGAGCTTTTTTTCCCATCGCTCCATGTATCATCAAGGGCTCTTTACAGCATTGTAAAACTTTGTAAAATACCAAACAAAGCCAAATTCTGTGTTCTGCATTTGAACCAAACACATTAGTTTGGTATGTCCACAACCTTGCATTACTATACTACACTACTATATGTTATTTTACAAGCATGTCCCAAGTCCTGTGCTATGTGTTTCTCTACATTCAGGAATGGGTTTGAGGAAACAGAGTCCAATGGACAGGGATCTCTTTAAGCTGCTCTTTAGGGTGCTTATAAGAGCACAATGCACAGAGGTTAGGCAAAATATGATCTTGATGATAAGTAATTATTAACACTTTTGTCACATTCTTTTTCAACTCTACTATTTTCATTAATTCATCAGTAGTTGTGGAACACTAGGTCTGTTTTAAACCAGAAAAAGTTTTGTTAGAGAGTAGGTCAAACTCTGTTATTGGGTATATACGCACAATTTAAAATAATGGCAATGTTCTTCTTACACACAAGTCTTGTGGGAAAAAAAGAGAATACA
This sequence comes from Dromaius novaehollandiae, assembly GCF_036370855.1. Taxonomy (NCBI): domain Eukaryota; kingdom Metazoa; phylum Chordata; class Aves; order Casuariiformes; family Dromaiidae; genus Dromaius; species Dromaius novaehollandiae. Next base: position 15,715,291 of record NC_088098.1, on the reverse strand, counting down.
CCCTGGATATTGAGCTAAGAATTTATTGTTAGTTCAGCTAATGTTTTAAAAGTCTAGCAGCCTAGATTATCTAATTAATACAGAAATGCCTCATTAATCAGTTTAAAATCTTGAACATAAATTTTCTAGTATGTACTCCCATTCTCTGGTGCTGTGCGGTAGGTGTGGGTTCTAAGGTCTATGGTGCCCATCTTCTTCAAGAAGCAAGTTGTCAGCAACCTGGGTTTTTCACTATAAGTAAAATGATGTTCTTGACAGGGTTTATTTCTCCTTTATTTTGTGTTGCTTGGGTTTATGTTTAGATATTTTCTTATCACAGGCTTCTTCCTTCTCATTGCTTCCCAGCTGAAGTCTGGAAGTGGCCCATCAGCCACAAGGCTGACACGAAACTACTGTTTTTTACGCAGCAGCTACCTCAATTTTCTATACCACTCCTATGTACAACACTGTCAAATTCAAAGAGGTGAGGCAATAGCAAGTCTTAAAGTGAACCCATAGCACTGGCTAAAGTGAGCCCAGATGAGTCCTGAGAGTCTGCAGTGTCAGGTCCGTTCAAAGTCTAAGGCCTTTTGCTAGTAATGATAAAATCTTGTTTAGTGGGCTACAGTCTCCCTAGCAGGGCTGAACATTGCCACAATGAGAGAAAAGAATTTTAAGACAAATTGACCACATACCTGCCACACTGGTGGACACGTTCAGTCAAGCCACAGCTTTTCCATTTGGAAAATATGCTAAGAGCTTGTTGAACCTACTCTCTGGTCTGGTACACTTACTCTAGCACCTTTAAGCCACGTAGTAATAGACCTGAGGCTTGTGCGAACTTTGCCAAGAACCTCACTGATCACAATCTTTCTTAAAAGGCTTTCATTTAAAAGGATAGACTGAAAAGCCTCAGAGAAACTGTGGTCAAATATTAAGAGCTTGACTCAGACATATCACACCACATCAATGGCATAAATCATGTGCTAACATAGCTATCTCAATAGACCAAGCAGCTAAATATCATAGGCGATATAGAATAAGTTCTCACAGAGGAAGATTATGAGAATATACTGTGAACATCCTAAATAGAAGATGACTTAAATATTTCTTTTTTGGGGGTGTTGGAGAGGAGGAAGGAGGATTAACTTAGAAAATACTATTTTATTTCTGATGGAATTAACAGATCCAGAGAATCAAGGGTGTGCTTTAGAAAAACTATCAAATAATTAATCCAGGCTTGATATTTCTAGTTTAGAGAGTTCAGCTTGCTTGCCTACCATTCCTAACTTAGAAAAAAAGTCATGCTGTATTTTAGAAATATGTGACTTTTCAGATAAATAATATGCTGTAAAAGATTTTACTCTGTCAAGGAATCCTTATTCCCAGGGAAAAAGCATTCTGTTGTTCAGTTCTGAACAATACATAATGTTCACTGACAAAACAAAAACAGAAAGACATAGGAAAAAAAAAAAGAAAGTGAGAGAGAAGAAGAGCAAGGAGCAGGATAAGGATTTTTATTGCTGTTCTCCGGATCCAAGGTGGCTGTCTGATCAAAATGAAGATGTTACTGATATAGTCATGTTTCACACATTTGCTAGTCTTTCTTAGGCTAACCAGAGCTCGAGAAATTAAGCAGCAGACCTAAGTCCTTGCTGGTTTTCCTGGTAATTCTGAACCTCTTTCTGTGGGAGAAAGGGAGCTGGCATCAGCTGCTGGCTGAAGATGATGCTGTTAGGCCAACAACTGTTCAACCATCTGTATACCCTGCTGCACTCTTCCCTGTCACTCCTAAATCACTTGTGGTGCTCCCCAAGGTACAGGATATGTATCTGCTAGATGCTGACCATGTGAATATTTGGACAAGCCTCTCTTAGGACCAGTAGGGCTGGCCAGCTTTCAGTTACACTTAACTTCTTGCACACCAGTTTTGCTCTAAAATATCTAACCTCACAATTTTCCTTCATCAGACATGATGTCAACATTAGGTCAATAGCTCTAGCTTTTGGGGCCTCCTTGCAACCTTCCCTACCTCCATCCTGCTCACTCCACTCCATGCCCTCAGTTCAGCTGTTTCTGGCCCAGGGTCCCAAGCTCTGACACAGCTCAGCCAAGCAGCCTTGGCTAACACCTCTGAGGACATTGTAAGTCACACAAGAAAAGAAAGATAAAATTACAGAAAGAGCTAGGACTGGTGAGGCACTTATCAGTAGTAGCTCAAGTTTTTCAAGAGGAAAAATACCAATATAGAAATGCATAAATGCATTAAAAAAAGAAGAGAGTGAAAAAAAAAAAAAAAAGATGAAAGATGGCAGCTCAGCAACAGAGGATCCACCCCAGGGTGCTGCTGAGACTCACCCTTCCCCTCCTGACCCATGCCTGACTTGCTAGCAAAGACTCTTCAGACATCTAATACAGGGTAGAAAGCATACTAATGTTTATCTTGTTAGCTCATTAAATACTAGTTGTCTTCAGCATGCATGTGTGAATAAATAATTGCTTTATACTACTAAGTTTTTATATATACAATGTCCCCCTTTGCAGAGTGCTTTTGCATGTGATTAAGAGTGCCTGAACAAAGCAACCCAGATTGATACAGGCAAACAGCTACATTTAGAGAGAGTTGCAGGTGATTCCGATTTTTGTGTGCCTCTTGCTTTTGTATATAAACATTCACAGTGAGAGATGGATTGAAATTCTGAATAAGCTTATCTTACTTTCATAAGATTGAATTGTAGATGGATGGACAACTGCCTGGACTCAGCTATTGCAACTGATCAAGGCATGGAAAAAGAAGGAATGGCATTTAGGCTAGCCTATAAATTTGGGCAAACCCCTCAAATTAGATACTATACTTTCTGCAGACAGTGTGGATGTTATAAAATTCAGGAAAGACAGAAACACAAATTCTACCTCCATTTGCACTTCAAAATGGAATCTAAAAACAGATGTACACACACACACACACACACACACACACATTCGCTCCGTGAGTGGGAGCACAGAGAAACTGCAGTAACAATATATTGAACTTCTATCCAAAAATCTTATTAAGCATTACGTGTAGCAATGAATCAAATCTTACATCACTTCCCGAGGTATTTATTATCCCCTATTTTTGTAAAGGAAATTAACGGGAGAGAGAGAGAGAGAGAGAGAAAATGCTTCCTTTCTGAATCCCAAAGCAGTGTTTTAGCTACAAAGCCATCTAAGTTTGCAAGGGCTGTATTATGCTTTTGTTATTAATATTATAAATTTAAGGGGTTTTTTTTTTTCATATGCAATTTGGGTCTATGGATGATGGTAAGGAAGTGTATTCCTAATAAATGGGTTTTCAAAAAGAGATTTGAACTTAAAGATTCTTATCTAGGTAAATAAAGGTACTTCACATTTTGCAACATACTTTAGTGCATTATTCAATCTTGTAGTCATTTATCCAGTGATTCTTTTTAACACTAAACTACTTCATGTCTTCCTTCCTGCAGTAAATGTGCTTGCAGAGACAGATTTTAAGGTACATATATTGGAAATTTATGTAAATAAAGGGATATAATATTACTACAGAGGAATGGAACGACAACACAAAATCTTTTGTTAAGCATCTAGGCATGCCCAGTGAGAATTAAATAACCTCCAGAAATGGGGGTAGACTCTATCTGAACGAAATGCCTGTGCAGTTGTTATAAAATGTTGTGATTCTTCCTGTTGTCAAATCTAATTTTACACTAAAAGCTAAATTCACAGAAGGTGTCAGAGTGACAAAGTTTAGCCTTTGTAAGTCATCCTCAGATTACTTTGCTTTGCTGCCATTTCTCTGTGGAAAGTCTTAAACTTTGCATGTATCTACCTCAGTTTTCAAAAAAATTTCTTAGGCACATGATGATTTATTTATTTTATGTTCATACTACTTACCTTTCAATGAGTAAATAGTTACTTAGCTTATGTCTAAACTTATCAGCATCTGGTAATTAGGGATTTCTCAGTATAGACAAGCAGAAATAAGTATGCTTTGAGCTTAATAAATTAGGCTCCAAACAAATTACATTGTTATAGTCACAGGAGGCAGCAGTGACTTAGCCTGTTGGGTTAATGCATTCATTCAAGATACAGGTTCAGTTCCTTCTTCTTTGAGAAAAGACTCTTCTGACCATTCTAGAAAAGATGTGTCCTATTGCTTGATGGCTGCAAAGGAAATGGGACTTTAAACTCTTCCTGTTGAAGTAACATGAAGTGTAGAATTCATTAGCCAGAAAGCAGAAGGTCAGTGCAACTCTGAGATTTGTGGTTAGAGTATGTATTGCAGGCTGGGCAACATAGTTTCTAGTCCCTGCTTTAAAGACTATGTATGTTTTGCATTAGAAAATAAAAGCATATACAACCCCAAATGGTGGGATCAGAACCTTCATCTAGCTGCTTGTCCTCAGGTAAATGGATGCCCAGTTTCATGAAGTTAAAGAGTTACAGGCTTTTTTCTTTCACTCTTAGTGCATTACCTTTAGCAGGAAACACCAAAAAGTAATCCAACCCAGAGAATATATTCTGATTGTTTTGACATTCTGTTGGAAAGTAATAGGGAAGTATAAATAAACTTTACCTATCAAATCATTATATAAAGTGCAGAGGGATTGGAACCTCTGCTCTTGGCAGTTTTTTTCTGAAAGAAAGGATTGACTCAAGCATTCTGGGGGTGAAGAAAATAAGCATGGGTACGTACCTTCATCAGAGGGTTTCAGGGTGAGAATCTTCATTAATATGTAAGTAAATTAGGGAGACAGTATTTGAGATTCATCTCAGTCATATGTTGCTGGTTTCTTTTCTTGTTTCATTGGCCAGCTTAGGCAGCTTTCTGTTTTGCTTAGCTTTAGATGACTCCTTACTTGGGGCATGAGGTGTGGAGAATGTAATCTGAGATTCTTGACATCCCTTGTGCAATGTACAGAAAGCCTATTCCAAGGCTGAGCAGTTCAAAGCCCTTTCTGCATTTTTGCATAGATGTTTATGGTTCTGGCCATGAAAGAGGTCAGATACAAAAATCACACTGAATTCCCATAATATTATATAAAATTTGCCAAATATCGAGAAGGATTTTAATAGGAACTTGGTTTCAAATACTTTTCAGGATCGGGACTGTAATGTAATAAGCACTTAGGATATTATAATCTTCATTATTATTTCTTAAAGGTTTTCCCCTTTCTGGATGTTTTTGTTTAAATTAAGAGAATAACTATTTTATCTTAAATTTTAAGACTGACCATAAGTATATGATGGCATTTTACTTTCTTTTTTTTTTTTTTTGATAGATATTAGTCTGTGTTCCTGACACAGTACTCCACTATACTATTAACTGTTCATAATCCAAATTTTCATGTTTTGATGGATTTAACTAGACTACAGTGTCTAGGTTTCATGAATTTAAACCAAAGTATGGTTTTATTAACAGAAATTCTTCTGTGTTCTTATATACTGTATGAATGTTATATCTTCTCTGAAGTAAGGTACCGTCTTGAAAATTCTGCTTTTTAACTACAATTACACTGTATATATGTGCAAGTTTTGTGTCTTTTATTTATTTTTTATAAATGTCAGATAACTTATTTTTTCCCCTGAAGAGTTTTTGTAGGGTGCCTGCATGTGATACTTCACTGACTTTGAAAGCCTCCAAGATTCTGGACACCCAGCTAATATCAGATGGCATGATTTCTTCCTCTCTCATAAATATTGTGCAGTCCATGGGAAAAAAAGCCAGTTTAATGGTTTATCTCATTTCCTGTTCTCTTTTACTCTGTATCTTATTCCATCTTGAAATTTTCAACTTCATCCTTCAATGATCCCTTATTTTGCAGTGTTCAAAATCTTTTTAGAAATGTGGTTAGCATCTCTTAATACACATATTCATTTCAGTTTTCTCTTTCCTTTCTAATATCCCCTTTATCTGTTTTACTATTTTTCATCATTCTTCTCAGATTTTTATTTCATCTCTTTCTGCATTTTTAATATCCTTTTTGTCTTTTTCAGCATGCTTCTCAGGGCCTGCAATTCACAATTTTCTTTCTTCATTTGATGAAATAGCTCATAAGGGCAGATTTATCCAGTAATTTTGGAGAATGTTTATTTCTAATAACTTTCTATTTAGATGGCACTAAGTTAGTCGAAATAGTCATCTATTCTAAACTTTTTAAACCACTAAACATTTATTAATTGATTTACCAAATGCCTTCCTAAATATCATTACATTTTTTTGTAAATCATTCCTTCAGAGATGGCCTGCTTGAAGTCAAACTTTCATTTTGGTACTTATTGATGCCCAACTCAAAATGATTTGGGGAAACATGCATCCAGTGACCACAACAGATTTCAGCATTTCAGCTACTTTTATCATATATACTTTATTCACTATCAAAATGTCAACCTCTACTTACATTGTTTTTTTCTAGCTTTCAGGGTACACTGCTTTAGCCTCTCCCCTCCCTGCCAAAACTCCCAATGTTAATATATCCATTATTCATATTTCCATTTTATACTATGCCTCTCACAGTGAATGGTTGTGGTCCTAAAATCAGTTATAACCTAAACTATATTATCTCTATAAACCATCAGTACTTATCTGAGAATATCATAGTCTCCTTCATATCTTATAGCATTCAATTCATAATTCACCTCCATTTGTCATTCATAAGTATGTCTATTCTTTCTATGATACATTTTGTGTAATTCTCCCCCATCATTCTGTCCATGTAACAGTTCTGCCTCTAGTTCCTTAACAGACTGAAGTATAACTCCTGAAATTCCTGTTTCTGTATGAGTACCCTTTTCTGGGTGTCCAAAACTAAAAGTAGTTCCCTCTCTCACTGTAGCTGGCAATGCCTCCTCAAATATTCCTGTAGATCCTTATGCCAGATCATACCCTGAATTTATATTTACTTCGTGCATCTGTACTTCTTTTAATAAGGCTGGCTGAGTTTCCAATTCTCTCCACTAAAGTACCCTTGAGGACTTGTATCTGATTTGTATCTTCACAATCCTGAAAACACTTGCACATGTGCTTAATCATAGGGATATGCATATCCTCACTGAAACCAACATGTAAATTATGCATAAGTCTTTTCAGGATCAACAGCATAATTCATACATCTGCTGAAGGACCTTCATGTATACTCATATGCTATGTAACACATTGTTTACCCTTTTTCTAGTGAGCTGATATAAAAACAACCAAACAAGCTTTCCAGCAGAAATTGTTTAATACATTTGTAACAGTGAGCCCCAGAGAGGCAGCTTAAAGGGATGGAAGTGTGCTTCTTTCCCCATAAGGAGGACCAGTTTGACTTGCACAGTGATCATTCATAGTTCTTTCCACTGAGCTACATTGCTTGTTTGACATATGCTCATTATCTGGTTACATAAATTAAACCAGACTATTACTCCTCTGTTTACAGTTTGTCATGAGCATTGTTAAGAACATCTGTGTGAGGTAGTCTGATTTCCTGAGTGGTAATTTTTGGTCTGGCAATCAATAGCGAAAACTTTAGTTCTGGAAATCTGGAACTATGTTTTGAGAAGCGGGAACACCTGGTCAAATCACTAGTTCAGAAATTTTCACCTTGTGTTGAGCAACTGCCTGATAACATTTGATAAGGCCAGCTATAGGGACAAAAAAAGATTAAATTCTTAGAGTTACATTAGACAGCTTTATGGACCAGCTTCTATTACAGCAGTATGGGAAAGGTCAGAACACGGAAGGGAAAAAAGGAAGAAACTAGAGGCTGGTCTTAACTTGTCATCCTCTCAGATGGTGAGATCTTGCTCTCTCATCACAGGTGGCATCATCCTTGGAACAGCATAATTCAATTTTGCTAAAAAACGATGAATCCTTGAGGCTGTCCTTTTCACGTGAACAAAAAACATCAGAAGACATGCTCCCATTCTGGTCCTTAAGGACTTTGTTCAATCTGATAAGAATATCCTATATTTTGTAGGATCAGGCCAGTGCTCACAGAATGTAGATATAAAAGCCTGGAATATATCTAAGATGGACAAAATCAATCACCCCCATAAGGTACTTGTCTCTCTTCACAGACTACAGAGGAAATATAAACAACCAGGTTAGCCAAGGTAGCTTAAACACCTAATTTTTAGATAGCAAAAGCTATAAGAGTGAATGGACTTAGGGTAACTAATGATCTCTATTTACATATTGTTTCCTTGTGTTTGCTTCTAAGTGAGGGAGGCAAAAAGAGGGAAAAAAAAAACTTTGGAGGAAACAGTTATAGCTAAATAACAGCAAACATTTTAGAACCAATTGGACAGATAATAAATCATAAGCAACATCAGATATTTTGCAGTTAATTTTGCTTTTTCTCCAACTTCACATACATTTCAAAAAACAGATCTAAAAGTCACTTCAAACTAATTAAAATTCATGCAAAAATTGTGAGTACAAAGAATTCCATACAGAAGATAAAAGAGTAACATTTATATCATTGCAAAATATTCCTCTTTTATTAATCGGTCACTATGTTAGTAGGAACATTTGTACCTATTTAATGAGTGTCCAATTAATATTGGAAATTTGTAATTTTTACAAAGCCTTTAACATTTAGCTTATAGGGATAGATCCAAACGAATGACTCTAGCATAATATGCCTAATCTAAATATGATCTAGAGAAACTCTGCTCACCTACAGCTTAGTCCTCCATTCATCTAATCACTGAGTGTTTCAGTTTTTACACTCAAGATCTCAAGGCTTCTGCAAATCTACTTCTACAGTACGCTGTCCTGAGGATGTTGATGAATTTTACTAGATGACTTTAACATAAAATGCAGCAAGGACCTGAAAGCAGGTCCTGGAATTCTGGGCACCCTCTTTCAAGGGTCACTAGAACATAATTCCTCTGATGTATTTCAGGTTCTAGGATGATGCTGGGCATGTTCTAAAAGTGATCGTCTTCCTCTCTTTACTGTAAAGGTAATCCAGACAGTTAGCTCAGATGTAGATATCTACACCTGACCATATAGAATAATTCAGGTTGGAAGAGACCTCTAGAGGTCTCTAGTCCAACCTCCTGCTCAAAGCTGGGTCTTTTATGAGTCAGGTCTTGAAAACTTCCAAGGAAGGTGGCACAATTTTCCTAGGAAAACTGTTGCAATGATTGCTTCACTATAACGCAAAACGAATAATGTCCTCTCTGTACTTGAAAGGAATAGGTCTAGGTGCAAACACTCTAGAAACAGTCTTTAAGCTACTTTCTCAGCACTTCTTGGCTATTCTAGACACACTACTGTTCACTGGTGAATTTGCCTCCAACTTTAAGGCAATTCTCTGTCCTCATAAGCATGTAACGGGAGAAAGTAACTAACAGCACATCTTTGAATTCCATATAAAGGGGCAAGTTAATAAATTTAACCATCCAAAAGCACTTTCTTTGCCACCAAACTATGGCTGCACTTTGTCATTAAACAGTGTGTATGAAACCATAAACAAATTAAATTAAAAAAGAATTTTAATCCAAACCTCTAAGGACCTCCCCCTCCCCCTCCCCCCCCCCCCCCCCCCCCCCCCGGACAGACATATTTGTTGCGGTAAAGCAGTATTCTGACTGTGGCTGGGTAACTTCTGTTTGGGGACCAGCAAGCTCACCTCATCTGAAAATGGCTATACACACAACCTCCCTTATGTCTTTTGAAAACGATCTGCAGGCTAAGGCTTTTAGTCTTTTGAAAGCAATCCACACACACACAGTGAAACTCTCTGAAAAATGCAAAGAATGGCAAGAATATTTGCAGCTGGTGGTACATGTATCATTTTTCCCACTGAAAGACTACATGGAAAGGAAGCATCTGCCAAGACGGATTTTTTTTTCCCTCTTCCTACCTACTGTATCCCTGAGACTGTGCTATTCAGACCATCTGGTTTGTTTACTTATTTAAATTTGCATCATGGATTTGCCAGTTATCATGTAGAAAACAGATAACAATAGGGGTACTTTCCTCATGTTTGAAGCCTATTATGGATGTGGCTTTGCGTTTGTATACTTATAAGCAGTAGTTAATTCATGTTCATACTGTATAATTTAGGAAATGGACGCTCCGAGAGAAAAAAAAAACACAGAAAAAACAAAATATTCCAGAATCCAGAACTGCAGCCTAGACCACTCAAATCAACTGTCTATGTCCATAACTGGGTGACAGTTTATTTCCTCTTTCACTACCCAGAAGGTATGCTGCACAAAAAGACCTAAACTACAGAAAAATAAAACTAGAGGAAAGTAAAAGGTTCTCAGGAATGCAATACACATTGTATTACTGGGTGTTCACTTTCAGATAACAGAAAATACAAAAGGTTAAAGTCTGTTCTTAGCCAAAATCCAGTGGGTCAAGTGAATTAACTGACAACAGGTTTCAAATTTCTGTATTAATGTTATGAGGATTAGTAGATAAGCTTAAATAGAGCCTTACGTCTGAATTGTCTATTTATACCAATTCTCCTTTCAAACAATAAGAAACAAAACCACTGTGCTAATTCATATATTTTGCTTCTTAGAAGGTAGCAAACTTCGGAAGAAGGTGCTCCAAATGCAAATAAGAAAATCCCCAAAACGCAACACAGAAAGACGCTATCCATTTTTTGTTAACTGGAGCTACCCTTTTAAATCTTACCCAATGCCTTAACTAATTAGCCTCATTAACAGTATCCAAATGCCTTTTGGCTTCTGAAGGCCAAGAACAAAGTTTGTTCTTGGAACCGAATGTATTTTAATTACAAAGAATATTACATCAAGCGCTCTCTAGAAATGTAGCCTGTTTGATTAGAATTAGCAAGCCCCAAGAGCACTTTATGAAAAATCTGCTTGCAAATCCTAGCCCATTTTTAATGCAAATAGTTCTCCAGGAATTCAGCACTATCTAAAATCCTAAGGGGGTCTTGCTGATGTTCCTCAGGAACTCTTTAAAAGCAACTACACTTGATGACTCAGGATGTCAGCCTTTCCAAAGTGCAGTATTAAACATATCAGGAAGACAGACTAATCATATGTTTATTAACCTCTGCTCTGAAACCATCAAGGCCAGGTACCTTTGCTGACTTAAAAGTAAGACTAAATTTATTAATCTATTGTACAGACAAAGATTAATTGCTGTTTTATGCTGAATCCTCTTGGAAGGCAGCATAAACTGACTTTATTTAGAAATATGTCAATATTTTGTGAAGGGTCCTACATATGGTAAGTCTATGCCAGGACAAAGAAAAAATGTCAGTAGTCCCTTTCCATGTTCATACATGGTTTACTAAATTGCTGAAATGGTGAAAAAAATACCTTAATAGACATAAAGTAAGAGCATGGGTCACTTGGTAGATTTGGTTTTCCAAAATGAATTAAATTCATCTCCATGTTCTAAACTCGTTAAATGACTTGGATTAATTGAAGCCATGGATTATGTACAATGTTAGAGTCATCAACAAACCTGTTTGAAAAGCCAATGTGATGGCAACTGAAACGCAGTTTACTTAAAAAGGAAGGTGATGACTGCAGATTGAGAAGAAAAATATAGATACCAGTATGCATTTGTGAGAGCAGTGTCCTCAGCTGTAACAGTAAAAGAAAAACAGCTTCCTCATCTTTGCAGAGAGTTCAGTGAAAACATTTTCTCCTCAGTGTGATGCATTTGTAAAACAAAACCAAAATCATACAACAGCTTTCCCTGGGGGGCAGGGGGGGAAATCAGTTAAATGATTTGGTGCAAAAGCTACAAAATATAAAATAGTGCTGGACATTACTATTGTAATAGCTAAATCAGTTTACACCCTAAACAGGAAATTTGTATAAATTTACAGATGTACTACCACAAAAAAGATGATAGTCAAAAGAAAAAGTTAAGATTGGAATAGTTTAGTTTAGAAAAGTCTGTAACATGATAGCGATGCTTAAAAGCTGTGAAGACATGTAGCATCTCTATTTTCCCCTTCTTTGAACAGTAGCAAGTGAGCATGCACTGAAAATGAAAAGAAGAATATTTGATACAGACCCAAGGAATATATTTCATAGAAAGAGCAGCTAGCCTGCTAGTACCGTAAGTTATCAATCACATAAAAATTTTAGCATGATTTAGGGGAACAAACAATAAAAATCATGCTCTCCAAAAAGGAATGGTGAAACTTCTTTTGGCTTCAGCAGATCCAGAATTTTACCTAGCAAGAACAATCATAAAAAGAAAGTTTTTGGGTGATTGTTTTTTTGTTTTTGTCTTCTAGTTGCAAGATAAAAAAAAAAAAATCACTCTTAAAATTTATGTCTGGTTTTAACTTTTCCACTTTTTTTAATTAAATGTGAATTATTTTACCCCCAAAATCAAATTCAGGTCATTTTGGTTTTTCCAAAGTACTTTAAGTCTGCTACATCCCACTTGTTCCACTAATGCTTTCTAAAATTAATCATTAAGTATTCATAAAGACAGATGAACTGAGTAATATAATTTTCTCTGGGAAAAAAAATATCCACAAACGGAGAATATTTACAGGAGCAAGAAGATTTTCAGCCTGTTGTAGTATCCATTTGTATTCAGTAGTATCAGTGAATTTCTAACCGATGGTGCGAAGCTCTAACCACTTCTAAGTTAGAAGTGCATAAAAGAGAACACATGGTGCACGTGGAGCCAATATTTTATTGTTTGTTTAATTAAAACCTTAAAAAGCTAATCAAAATACAACAAATAGTTATTACTTGTCCATCTGCAAGAACACTGGCACTCAGAGTTGAAAGCAATATAGAAAAGCCTCATTCATAATACTACTCTTTAAACCGTCACAGGTCATTACCTAAGCCCTGCCCTCTCCCCGGGTGCTGTGCTCACCCTCCACAGGGTCCCGCCTGGGCCGCATTAGTTCCAGGTGCAGAGCACTTGATTTACCTCACCTTAGACACCTGCCTAAGGTAGGAGCTGCTGCCAATTTGATTTTCTCTTTACTTTTTATTAAACATTTATACAATTCCTATTTGATGAAATTTGTCTTGTTGTTAGCTTAGATATATTTCAGACTCTGAAGGACTTATAAACAGCTGTGCTGACGGCAAAACACTCAGAATCTTTTCCAGACAACTGAATGCTAAGTTAGACTTTCTATAGAACCAAATAATAATGTTATATAAAGTAATATCTTAACAAATTTAGACAACTCATATGGTGCAGAAAAGAAAGAAAAAGAAATAATTTCAAAGTACCACAATATACGTCTAAGTCTCTTGAAATATCACAATAATTTCCCTTTTATCTTTGCTACTTATGCTGCTAGTCTACCTGGCCTGTCATAAGCAACATATTACTCATATTAAAAAAGAAAAAAAAAACAAAACAAAAAAAACCCAAAGAAATTAACCCATGAGTTTACAGTTTCTGGACTACCTTCAGTTTACCTAACTTCTCAGCTCATAAATCTTTAATTTCATTAGGCTCTAAACTGTATAATTAAAAATAAAGACATTCCTTATAAAGCTTACCTATTCAGCCAAAGCTCCCTCTACTGTCACTGGAGACAGATAGCTTACATCTGTACTGTTAAACAAAACAAGGCCAGGAGGCAAAGTCAGCATTGGACAGCTGATCATCCATACTGCTTAACCATTTGTGTGCTCCTTGGCATATTTTGAGTCATTCCAATTAGTGCTTTCCAAGACATTGCCTGGGCATGATTTAGGTGTTAACATATGCTAGGGATCATTTCCCATGGACAGTAGGGAGAGGACTGCACCATCTGTCTTTCTCTGCCCTGCAAGGCCCTCCAACATTAGCCCAGTTGTCTTTGTACCTTCACATACCCACTACATGACTTCACCCTTCACACCAGAGCTGGCCACACAAGCCATCAGCTTATTACTGCGAAAACATCCCTGTAATTAACTGTAACACATCTCTTCAAATTCTTGAATCACTTTGAACTGAATCCCCCTCCACACACACATGCACGCACAGATTTAGAGTTATTTATTACGGCTGTAGAGACACCATATGGGCCCTGAAGAAGCCCTTGGCCAAGCACGGTACAGTGTGGATTCTGTGAGCCTGTGCCAGCTGGCCTCAGGGTCAGATGGCGGTCTCTGCTCAGTTTTATTTAGCAATATGATATAAGGCCCCTAAGGGTCATTTGGCCAATCTAAGATCTCATACACCATCTGATGATGTCTGCCATTCTTTTGACAGTGAATATGTTGCAACTGTATGTAGACATAAATATACACACATATATAAGTATAGATATACAGTTAGGCAATAAGAGATAACTGTGATGGGAGTGTTTAGAAGACTCATATATCAGGTCAGTTTAAAACTGTAACCAAAATTTTGCTAGACTGAGGTTCATTTACAACACAATTTTGTGCTAATAGTTTTTACACAGTTTTAAACATTATCACCACATATTAGTTCTTACACATCATTATCAGAACATGTCCAAAATAGTCAGTCTTTAACAATCCCATCCTACATTAGCTGGCAGTATACACCACAGAGCTGATACCGTATAGTTAGCCTGATGGAGGCAATCCTTAATGATCTTAGTCACCAAAGCGGCCATACTTTAAAACTCTTCAGTGTGAGCAGTAGCACAGAAAAAGACATCTTCATTCTATCCCTCCACTTTTCAGATCTTATCTTTCTGCGTGGCTGAGTGTTCTAAACAATTCCCCATCTCTGGCCTCTATTCCTGGGCCACATGCTGCAAGATGCTAGGGGGATGCTACTTCCCCAGTGTGGGCCAGGTGCCTTATCATGTTGCTGAGGTGGTTTGTTTCTTCTTCACTTCTTTTCTTAAAGCAAAAGCAGTCTTTTCCCAGCAATTCAAGTTGTACTTTTTCAATGACCCGTAATTGCCCATCAGTGACTTGGCCATGGTGCTGGGGCTCTGCTTTCAACTTCTGCCCATATTTTCAATGCCTTTGCCGTTAACCCTTGTTTAAATTTTGCATCATAGCAAGACACCTGTGGTATCAAGCTCCAGTTCACACAGCAAATTCTCCTGACTAGTTGATAACAAGCTTAACAGGCCAGGCTCAGGTCCTTGCACAATGAGCATAGGGCACAGTAAGCATGAGACCTGTTACTAGCAATGGCAATGCTATTTTTACTGGGTGACTGGGTACAAAACCACAGTTATACTATATTAGCTATACTTATATATATTAATGTACTTACATTTAGGTTCAAAACAAACTAGTATTAATGACTCCTTAGTTACATGGAATATTAAGACATTTCATTTACATGAGATTTTAAGGTGGTTCCTGAAGGTCCGAGAACAATGAAAATATTTCAGTTAAAAATCTGGAAATCAACCCATATGCTGTTTGATCATTTGTAACACCATAGTTAATTTTTTCTCAGCTTTCTTCGTCCACCACTTACATCAGGCCTTCCAAAGCTGATTTACCAAAACCTACCACAGTCTATCTGGCTGGCTGGCTTTTCGCCTGGTGTTTGTGATATTTTTATCAATATAGATCTTTATAATATTTTTATCAATACATAGGAATATATAAAGGCCTTCACCAACACAATAACTTGATGTTTTCCAGTTTTCCTTCTGTACAGCTCTGCTTTCCCATTTTTCACCTCGAGTGGTTCTGGGAAAAATTAACAAAATAAGTCCACCAAAAAAATCTTCCCACATTTTCAGATGCCTTTTCTTTTTTTTTTTCAAACTTTAAAAGTGGTCATGTAGAATGTGGTGGTCATACATTATGGAATATTGTTTGTTCCTTTTCCTGTCTTTTTAAAATAGTAAACTTGAAAGAATATGTATGATCCCAGTGAAATAAATTCATAAACTATCCCTCAACTTTGCCATTAAGCATGCACTTTATTTTCATTCTGATTTTGGTAAATCAATGACACATGCATCATTTTAATTAAATCCTTGAATAATCCACATTGTTTACTAAATATTTTTTCAAATGTCAATGTTAATTGCACTGCTATTGTTGGAGCAGAGAATGAGTCCATCTAAGGTCATTCAAAAGCTATATGTAAGGGGGAAATGCTTTCTTTCACTTTTTTGAATCCTGCCATACATATTCATAAATATTTTGAAAAGGTCTAGATACAGAATTCATTCTTATCTCACACCCAGCTTACCGGAAAACCACTTACTATAACCTAAAACTATTCACTCTGTGATTTAAAATGGTCACAGTAGCCTGAGCATAGTTCAATGAGATGCCTTGGACTGTTATATCTGCCAGCCTCCTCTGCATCGGATTGTGTCAGACAACATAGAGTGCTTTCCAGTAATCACTGGTTGATTGTACTGCCTGCATTTTTCGGTGAATTTATGGATGCTCATGACTTGACCTTCACTGATTAGGCTAAATTCTGGGTGTGCAATATCCTGAATTCTTCACATTACAATGTATTAGATTTTGTGCATTTTAAATGTTAGTATATTAAGTTTAGATTGAGTAGATGGTTTGAGAACAGCATCTCACCAGAGCTACAAGCTTATAAATGGAACCCAATTCTGACTGAGGCATGAGAATTCAGTCTGAGGATAAATCAGAGATCTATATTCATATCAGCGTACAAATTTATAGTAGGGCTAAAGCTCTGAAGACTCAGAACAATATAAGCAATTGAAAAAAAGATGCCTGTTCCAATAACTTTATAAATACCTATGAAGTTATGATCTACTATTAAGTACAGTGCCACTGTTTCTGGGTTACATGTCTTTCTGGACTCACTTCTACTAGGTAATTAACTGATCTTCTAATCACTGACCACATGAAGGAAGTCACTGTAATTCTTCATTTTTAACCAGACTTCAGCAGAGGAGTAGCTGACCTAATTGTAGTTTAATGAGTAGTAGATGGTAAGACAAGGACCCAAGAAAAATTACAAAAAAATCGTCACAATAGAATTGTTCTGATCCCTAGAAAATGCGTCCTCTTAGACAAGTTTTTAGGTTTTTTTTCCAGTTAGAGAGCCTCTTATCTCTAGACACACTTCATAACCATTTTCATCTTTCTAATTTTGCTGTGGAAGCCTACAATACAATTCAGGAATTAATTTTCTCTACCAAATAAAGTTTTTCAGAAGAACAAATTGTAGCAATACCATTTTTTACTGACGCTTACAATTAAGAATCGTGCTTGGTTCTCTCAATGTTATTAATAATAATTATAAAAATATGGCATACTATATAAAATGATGCTTCAAGGATCATGCTTGTTTTTATCAATATTATTACTAATAATTACAAAAATGTCAGACTGTTGCTGCATAAAACAGTGCTTTTTTCAGGAATCTAGGCTAAGTGTTAGCCATTAATATTTGCATGTGACGGAATTAGGTCAGTGCTCTTGCGTTAACTCTGAATTATTTTTCTAAGCACTACCTCCTCTCTTTGCCATTAGGTACAGACATGGCTGTAAATTCCTATAAAGTAAGTACATCATCTACCAATACTTGTTTTAAAAAAATCAAGCCTACTTAAACAAGTGTTCTGTTTTTATAACTCACCGAAGCGGTATAATTTCACTGTGAGCAACAGCAATTCAGGATTATCACGTCATGCTGATTTAGGGATTGACTAATGAATGATTGGTAAATCACGTCTCCACTATAAATAAAGTAATGTTACACTTTTCCTGTTGTTATCATTACTTAAAGTCAATCTGTGAAACATCAAAATGTTTTAATCACAGTTTAAAAATTAAACTGTTGTCCCAATTCTTCTTTCAGTAACTTATCATGCTCAGTTGTGTCACCTTTTAATGTTTGGTTAAAAACCTAGCTTTTTTAAATGGGTTCCTGAATGGCATTTCAAAGGCTCATGTAAGTGTTATTGGGAAAAATAGGGTCTTTCACCTTTCAAACCAGTGGTTGATGAAGCGAGTACTGCTGAGAATCTGCAGAAGTCTCTGGTAGATTGCTGGAAACTACTAGAAAGAATAAACTAGGCTGAGAGTCTAACAAGGACCTATTAAAATTGACTAGAATCTTCTATATGAATAACAGAAGTCAGATACTGCTTGCTTTTGCACTATCTACAGAAAATATAATTTTAGTGAAGAAATCCTCTGTGTGCCAAATTTCTATAGAAAATGAGAGATACATTGATGTTTATAATTCAAGGTATGTGGTGTTATGGTTCGAGGCCCGTTAGTTAACAATGTCCCACTGGTGACTACCATAGACATTTCTTGGCATAGTTTCTGCAAGTTCAAGTTTCAGCCCTCTGTCTTCTATGATATATAACTGGTATGAAGAGAAGTAAAATAAAACCTATTTTCATAGGAATAAAAATGCAGTATATAACTCTATCAACCTTTATGGGAATGTGATTTGCAAGAAATATGGCTATCAGTTTCTCTCGCCTCGTGTTTTAGAGAACATTACATATTTTTTTTAATAGTATGTAAAATACATATATATTTGGAGTTGTTTCTTTATGTCTGCATAGAACTGATTCTTACCACAACCTCCTATAATCAAGACTATGCTTGAGAAGGTTATTTCTTTCACTTGCTTTATTTCTGTCTCACTGTAACAAACAAGTGCACAGATGAAACTGTCACAAGATGTATTAAGCAATATTGGACCTGTTGTGATGTACTAACTGGGTTAGTTGCTGTGTTTTGTATCACTTTGCTCTTTCTTTCCTCTTTAATAAGCTCATCTGGTCAGGGACAATATCTCCCTGGGCCTTTAGCACAGTCCCCATGCTTGTTTAGTACATCTTTAAATGAATAAATAAATAAGCATAGAATAGAATAGCATAGCATAGCATAGCATAGCATAGAATAGAATAGCCTACATTTGATAAGAATTTGATTGTCCTCATATAATTAAATTTTAGTAAATATTCTAAAATAATAACTTGGTTTCCCACCAAATTACTTGATACAGCATTTTACTTTCATTTGAAATCAATCTAATTAAGCCTCAGAAAGCAAATGTAAATGCAACAAACATTTACTGCCTACAGGAAAGTGATACCTGCCTGCAGACACTTAAATCAAGAAAGGCCGTGGAACTTTTTCTGAATGTTTTTCCACTAGCTCAGAGGGGCCAATAAAATGTTTTTGAGGGTGGTTTGTTGTTCTTCTATTGGTGGGTTTGGTCTGTCCATGAGGACTGAAGAGTATCATAGAGTATATGTGTGTGCACATGTATATGTATATATATGTTATGGAAATTAGGCCTGTCGGCCACCATAACAGGGCTCGACCCTAGGTTCCCGCAGAAAAGTTCAGAGTCAAATCAAAATAAATCAGATTTTAATCACACGCATGCTGTAATTACAGCTCGAGCTGGGTGCCTCCGAAGAGGGACCCTAACATAAACAAATTCTGGGTAATTATAGTTTTTTCAACTTACATTTCCCACCCCTCATGCGATAGTTAGACCAATAATAATTTTTTGATCTGGGGTCTCCTGCTCCTCATTGGGTCTCATTGTCATTCTGAGGCAAGCTGTTTTTCTCCTTATTCTTGTTTTTTGCAGTCTCTGATGACGGTTGTACCTCTGTTTTTGTTGGGTCTGGCGGTTGTCTCCCAAGGTCTTATTTTTCCCCATTGTTTTGGCATCTTTCCTCTCGGAGTCGGTGACACAGGAGCGCAGACTGTGTGTGGCTTCCTTATTTTCCCAGCCTGAATGAGCTCTGAGGCACTATTTTTTAATAAACTAGGTAAAGATTCGTTACTTTTCCCACGCTTGGCCTAAGGCTTCAGCAAATCTAGCCACCCATGCTAAGCAAGTTTTATATAAGTTGTGCTAAGCAGCCATTTCTAGACAGTTTCAATTCACTATTCTTTAACAATATATATATGTATACACACACTCATACACATATATATGTGCGTCTGTGTGTGTGTGTACATCAGGTTATTATGTCTTAGCACACTAAGAAGTAAGACCTTTTTTGTAGTCATCAGCCTCATTGCCACTATCCAGACTGCCCTTGAAGAAGGAGCTTCCTTTGCACAAGTTATACCTGAGGAAGACAAAGGCCATTGTCCCAAAGTTACCTTGGCAAGAGAGAGAAGGTGGTGCTGTTGATGGAAACTAGCATGGCTAGACAGCTTTGGTAAGGAGAAGGGTGCAGGACAGAAGAGAAAAGGGGAGGAAGCTGTCACTATTCCAGGCATCTTAGTCTAAGACAAAGCTGAGTCTGTCTGAACCTAATAGGTAGTTTCTTCTTGGAGGATGTGTAGAAGTTCACTGAAACTTTCTGACATTTTCCAAAGTATATCTTCTTCACCCTATACTCTAAAAACACTTCCAAAGTACCAAAGCACAATATCAAAGAGACATAATGCAGATGTGACTTAGCGTACTTGTGAAATTTTCCCCCAAAGCTTGCACAGGTAGAAACCTGACAGTATTAATACTTGAACTAATGAAAAGCTAGTATTTTAGTGTTGGATAAGAAGTACAAGAATGGAACGTACTCAAAGAACACTGCTTGGCACATTTTGACAAAGAAAGTTAATTGCTACCCACTTACTATAAATTCATTTACATCACTTTCTTTCATTGAGGGTCATATAACATGTTACTCATGATTATGTTAAACTAAAACCAGACAACACTAGTAATTTATAACTTCATTTGCTAGAAGAGAACTAGGTACAAAAAATAATGTGTTTTCTCCCTCGTATAAATATGTGAAGAATAGGAAGAAGTCTTGACGAGTCCATGGCTTAGTGTTTTATTTATTTACTGAGGCAGCTACTGCAAGTTTTTCACTATCTGTAGGCAGGGCAGTTTAATCTGAAATCACATGATGCACTCTCACTTATTTTGTTTAGGTATCTTTGGAAGAATCCATATTCTAAAATACATGGGTCCCCATCAACAAACTGTCAAGAGTTTGCATCATTGAGGGGAAAACTGCACAGAAAGTTTAAGTTTTCACTAAATCATAAGGGGGGGGGGGGGGGGAAAGCCTTCAAAGCCAAGCCAAATCATATGTTTGAGATTAATTAGAAGGAAATAGTGAACTGCCACAGGAAAATAACTTAACTTCTGGCTGGTGCAGGTAGGAAATTTCTATCAGTTACAGTAAAAGAGTAACTAATTTTTTCTATGGTTACTTTTGCCTGTATTTACAATAGGAAATATTTGCTATCAACTGGAAAATATTGGGCTTGATTCTCCTTTATTTTGCCTTTTGTGCTATCATTCTGTGGTGGACAGATGAGTGAACTTTTGCCTTAAACATTTCTTGGTACATAAGGTGCAAGCAAACCATAACCCCGAACAAGCCATCTGTCCCCAGCGGAAACAGGACTGAGCTGCTGCGACCCCCAAAATGGTTTCCCTGCAACCATTCAGGACCGAGCCTGCACTGAACGAGACCACGATCGGGCAGAGACTTTGGGACCTGGACTGTAAATTATTGCCGTTTTAGCACAACTTCTATAAAGCTTGCTTAGCATGAGTAGCTAAATTTGTTGAAGCCTTAGGCTGCACTCCCTAGTTCAGTGAGAAAGGGCCCCAGAGCTGGTGCAGGCGGGAACGATAAGGGAGTTACCAGCAGTTTGCATTCCTGTGCACTGCTGAAACAGTACTAATTGCTGGAGTTACCATCTCTTTGTCAGGACCCTGAGAGATGATGGCGGGACCCAAGGAATGAAGACACACCTGTCGGCAGAAACTGCAACAGTAAAGATAAGGGATAAAAGAAACAGCCTGCCTAGGAAAAACGATGAGACCCAATAAGGAGCAGGAGACCCCAGGCCCAAAAAATTACTATTGGTCCTAACTACCACCCCCCCCCCCGCCGCTTTTTCTCTCTTTTTCCCTCTCTTTTGTTGAATGTTGGTAAGATCTGTTTGAAACGTGTGGCACGGGACTTGTCCAGCTAGTTGCAGTATTCACCATTGAATTATCCTATTTGACCACATGCCTTATCTTTGTGTTAATAAATCTTAAAACTGGTTGGCTGGTGTCGTTTCACCTTAATTCAGTCCAAGGGCATCACGAACTTGGTCATTGGTCCCAAGGGGAGGGAGATCATCCTGAACGACTCCTTTCGGGCAGCGACACATTCACAAATTTACAGTAAGTGTAAAGCACAGCCAGAGTTCTTTGGAAATATCTTGTTTGGTCTTTGCACTGTGATGGGCAACAATGAAACATCCAGGCCTATTGATAATCATGGAGAGGTGTCATGGATGCTGGACCAATGTTTTGGCTTTTTTTTCCTGTAAAATCTAATGTATCTGAAAAAAAAATCTTTTTTTTACTAAGTCTGTGGCTAGGAAAATAAAAAAAATGTCTTTTTTTCCCCAAAGACTGCATTTATTTATCAACTGCCTTTTTACCAGAATCATTTCATCATCTTGAAATTCCATAGATAAGTGATGTTGCATCTGTTTCTCTGAAAGTACTGGAATTGTAATCCTTTATATCTCAAACTCTCCAATAAGAATTCCTGCCATATAGGAATCCCACCATCCCCTGCTTCACAGCAAATATTCCAAACATCCTTGCATAATTTACTCTGCCTAGAGAGGAACATAGTTTATAATTAGCTTCAATAGGTTTGATAGTATTAAGAATGTCTTCAATTCTACCCACTTTAAAATATCCTTTTTAAAGTTTCCTAAAGAAAAGCATTTAGACTCATTAGTGTTAGTGTTTAGAAGCATTAGTATTTGGTAATGCTTAGCCTTATCACTCAAAATCAGGGTCCTAAGACATGTGTCTGTGTTCTTAACTACTTTTACAGTATTTATTTAGTCAGATTACGTACAAGTGACTGTCAAGAAGAAGACATATTGAATTTTTAACTGTCATGTAAAAAGATATATTGAACTTTCTATTTTTGTATCTTCTTCTTCCAAGGTCAATTCTGTTTTATTTTAGTCAGTTACTGAAGGCTGGCAATGTCTTTCACTTGTCAGCACCCAACTGATATTCATAATCCAAACAATTCTTTTCCTGTCAAGAGAATAAAAGAAACAAGTCACCTTTGATTCCTTGATAAAAATGAGACTCGTCACTCAGCACTGGAAAAGAAATCAAGCACTGCAAAGAGCAACATCCACTGAAATTAACAACGAAACAGGAGTAAAAATAGATTTTGATTCAAGATTACACAAACATAATATTAAATATTTTTTTTTTCATTGAAGAGAACTTCTTTTAACTTCAGGGTTTTTAACTTTGTTAAACTCTGGCTAGCAAAGATTTATTCGTGTGCTTTCTTTTCTTTTTTTGGAGGGAGAGTTCAGCTGCTGTCTCTAGCTAGGCCTTTCAGAATTAACAAGAAGTGATTGTCATCTTATAATAGAATGTGCTACTGTCTTTATGTTCCACTGAAATGTGCAAAATATAGAGGTATCAAAATCTCTTCTATAAGGAGATACAGAAAGCAGACTTATTTTTTATTACCTCAAGAAAACTGGATAAAACCCAGTGAAGTAAATGGACTTATTCTACTTTGCAGAAGAATCACAGAAAGCATAATTTGACTTGATTAATCCAAATCACTTTTCAGTTTGAGAGAGACATTTTAAAAGAAAGCTCCATTTAACATTTAAACGCAGGATGCTATAATAGGAAACATGTCACCATTAAATCTTCCAGTTACTAGAATACAAATTAAGGTCTTAGTAAATTTATTTCTAGAACTTTTTAAGTGGAGATAAACAGTATGTGGTTAGGGGCGGTGATTAAAATGGAAGACTGAGAGGAGATAAGAATGGTGTTTAGAGGTTTGTGATTGAATTGCCATTTGAATTCAGTCAAAAGATTTACCTGCCTGACTTTCAGTTTCCATATTCGTGAAATAGGGTTAGTAATATCACAAGGATCTTGGGAGAGAGAGTAATTGCTTGCAATGCTTTTTCTTAAAGTATCTGAACAACATATTAACTTTACTATAATGATATGTTGGAGTTTCAAAAGTTCATTTAGCAGGACTTACATTTTTAAAAACAACAATTTTGACTTTCAGAACAGAGTATAGATCTTCAAGATGAGAAATACTTTCTTTTTTTTCAGTCTTTTATTGGTTTGTTGAATAATATGAGTTTTTATTATTATTACATTTCTTCTGCTCCTCCTGTATAAATAAATAATAATGTTCTAAGGTCTACTGACACAGCCAGCCAGCATACTTCAGTATTTATCAGTTATTCATGGAAACATTTCCTGAATAAGATTTAAAAAAATGTAAAAATTCTGTTACCATTCCCATGGTTTGTCCTAGTGCCTATAACTGTAACACTGCAATACAGCTGATCATCTGCTTTGTATGTGTGTGCTTGCGCACATACCGTAGTATGTTGATTCGTCCTTGTAATGTGTAATTTCTGAAGTTTTGTTTCATAGCAATTTAACACTTTAACTCCTCTTAAGTGTCTACACTATTGGGAAATATCAGGCTGAGGTGCTGGAAGTACCATCTTCCATGTATTCTGTTAACCTAACAGATCATTACTGCCCAGTACCCATTACTGCTTATTGAAAAGTATATTAACATTGAGTTCTTTGGTAGTTTGCACCTCACCACATGCACTATTCACCCAGCTTATCTTAATAGCTAAACTGTGTAAATTATTCCTAAGAGTAATAGATACATCCACTGAGGTAATTCTGTTCTATGACAAGAGATCATTTCTCCAGCTGTGACTGTGGTGCCAGTCAGTTTGTGAGATGCTACAGTCCAGTAATCCTTATTTGTTGCATCAAACTAATATAATTATGCACATGGTTTGAAATTCAACAGAACTGAAATGAAATATAGAATAAGAGTCAGTTACATGGCACTGAATTTTCAGCTATTGCACATATGAAATTGCAGTCCATGTGTCCTACTAGTGTTATTTTAATTTACACATTGAGCATGAGTTTCATTTTTCTTTTTTTTTGTATTTACACCATGCATTTACCAAATCTCTTTGCATCCTTTTTCAGATAGAAAACACAGGCATTAAATGATAAAGTAATCACAGATTGAGTCAATGTTGGTTAAGGGACTCTGTAAAAAATAATAATAATTACACATTTCAGTAAAATTCTACTCAGAAGACCTTTGCCATCTTCAGTTCAGACCTGCAGGCACAAATTTGTATCACATAGTCAGCATTGTCTGGAAAATAATTCTTAGTGTATTCTGAAGAAAAGCTTCCTGTATCTCCATTGCCCAGTCACATTAGGATCCATCTTGAATCTATATAATTTAGTATTTTTATTAATGATCTAGATGATGAGATAACAAATATAATCTAGAAATTATGTTCATTAAATTTGCTCATGAGCCAGTCTAGGTGGTGCTGTCAACACACAGGAAGCAAGCTTAGAATTCACAATGATTTTGACAGAAAGATACTCCCTTGGGAGACAAAAGAAAAAGAAAAAAAAAGATATTCAGTAGTGACGTGTAGAAAATATAAAACCCAGCCAGCATAACTGGCTATACAAATACATGATTGGGAAGAGTTGGCTGCATAACAGTTTCACAGAAAACAATCTCTTGTAGTGGATCACAAGCTGAGTCAACAATGTTGTGAAAAAAGAAAATACCATACTGGGATATATAAATAAGAGTATAGACACCACAAAACATGAGGTAAGTCTTTGATGAACATAGTTCCAACAAGACCTCTGTTGCAGTATTGTATTCAGTCTGCACGAATTGGATACATCAGTAATGGTGAGGCGGAGGCAGCGCCTGGACTCCCAGCAGGGACGAATACACAAACACAAGGCATACATGGTCGATATGGAGCATTTATTACCTCTGCATCTGAACGGGGCTTCCCCGGCGTTTTCCCAATCAAGGCGATAAAGCAGCGGGGGATCCCTGGCACCGCTGAGCGTCGGTCCAGAGTGAGGAACACTGGGCGGGGGCACTAGATGAAGTTTTTATGTACCATACACATGCGCAGTAAGCATGTTGAGCTCATTGTTCTTCTCGATTCAAAGCCTAGGTGCAGCGCCACCCTGGCACAGGCTCAACTACATGACTATGGGTCAACATGCCCTGCTGATGCTCCTTTTCCCATGGAACGGTCTGGCTAGCTTCCATCGTCTATCTCCTCGACATTCTTCCGCACTTTCCCATATAACATCACTCTGTTAATGTTAAGAAAGCTAGAAAACTCAACCGTCTAAAAAAAAACAGGCAGCAGTTGTTTAGTCTCAGGAAGAAAGGATTCAGAGACTCCATGATAGCACTCCATAGCCATGTAAAAAGCCATTGCAAAGAGAAAAGGCAGTAATGTGTTTTCTTTCATAGAACAGGACAAGAAATAATGGCCTTAAATTGCAGCAAGAAAGATTCAGGACAGAGGTTATTTAATACTTTTGACTAAAGCATTAGATTGCCTCGGGAGACTGTATGGTCTCCATCATTCAAGACTCTTAAGGATGGGTTAAACAATGTCATAATCAGGACTGCTTTAGGCAAGAAGATAGTGCAGGTGTACTTTTTAGCCCTACAACTTTATATAGTGGAGAAAAGAAGCATGAGGAAGAAAAATAGGCTGTGGCTACACCAGCAACCACACTGTCATCTTTTGATCACTTAAATTGCAGTCCTCTGGGAGAAGGACTGACTTAGTTATAAGATAGAATAGCATATGTTTCAGTAATGTCTTGGCTTGTAGGCATTACTAAAGGCAAATCATAGAAGTAAGATCTTAACTTAGAGAATCTGCTATGTAGTTTTCTCTTTCCAAAATCTATCTTTATTTCCCACTGCTATTGAAATATATAAGAAAAACTATATGTCCATAATGTCTGTCAAGGAAGATAAGTTTCCTAACATACTTAGAAAACACAGCTTTATGCTCATACTCATACGGGATTCAGATTTTACCAGTAAAGACATCCACAGAAAAACCAAAGAATTTCTGTTCAAACCTGCTCTCAGTTGTGTTTGCTTCTAAGATCCCTTTCTTAGTGCCTCTCTGTCTACAGCCTAAATCCTCTCTCTCCAGAGATAGCCCTTCTTTTCTACTCCGTTGGGTGGTTTGCATCAGAGGATGCACTGAATCATTCTAGCTCTCTCCCAGATCAAT
The DNA here is from genome assembly GCF_036370855.1 of Dromaius novaehollandiae. NCBI lineage: Eukaryota > Metazoa > Chordata > Aves > Casuariiformes > Dromaiidae > Dromaius > Dromaius novaehollandiae. Next base: position 15,688,294 of record NC_088098.1, on the reverse strand, counting down.
GACTGTTAACAAGCTTGTCTGCCAACCTCTTCTTGGCAGATTTGCTGGAGTATGGAATGCTGAGTGCCTTGTTTTGCCACCAAATCCTTAAAAGAATACTCAGAAAAATAAAAACATTGGAAAGGATGTGGGAGTTTCCATACCCATCATATCAGTGAAAGCCAACAACATGTAGTCCAGATGAACAGCAGGCCTGTGGCATTCACAATAGATGCATCAACTGCGTAGCTTATATTCAGTCTGCAAAAGCTATATTGTGGTTACTCTAATTCAGAAATTGTTACTCTAATTGTTTGAAGGGGTGATGGATTCATTAATGTTTGTTCAATGTTTGTATTAATGTATAAAAAGGACAAGTAATTATGGAGCTCAGGAAGAGAAAATAGGCTTTATCTGCTCAACATAAACACCTAAAATATAGCTACCTATATCAGCCAGTGGAGGAAAGTTTCCCCTGGAGTGGGGTTCATCCCACCCAGAAATAATTTCATCTAAACATGACATATTCTCTCCATAGATTATAAATATAGCCTTAGGTGACTAGCTCAGATCCAGGTGTTCACATTGCAAAAAATCTAAAAGAAAGGTGAGATGAAATTCATAAATCCTTTTTTTTTCCCATTCAAGACATCTCAGTGGATATCTCTGACAACTATGCACCTGCTGTCCAAACATAAATAAGGTTGTGCTGTAGAGCAAATGAAATGTTGATTTGTTCGCACAATATTAGTGTAACTTTATATGGATCAGTGCTACAGAGTAATTTGGCATTCTAATAAAATAAAAATTTCTAAGTAACTACAGATATGCCATCTCAAAAAGAAATTGCAGTATTATAAAACTGAAACTACAAGGTCTACAATAAAATTCTTGTACCAAAAAAGTTTGTTGCTGCTTATCTCAGATAGAAGATGGGTTAAAAATTGTATAGGATAAGGAATGTTATGAAGAAATAGACTTGAAATGTATTCTTTTCTGTTTCTGAAAAAAAAATGAAAGCAACAAAATATTCAATAAGAGATGGATTTTATTTGGCTGTTGACTCACAGAGTGGCTGGACTGTGGAATCCAAACTACAAGAATAATAACAATATAGGCCTACCACTTGAGACTGTGTCAGACTGAAAAGGAGTCTCACAGATAGCAGCCTTTTACAAAGACTATGACAACTGTTCTTTGATATAGGTTATTTGCTGAGGCTTTCTAAAAAGGCATTGAAAATGGATTGGTCTGAGAATTAAAGTAAAAGTAATCATTATTATCTTCAGTGATGAACAGCCCTCAAAGCCTCTTTTCCTATTCTAAAATTCACACAAGGAGCAGGGAAAACAACCAGACTGATGAGATATAAGAGGCTGTTATACATAGGTCTATCGTACAAGGATAATCATGATGGATGTAAGGCAAGGTGCTGAAGATTGCTGTGAAGCAAGTTGATTGTATCCCATTTCATTCAAGACACAGGGAACACTAAAACACTGTGCTTATGTTCTGAACACATAATATAAGCAAAAGACTTGTTGGCAATCTTTGTCAGTCACTTCTTTTTGAAATCTCATGGCTACATTTTCTTCCTTCACATCCTCCACATTTCCACTGTCGCTCTCCCTTCCATGAAATTCACGGTGAGAAAAAAAGCACAGACAGAAAAGTCTGTGAATGCAAGTTAGAGCAGGAGCGTATCTCTTGTGGTCTCTCGGCATGCCATCTGCCATCTGCCAGAGCTATGCATCTGCGCAGCCAGATTTGTTCCTATGGACCAGGCATCTTGTGCAGGAGAATATGTGAGCCTTCCCGGGGGTGTCTAACAGTCACGTGCTTTGCCTACCATCTCAACATCTCTATATCTTGGTCCTTTTTCCCTGCTGGGGAAGAAATTAGCTTCAGTGCTTTGGCTGTATTGCAAACTCATTCGCTCATTGTATGCTTGATCTTCCTGTGGCTGCTTTAACATACGTTCATCTTCCCCTTCTGCTCTGCTAGGACACTGGCAGGAAAAGATGGCACATCGCTATCAGCAGGGGTGGCAACCTCTTGATGCTACTGACGATCAGTGCTGTGCACATAAACTCTTGCCAACAACATTTTGCCAGTATGGTGGTGTGAGGCACCACCAGAGGGGCATTCTGGGATGCTTTCAGATTCTGGGGTTAGCCGTACTGAACTCAAGAGATCATCATTTGTCAAGTTTGAGAATTTATTAGAGCTAAAAGGTTATAATAAAGCTAACAGTATAGCAACGCTAGAAATAGAACAGAACTGAAAATATATATACGTGTCAGAGCTCTACAGTTCAATCACGGGTGCATGGTACACCGACTGCTCTCGTCCTTTCCTTGAGGACCACCCCTCCGGTACAGTTTTCCCCAGATTTTCCTCATGACGCTGTTGACATTAGGGACGTCCCCGCTGACGGGTGAGTGCTCGGGTCTGCAGGCCAGCTGACCGTGGGTCTGAGTCCACACCAAGCATATGTGGCCTATTCCCTTTTATACCCACTCAGAACAATGCCAGCCCGCAGCCATGCCATACCAAGGCCGCATGGCTCCCTGTCAACACCAGCATGCACATCAGCAGGTCACCTTGTGCTCAGCCCACAGCACCACTCAGCAGGTAACAACATGTCCATTAAAGGGTCGTTCTGTGGGGAATGACTCCACAGCATGGTGGAGATGTCTATGGTGTGGGTCTGCGGTATCACTTCTCCTTTGTCTGGATTGTCAATCATGGGGTTGTTAGAGGGTGTGCCCGCAGGCTGCAGCAACCTCACAGTGTGGTGGCTCCAACCGTGGTGCACCCAGGGTTCCTAAAGTCTTGGGGAGCACCTGTCCTGATCCAATATCGGGAGAGTTTTGTTACAATCCCAAAAACGAGATTAAGACGCTAAAACCGGTCAAATATCATACAACCTTTTAACTTTATTTTCCACAAAGTGGGGAGAAAAGGTGGGGAAAGGCAAAGGGGAGGAGAGAGAGAGAGAAAGAGAGAGAGAAAGAGATATCGCCACCCATGGATCCAGTGGCGTCCCATTGGTCCTCTTCACCCTGGGTGTCTTGGAAAAGTTCGGAGCCAAATCAAGGCAAATTAAATAAATAAATTGTAATGACACGCATGCAGTAATTACAACTCGAGTTGGGTGCCTCCGAAGAGGGACCCTGAAAAAAGAAATCCCTGGGCAATTAAGCTTTCCAATCTAAGCTCTCCACTCCTCACGCGGTAGTTTGGACCAATAGTAATATTTAGGTCTAGGGTCTCCCGCTCCTTGTTGGGTCTCATCACTGTCCCTAGGCAGGCTGTTTATCTTTACTGTTGCGGTTTCTGCTGACAGATGTGTCTTCATTCTTCGGGTCCTGCCCTTGTCTCTCAAGGCCCTGACAAAGAGATGTTGTTCCAGCAATTAGCACTGTCCCAGCAGCGATAGCAGGTGTTATCTCCCACGGTCCTGACAAAGGGAATATAATCCAGACCCTGAGATAGCCTAGACCCCCCTAATCAACAGTGTTTCAATAGTGAGAGGAGGTCCTGCCCCCACCCCCCACCAGGTCCCAGCACCCAAGCAGGCCTTATTTCAAAGCCTTGACATCCTCCCTCCCGGAGTGTGAAGCATGGGAATGCAAACTGCTGGTAACCCCCTTATCATTCCAGTTTTAACCAGCTCTGGGGCCCCTCTTCTTACTGAACTAGGTAAAAGTTCATTATTTTATCAAAGTGCGGCCTAAGGCTTCAACAAATTTAGCTACTCATGCTAAGCAAGTTTTATGGAAGTTGTGCTAAGCGGCAACAATTTACAGTCCAGGTCCCAAAGTCTCTGTCCGATCATGATCTGGTTCAGTGCAGGCTCAGTGTGTCCTGGGTGGCCGCAGGGAGACCATTTTGGGGGTCGCAGCAGCTTAGTCCTGTTTCCGCTGGGGACAGATGGCTTGTTCGGGGTTATGGTTTGCTTGCACTTGATGTACCAAGAAATGTTTAAGGCAAAAGTTCACTCATCTGTCCGCCACAGCACCGCAGAGCAAACCCCTCTTCTAGGGGCTGCACCATCCAGAGCCCCATGCTTGCCTCTGTGGCATCTATCAGGTGGTTTGCAGTAAAAGTATCCCGTATTGTTATATATTTAGCAGTATGTTTATTTTTCTGGTCTTTTAAACAGCATGCCATAAATGAAAAGAAAGATTCTTGAATTAGGCGGTTGAAGGAAGGTGGCTTTCAATATAATTAATTTCTCATTGTCTTTGTAGATGCATACATTACAAACATAATACTCCCCTCCCCTCTACTATGATAGACTTCCTCTCTTTTGCTTACTACTTAGTAAATAATAGAATCAATGCATATTTCATGTTAAATGGTATTGCTATCTTTATTCATAGTGTCGTGTCTGGTGCCTTATGCCTCAAAACTTGCTTAAACATGAAGTTATTCATTTATAATATTATGAAGAAAGCTTCTTCAATGCAAACAACGTAAATATATTATGTAACTAGTGGCTTCCCTCAACAAGTAATAGAAAACTCATTTAACAGTGTCATTTGGGAAATCAGTACATCTGGAAAAACTATAGACTGAATGGATGTATGCCCTTTAAGTTAACATGCATAGAGAACTTCTCTCTCTGTATAGAAACAAAAATAAATTGTTTCCATTGCACTATTTGTTCCAATCATGAAGCACAGTGGAAGTCTCTTCTATTTGGAAGCTTTGCTATGGGGAAAAAAAAATTATATTCCTTTTATCACCTTCCCTGACTTTAGGAAAAATATTTACAACCATGTTGAGTTTACTTTGATGCCATCTAGAACAAATTTGTTTTGTTATAGCTAGCACAGTCCCAGATACAATGGAAACAGTTCATTAATAGCTTATATCTTTTTAAATCCAGATATCCAGGTATTCTAAAAAAAAAGGAATTCCACCACTATGGCCCAATTCTCTAAACATTGCAGTAAATTTTCTCAGGCCAGCATAATGCATGCACAGACATGCTTTCACTTTCGGTGTATATCACAGCAAATAAAGAACATAGAATTGAGAAACAAAATGCTCTTACAATAAACCCATAAGGCGTATAATTCATGAGTTTGTATTTTTACAAATCCATGCTTTTGAGCAGAGAGCAAATTTGTAGAGGCATTCAATATTTTTTTTTCTTTTGTTTTTCTTAAACAATGCCTGTAAAACTAATGGTTCCTGGAAAAGGTGTGCTTTCATATAAGTTTTCAAACATTAACTTTCAAGTTCTCTCAGCTTTCTGTGTGATAAAATAATGTGCTACTCATCTTAACTGAATCAATGTTAAGCTTTTTTACACTGAGCCCTCCTTAACCACTCCTTGAAAGGGTGAGATAAATTCAGCGTTGATGTAACTGGGTGCAATGCCATTGACTTAGCTTGAATTATGACCACTTATACCTGAGATGAATGTGGATGACTCACTTATTCACAGGCAGGATGAATGACTTGGTCACATCAAATAGTTAGAAATAAAAGCATTTTACTACCGTATTCCTGATTCTGCGAACACTTGCAATTTAACATATGGCTCACTAAACTGTTTTTGTGGACACAGCTACACATGGAAAATCATTTAAAAGAAAAAAAAGAAAATCCTAAGAAGCTAAAATCATCCTTTATCTCACAGCAGGAAATCTGCCTGTGTAGTTTTGAGGATGTAAAACTCACCATACACACTGATGAATGCTTTCCATGCTCTGGTTGGCATGATCCACATTAACAAGCTAACACTCCTCACTCCAGAAATCCTCACATTTTATTTTGGTGCCATCCTCAGACAAAACCGTATTAGCTTCATGCTTTCTACAGATTTATATACATTCTATACATTTATGCATTCCTTCATGTTAATTAGAATCAAACTAGAAAACTATATCGATGAAAATAAATGCAGAATCTCAACATAAGCAATGACCTTTTTTTTTCCTTTCTCTGAATTGCTTGGCTTAATGAAATGTACAGAAGAGCTTTAAATAGAACAGAAAGCAGTGTGATTCTGCCCTGTTACTTTTTAATTTTTATATTTCATAGTACTTCGTCCATTATGGTTCAAACAGAAAATTGAAGCAAATGAAAACAACTCACTACCACTGGTCTCACACAGATGTGGAGAAGTTGCAGGCTTTAATTGTTCCTATGCCATGGTGTGAAAGCACTATCAATATTAATGACGAGAACAGGAAACGTTTTCTATCGGTGTTTTAAAAGAGTCCTTTTTCGGCTTGGTCAGGCTTGATGCGAAATGAAGATCATCACGAGTCATTTTATTTTCCTTGGGGCACTTTGAAATCTACATGGAGTGAGCAATTCCAAATACACAGTTGATGGGAAAATGTCTGTGTATTTCATTTTTCTCCATTAAAAAAATGTATGTATATATATAAGGGCTGCACAAAACTTTCGGTTTCACTTTTCAATGACTTTTCAATGAAAAGTGGTTTCATTGCCTAATGACCATGAAAAAATAACCCATATTTCTGTCAGTGACAATACACAAGATGTAAATTAATCCAGAAACAAAAGCTTTATTTATTATTGTATGTCTCCTAATAACTGCTCAATTAACTCATGACACTGATGTACAGTATAGGTCTCCTCAGAACCTCTCCAGAGTCAACTCTCCAAGGACTCTAAGTGCAGCTACTTGCAACAAATGAAAGGCATTCATTGTCATTGAAATCATACTGTCATAAGGAATATTAATTAGTTTATTTGTCAAAGCTGCTTGTTTACAGTTTCACAATCTTTTTGGTCCTTTTTTGTTTGCTTCTTAATGATTTGCACAGCAAATTTCTCCTGGAAATTAAGATGGATCAGACCTATTCAATGAATTATTGACTACAATTATCAGCCTAATGTGTTTTTCCTTAACTCTCCCCTGGGAACCAGAGTCCATCTTGTCCTTGGCTAACTCCTGCAGTAAGATCATCATCTGTCTCTAATATTTTCAGTGTGTCTTGTTTCACTGGTTTAGCTATGACCATCTTTTCTAATTTGGAGGAAGCTGACTTGATAATCCTGCTTCCAATTTTTGGGGGGACACTCAAATCCGCAAATGACTTTGCAGAACAAATGAGTGTGCAGTACTCTCTCATTTGGAAGCAGTGAAACAAAAACATTCTGTCAGGCTCAAACTCAAAAACTCCAGGATTAGAAGAGACTGAGGAGCTCAGTGACCTAAAAAGTGTCCCCAAGCCTAGAGTGCACTGCCAGCAGAAAGGGCAGACAGTGCTGCAAAATGTAGGGTTTGGCAAGTTGCTTGCTTAGGGGATGTAGAAGATACATGTGAGAAAAGCAATAAAGATGTCAGATAAAGTTGAAACTCAAATGAAGCTGTGTGAGTTGAACTCACGCACAATATATTCAGATCTAAGAAGTTCTGGGTCTGTTAGGACTTTGACACATATTTCTGAGAAGGCAACCTAGAAACTGACGCCAGTCGTGGTTGTCAGGGCTGCTGAGCAGCTTCCTGAAAAATATGTAATTTGAGCTCTTTTTTCTACCCGGAATTTTCATGTTATAATCTTAGATACATCCCCTATCCATGCAAAGAGCAACATTTCAATACATACCCAGTGTATCTACATTTGTGCTATACATTTCTGCCTATACATAGATTTCTCCCTGTGAGTATTTCAGGTCTATAGACAATCATATTGCAAAAGTTCTGAGCATGCTTTCAGAGAGCAAAACACTGATTTGTTTCCAGTTGTCTGCAAATGGAACAGTGTTTTCAGATGAAGTCTGAATATCCTTCAGAATGAGAAAAATGACATTCAAAATATAGAAAAATCCAAAATGTAGGATTATATAGGATAAAATGAACATTTGAAAAAACGATCATTTTGAAAATACTGTCTTTCACTTGGTTTCCTCTCTGGCAATGTTGTCTGGTGCCTTGAGGCACCTGTTCTCTCTATTGCCTTTTGTTTGGCTGCAAACAGGCTACAAACTGCCATGTTAGGCCTAAGGCAAAAATCATGTCAGTCAAAATAGTCAAAAGCAACCAAGATTTTGTTTTACTCCTTTTTTTTAGTGGAATTTTGCAACAGTAAAAGCCAGGATAGAATTTAATTAGGCCGCTCTTTGCAGGTAAAATATGGGAAATCTGGAAAAGGATAAAGAATGTTCTTAAAATAGATGCTCTAGGTAGAAGGCAGCAGCTCTCATTGACATTTTTGCTTTCCAGACCTCTCAGCATTATCTTACAGAAATTCTGCATTTCTCTTGAGAGAAGTTTTGTACTCAGACATGGGAGTTCAGCCAGCAAGTTCAGAGAAGTCATTGCCTTGGGTGTTGGAAAGATTAGATGGCAGCATTGGCGCAGTGTCGTTTATCAGAATATGTTATCCATGTTGAAGATCTCCTAAGTATATTTGAGCACTCATAGGAGAGGTGGGCATGTATAAAAACTGATCCATTACAGATGAAAGAAAATCCAGAATAGAATGATTCCATTGAAATCGCAAGAGCTGAAATCCTTTATGTTTCCTGGCTATTTGAGGGTCTTTTGGTAACTTGACATGACATAGTCCTATGTAAGGACCAAAGGTAAATGATGAAATGAATATAATTTACTGCATCAATTCCATTTCTTTTTGTCACATAACTTCACCTTACGGCTTGGGTACTAATGTCAGAGTCACAACTCCAAGGGTGTTTTCTTTTGCGAGAACTCTAGCTCCTTGTAGTATAGGTGATATTTATCAGAATGTTTTAAATAAGATTTCCCCCTTAATTTGGTGCAGCAAACCTCCCTCCAGGTGGCAAATATGAATTGCAAGTGAATAAGCTATGATATAGTGCTTTCCTACTAATACTACTTTATACAGGCATTTGCAGTGGAGGTGAATTGTAACTAATAATGTGCATGGGTGAATTGGAACTAATACTGTGCATGCCATTGTATTCTGCTTCTGCAGGGGCAAAATTTAACAAACAGAAGGCCATTCATGGAGTCACCATCTTGAAAAGAGTCCCTTCAGGAGACATTTTTTGTAAGCACTGATGGAAGGAAACAGTCGCAAAATTTACAGGTAGAGCCAAGCCAAGGTCATTTATTCCTGTAGCACAACATTTTGTTTCCAGCTTCATATGATACTTTCACTGTTTATTAATGACTGAACTGTATCTTACCTATACTGTGTATTGATGCACTTGCTGATGGTTATTCCAGTCTCCATCACACTGTCTTTGCTTTCACAAGAGTGTTCTGAGAGTGTAATTATGATTCAGATTTATTCAGAATGAGTTATTTAAAGGCTGATATTGCCTGGTATTCACAAGCACTTCCCTTGAAATCAATATGAAGTATAATGGCAGCTTATTTCTTAAGGTAGATGGTTGTAAGCCAGTTATTACAGTGCAACAATTTACATGTAAGTCAACTGAGGCATGTAACTGACTATGTAAATGCTACTAGCCTATAATATAAAAATCTAAGTGAATGTTTTACTTCCTGAGGCAGGTAGCTCACCTGACATAGGATAACTTTCAGCTACTTAGTAACTTGGTTAATTGTGGTCATCAGTCCTCAGAATAGCATAATTTCTGCATTCATTATATTCCAAACAGAATCTGACATCTTTGCTCAACTTATTTTCAAATGGGATAAACCTTTTTCAGATCTGTGGAAAAAGGGAAAGCACAAATATGGACCTATGAGATCTATTATCTAATTTTGCTTTGTTACCTATCTAACTTCATAGTACTTCTACTGTAGCTTTTGGGTTTATGATGGATTTATTTCTGAGGTTACTAAAACACAATTTCGATCCCTAAATGCAATGAAGTCATGTGTGACCGTTTTTATTAGAAACACTCTCCCAAGCATGATGAACATGAAAATATTTCATTAACAGTAAGATGTTTTTAATACTTAGAAAACTGTGTTTTTTCAAAGCCTTGGCAAGAAAGTACTATAACAAAGAGAAGAGATAGTATAAAGTTGAAAGGTGAAATAAGGAAGACATTTCTTGGTCTCAGAAATATTGAAATCCTGCATATATTTGCAGCAGATAAAATGTAAAAATAATAAAAGTTTCACAAGCTTGCACTTCAGGTTTTTGAAGTGAAAATACATTCTGAAGAATAATTAAAAAATTAAAATCTTCCCTACTGTCCCGATCCAATATCGGGGGGGGGGGGGTTCGTTATGATCCCAAGGACGAGATTAAGACGCTAAAAACGGTCAAATATCGTACAACCTTTTAACTTTATTTTCCACAGAGTGGGGAGAAAAGGTGGGGGGAGAAGGCGAAGGGGAGGAAAGAGAGAAAGAAAGAGAGAGAAACGGGGGAGAGAGAAAGAGATATCCAGCGGCGTCCCGTTGGTCCTCTTCACCCTGGGTGTAAATGTTAGCGATGCGCGTGCAGTAATTACAACTCGAGCAGGGTCCGACCCTAGGTTCCCGCTGAAAAGTTTGGAGCCAAATCAAGGCAAATTAAATAAATAAATTGTAATGACACGCGTGCAGTAGTTACAGCTTGAGTTGGGTGCCTCCGAAGAGGGACCCTGAACAAAGAAATCCCTGGGCAATTATAGCTTTTTTCAAATTAAGTTTCCCGCCCCTCATGCGGTAGTTCAGACCAATAGTAATTTTTGGGTCTGGGGTCTCCTGCTCCCTATTGGGTCTCATCATTGTTCCCAGGCAGGCTGCTTTTCTCCCTTATCTTTACTGTTGCGGTTTCTTCTGACAAATGTGTTGATTCCTCGGGTTCTGCCCTTCTTTCTCAGGGCCCTGACAAACAGGTGTTGTTCCAGCAATTAGCACTGCCCCAGCAGTGACAGTAGGTGTTATCTTCCAAGGTCCTGACGAGGAGGATATAATCCAGACCCCCCCAAAATTAACACTGTTTCAGCAGTGAGGGGAGGCTTTGTTTCCCAGGGTCCTGGCGCCCAAGCAGGCCTTATTTCAAAGCCTTGACATCCTCCCTCCTGGAGTGTGACGCATAGGAATGCAAACTGCTTGTAACTCCCTTATCTTTCCAGCCTGCACCAGCTCTGGGGCCCTTTCTCACTGAACTAAGGAGTGCGGCTAAGCAAGTTTTATAAAAGTTGTGTTAAGCGGCAGTAATGTGCAGTCCAGGTCCCAAAGTCTCTGTCCGATCGTGGTCCGGTTCAGCGCAGGCTCGGTGTGTCCCAAATGGTCGCAGGGAGACCATTTCAGGGGTCGCAGCAGCTCAGTCCTGTTTCCGCTGGGAACAGATGGCTTGTTTGGGGTTTTGGTTTGCTTGCACCTTATGTACCAAGAAATGTTTAAGGCAAAAGTTCACTCATCTGTCCGCCACACCTACATAAAGTTACATATTCAAAAACTATTCCTGTTTATATATTATGACAACAAAAAATCATGACTTCTATTTCAGGCAAAATATCATAATCTCATTGAATTTGAATATTAATGTTAATAGCACATATAACTGTATTTTTAAAGTGTTGTACATATAACTCATATAATAGCTCATATAACTTTTATTAAAAAGAGTTTGAAGATTTTATATTTTACTTTTATAAACTACATCTGAGCACACAGACCATTGGCTGGCAAAACTTGAAGTAATGATCATAAATAGTGAATTTGCCCAGATCTGCTTGTTCAGACTGAATTTATACATGAAAAATTGTAACTGAGCAGTAATAAGTATATAATATTAATATTGAAGTGTGATTACATCAGAGTTAAAAAAAAAGAAAGAGATTTGATGATATATTATCTGCTCTATTATCTTCAGTAACTTTGAAGAGAGAACATTAAGATTCTAGGAAGACCATGTCCACTCAATGTCAGAGACAAGTTGATGCAGAGCCCAAAACTCTCCTCAGCCAAACTTCTAGAGGTATGCTTGATATTATATAAGGATAGTGTGGAAAAATGAGTATACAGTGCATCTGCCTGGGATTCCTGTAGAAATTAATTTATTCTCTCAGAACCACATAACAAAAGGGACTCCTCCTAAACTCTTGATGTTTCTTACTATTCTTCCAACTATAATTCCTCACTTTTTCAATAGTATTGGGAGGCCTGAGGTCAATGACACATTATAGACACTGTGAAAAGAAAGATCTTGACATATATGTCTCCTGTTCTTACCTATGAGAGGACATAATTCCTACCCTTTGGTTTCCAAGGAGAAGAGGCCTGGCATGTTTGTGAATCTGACATCTTTTATGAAGAGTTGATGCATGTAGCCAAACAAATCTTGTTATAAGCCATTTTTCAGTCATATAGATCAGTTTAGAGTTAGAGAGCAAAATACCTCTGAACATCGTAGAAGTCAGCAGTAATTAAAATTAAGAAGACCTCTAGAATATTGTATGCAGTGCAAGACAAACCTAGGTTCTGAATGTGCTTATCTAGGCCTTTAGATCTGTACATGGATAAGAAGTTCCACTGAGGTCATTATATAGGCATATATTTTCAATTGAAGTGTACTAATGTTTCCATAATATTATGCCTTTGATGCTTTCATTGTCTAAATATTTATGCTACGCTAACCCCAAGTTTCTTTGTTCTTCATAGCCCTTTTAACACTACTAGGTGATTCTTGCTATGCTCATTCTTTCAAGTGCATCAAAATCTAAACCTAAACGCTTAACTTCAAATTTGGCATACAAACAGAACTGGTCCAATGACCAGATTTCTAGATAGAGCCAGGTCCTGTTATTTTTGAAGTGACTTGAAAACCTGAAACTTCTTCCCTTGGGATTCCAGTTCGGCAGACTGACTAGAAAATAGCTTTGCAGAAAAGGGCCTCAGGGTCCTGGTGGACAACAAATTGAACATGAGGCAGCAATATGGCCTTGCAGCAAAGGCAGCCAACAGCCTCCTGGGCTGCATTAATCAGAGCATTGTTAGTGGGTTGAGGCAGGTGATCCTTCCCCTATACTCAACACTAGTGAGACCCCACCTGGAGTGCTGTGTCCAGTGCTGGGCTCCTCAGCACAAGAAAGACCTGGACCTACTGGAGTGTGTCCAGCAAAAGCTAAAAAGATGATTAAGGGACTGGAACATCTCTCATATGAGGAGAGCTGGGAGTGCTCAGCCTGGAAAAGAGAAGTCTCACTGAGGACATTATCAATGTGTATAAACACCTAGTGGGAGAGTGTGAAGAAGATGGATCCAGACTCTTCTTAGTGGTATCCAGTTGCCAGGACAAGAGGTAATGGGCATAAACTGAAATAAAGGAAATTCCACTTGAACATAAGAAAAAAAACCCTTTTTACTCTAAGAGTGATCAGACACTGGAATGGGTTGCCCAGAGAATTGTGGAGTCTCCATCCTTAGAGATATTCAGACCTGACTGGACACAGCCCTGAGCGACTTGTTCTAGTCGACCCTGCTCCAAGGAGGGGGGCTGCACTAGAAGGTCTCCAGAGGTCCTGCAACCTCAACCGTTCTGTGATTTTCTGGCTACTGTTAATTGAATGTCTCATTATTGACTCAGCTTTCTGGCTTTATAAAGCCATGTTCAAAAGCCTTAGGTATAAGGTTTAGAAGGTTTAGACTCACAAATTTTCATTTTTTCTAAGGCTATAGTATTCAATGAAAGTGTTGTTTTGTGCTTAATGTGCATCGTTTCTGTGGAAATGTATTGATTAATGAAATTAAGGAAGAATCAGACAAGCAGCTTGAATGTCTGTTTTGAGACAGGGATCCTACTTAGAATTAATCAAGCTAGACATACCACTTACTCCTCTTCAAAATAGATATTATTTAAAAAAAAATAAATTTTATTTTAAATGTGAGAAATATAATTATCAACCTGATTATTTATTTAAGCTTCGTACTGTTTATTTTAATCACTCTGTTTTTCTGTTTTTTTTTCCCTGTATAGTTGTCAGTTATGTCTGTGGCAAGTAACTACTACAAATTAGTTCTTTGGGTCTTCTAATTAAAAAAAATGTATTCATACATACATTAAATAACAACAACTTTGTTCTAATAAGACCGAAGTTACTAGCTCTGTGACCATGATTTGTAATGCCATTTTTATTCTAAAAAAGTAAGCAAATCAAAGATGTAGGCCACTCCTCATATATATATATATATATATATATATATATATGTATGTATATGCTTACATTTGAGTAGATTCTCAAGAGATATGATGCTCATCAGTACAATTCTATCATTAATGAATAAGAGAAAAGTGTTAATAAATAAGTAAGGATGTTAAATATCTTTGTTTATATTTCTTTCTTTCATTGCATGAAAAATCAAAGGAAGAGTGAATTCCCAAAGCACATTACTCGGCAGTCATAAGTTAAACTAAAACAAGAAAAGGTTACATTTGATTTTCTTTTCTTCCTTGCAGTTTGAACCACTCCAGGGTCTCTGTTTTCCCTCTGCAGGGATGAACTCCCTTCAACTTCTACACTGAGTCTTTTATCATCCTACAGGAAAGAATAGGATCTCACAAAGCCATAGGCAAGAGAAGAAAGGAGGTGGTGATATTTGATTAAGATTTAATCAGACTATTTGACCTTGTCTTCCCTTAAAAAATGATAGTAGGGACAAAGAACAACCGTAGAGGGTTGTTGGTTTTTTTTTTTCCCCTGCCAGAAAGCAGTTTGCACTGCGCTACAAAATATTCAGAGCAGAAATGACTCAGCTGAATATAGGCAACTGATGGAAAATACTTCTTAGCCAACACGGAAGCTCTTACAATAATTCATATAACCAGTCTCTAGGTCTCTTCACTTAAGCAGCTTGAATTTAGACTTCCGTAGTGACTTGAATCCTTCCAGTGTCTGAACAAGTTTCATCAGGTAAGCTGAAAGAAACGTGACATTGGTGAAAATTTAAGCAACTTATTTTTTGTCTTGAACAAGGGCAATTTTTTGTTTTATATGTTTATCTGGGGAGCAGAATATGCTACATCACTTGCTGTATCACATTTCAAAACTCGACATCTTTAGATATCATACACCTGGTAAAAATGACATACAAGTAAAGATTATTTGGGATTTTAAATTTAATAAGTTCCTAAGGGAATACTTGGATGTAAAGCAGCTCACAGAAAGAAAGCAATCACCTTTATTGAATACTTTTAAATTATTCATTCTAAAGAGTAAACGTTAAAAATCAGAAGCTGCATGATGAATGATCTATATGCCTGAGTTGCTTGGGTCTTCCTCTAAAACTTTTAAAAATAATTATTGGGTTTGTTTTGCATTTCCTTTATTTAGTAGTATAGCTTTTGGTAGATGTTCTGTTCAGCAGAGAGCATGAAATTCTCCTGGGGTCATTTTTTTTGGAAGTCTTAGCATAGAGTGTCTTTTCGTTAATCTGTAAGATTAAGATGAATTGAAAATATAATAGTATAATAAACTGGATAAATTAACACCATAAAGAAAAAAAAAAAAAAAAAAAAAAGATCACTGCTTCAGAAGCAGTGGGAGAAAACTCATATCCTTGCCAGTCTGTAGTAACGGCAACACTGTTATTATCATATTAAAAATAATCCTGCACTATCCACAAAAATGAAACAGTTTTCCAGGAAGGAAGATTTTCACTGACATTCTAGAACACACAAAATGCACATCCTGACATTTTCTTAGAAATAATTTGGAAGAAGAAACCCTGTTACTGTCTTGGACAGTACTCGGGGACCAAAATGTGAGTGGCCTTTGGGACTTTTTCTACTCTTGTGTTCCCACTGCAAGGATTGTGGTGCTGTAGTTGTTAAAGTGACAATTAAATTAGATTAGTGATTACAACATGCATATCCTGAATATATGTCTCAAGAAAGGAAAGGGATGAGGAAATAGATGACTACACTTGGCCGTAGAGAACCTAAGTTCAATATTCAGCCCTTTCACAGTCTATTATCTAATTGACTAATACAAGAATAAAGAATAGAACTGATATCTTCAAACTACTATATTGTCATTTATACTTCCTCTAAAATCAGTGAGAACCAAACATTTAATTGGGACAATGATCATACCTATTTATCTTCTTTGGCTATATACATAGGATTAGGAACGTTTCCTAACAGTACTACAGAATTATAACTACAGTGGTCATACAAATCAGAAGCAGTTTAATCCTAACTGCACCTCACTTCAAAATTTAGAATTTAATGTAATTTCCACAGACAAGATGATTTTCCATCCAAGAGGGGTATTTCACTCTTTGTTATTATGTATTCCAAGAAGCTGAGTATTTTCCAGAAGGATCTGCACTGCAGAATCTCACAAGCACCAAGTGGCCACAATTCATTCAGGTGGTATAGAAAAAAGCGTGAAGTAGCTTCCAATTATTTTATTATCTTCTATTAAGTCAGATCTGGAATCAAACTTACAGAATTGGAAATCTCCCTATGTCCCATCGCAGAGAACAGAAAGTTAGCATAACATTCTACCTTCTGTATAAATGATTTGGGGTCCTCTATTTGTCCTCCAGAAGCAACAAGTGAAAACTGAATATTTAATATATTCTTTGTGGCCCCTATGGGGGTACTGACTAGTGATTGGTTATTTGACAGTGTAGCTGGTCATTTGGAGATAATGAAATAACTGTTCATAAGTTCATGTGGCAAGCAACACGAAAACAAGGTGCTCTCTTTCAGAGCTTATTAATTTGTTCAAAAAACTTCTACCAAATTGTAAAAGAAAAAGGAAGCAATTACAATGTCATGCTGATGAATGAAGGAATTGAAAAGTCTGATTATATTCACAGTAGTTAGAGTAACTTGTGTTTAACCCAACCATTTTAGCAACAAAGAAATATGTAATACTAGAGTGAAAACAAATTTTGCATTACTACATCACAGCAGAGTAAAAATACAAATTTTCTTTTGCTATCTCTATGTTAAATTTCAGGGCTAAAGGTCACATCCTTTCATATTCCAGAATACATACATACATACATACATATATATATATATATATATTATATAACACATAGATCATATATATATATATTATATAACACATAGATCATATATGTAGTATATATAATTATATATAATATATTTTATCTATTTATTTTTATGTGTATAAATATATATATATATCTTTTTTTTCACTTGCTTTTTCTTAACCATAGATTCAGAAACATTTTTGTTTCATTTTTGAGGAAGGCATAAGGTACCATGGTGACAAGAATCCTTATTAAAACCATGATAGACAGACAGGAACAGAAGAACCAAACTATTTCTTTAACTATTTATTTATTTATTTATTTATTTATTTATACGTTAGTGAGACAAGACAGCATCAATGCCCAAGGTCTAATCAACTCCCTGACAAATGTTATTTAGGGACAAATTTAGATATACTCTTAGCTACATACCTCATCCTCTTGGGCATCAAAAAGATAGGGCACACAGTCCTTGAACTATCTTGCTACCATCTGTCCTTCAGCAAAACTAGGTCTCTAATTGTTCCCTAAGAACAGTAGTTCTACATGAGCAAAAGAGCTCCCTCCATTTGGCATTCTGCACCGTAAGCATGAAATCTTTTTACAATTTAAGACCTAAAGATGCACTATTTTGCCTGCCCAAATCCCAGATCTGCGCTTAATGCACAAAAAAAGGAGCATCGCGCTCTTCTGTTGTTTAAGTTAGCTCCATAACAGAGCAGTGAATATACAGTTTCTTTCTATAAATACCCAGTTTACGCTTTCTATTGATGTACATTTGCATGCAAATCTAACATCATGTCATTTAATTATAAGCAGCAGGGTAATAAGTGTGAAGATAAATATTTCACAGACCTAATCAAAAATTATCCTTTTAAATCACTATTATGTGTGAGAACTATGCTCAGCAATCAATATCAGGCAAAGCCATCTAAAGGATAATTAGAATTGTGCAGACCATAGCATGCTCATTTTGGATGCTGACATTATGTCAAAGATGTCCAAGGCAGCTAGCAATTGTTATTGTTTTTGCACAGATTACCACATTTCCTTTTAAGCTGAGCCAAATATAGTCTTCTTTATAATACTGTATTATTTTGATAAGAACTTTTAAACTTTTACCTTTACAGAGATTTAGATGATCATTTTTTTAACAGTTACACAGTTCATCGTAAAGTGAAATGTCCCATGCTACTAACAGAAGAAGATAATACACATACAGAAGTGATTCACCACAACACTGCTTTTTATTCAGTGCTGCACAGTAGGCATAAACACATTTGTAATAGATTTTAGCCAACTAGTCCAATCATTATTTTCTGAATAATGTAATAAATCAATTACAATAGAATAATAAATGCCAATCAAATGTAATATTAGGCAGTTTCAAAGCTGATTTTCTGAACTGAAAAAAAATATATAAGAAAAAAGGAAAAAGCATGGAGTATTTTAGAAATGTTCCTTAATACAAATAATTAACCTATATACATTTTCTATACACAATAGTTGAATGGTATGGGTTGCTGTTTACCTCTAGGACTTTCCCTCATTCTCTTTCACTTAGACACACACTTTTCCCTGATCATATGCCACCTACCTTGGCCACCATCCTTCTCATCCAACTGAGAAGCAATGGCTGAAACTCTCTTGGGAGACTGTCAATGTCACTCTTTCACCTGCCAAGGGGGCATAAATGAATGAAAGATTCACATCTCTAGGGCTAAGCATTCTTTTTTGTATGCAGCAGTCTTGCTCCCAGTTGGCCTGGTGTGAACTGAACCTTGAATTACTCTTTTCCATTTGAGGATATTTTTTTCCCCAAGGAGTAAGGGCCAAAGACATCTAGTAAGCGGAGTCATTCACAGGAATTCCATTGGGTATAATTTATAGCACGCTGTGTTTTCTCAGCAGTTCTTAAATGATGTTGCTGAACTATTTTTTTATATCTAATATGGATTTGGAAAAAACAAAATACTTGCCTGAGTATAACATTTAGAATGAAAGGAAGTAAAGAGCTTATACTAGGAATGGATTGTACTAGAATAAAAGGAAGGGAGGAGCATATCCAAAAGCTTTTGGATAGGAAATATTATGAAGCCAGAAGACAAACAGTAGCCTTGTAATAGATAACCATTAAAGGAAGAAAATCTAGAGAATAAATAAATTGCTTCTCAGCTGAATGTAAAGATGAGCCCTTCAGCCAACTAGTGAATTGTTATTGTACTCCATGATAAGATATTTTCTCTTATATGCTGATCTCAACCCAAAAAATCTTGAAGGGAAATACACTGATTTGACTCCTTCAGAATAATGGGTTAAAAGTCTGTTGACCTTGGGCCTCAGAAGATTGTTTGGAAGATGAACTTCTGCATCCGTATTTCAATTTAGAAGACTGTTTCTGTTTCAGTTAGAAATTTGGTCCAGTGAAAACAGTATGGAAATATCACAGAGTAAGCTAAATTAAACATATAGATGCTAAAAGAGAATGTCCAGCCTGAAGAAGACATTATTTTTAGTAGGTCAGGTACAGAATATCTCAAATGCCATGGTGTTCACTAATGCAATGTTTACATAATGGTGACAAGCGGTATAATACATGCCATGGCAAAAATTAGATGCTTAGTAGGCTAATTATTTTGTGAATAAAATCAAACAAAATCAAGCAATTAAATAACAGGCAGAGAATATCTTAAGACTTGCACTAATTGTTGAAGTTCTGATTTAGCAGGGTACTTTATGCATTAGTAGCATAATGCTGTGTGCCAGCAAAGAGAGGAATCAAAAAAGTATGCATCTAAGGGCTTATATTCTGAAATGTGTTCTCAAGTATGTTATCATTTTATGCAAATGAATAGGAAGATAAATGTGCAGCAGAAGTTAAATTTAAAAAGGAGTTAGGTGAATCACACATACACACACACAAAAGTCATCACAAAGTTACTACAAGACTTTGCTTCCTATAGTGCAGCACTTTCTCTGTAGATGCCACAGAGAAAAACTTCATGGTTATTAGTATCTAATATGTTTTTTTTTTTAATTTCTAAATGGAAATATTAATATACACTATAGATTAATTTTGCAGTCTTGAAGACTGACAGCATATATTCTACTTGTGACATTATTTTGCTCTGCATGTGGAGTGCATATTTTTCAGGCCAATTAATTAACCTGTAAAGAATCACTTATCTAGTGTCAGGAAATATACTGGGTAAGAATAAAGAATAAACAAGATTGGAGGTAGAAGAAAAATGAAACCCCAGAAGTAAGAGAAAGAGGAAAAGACAGATACTCAAAACACTGAAAAAAAACAGATTTTTTTTCTAACAAAGGAATCCTCTAATCTGGAATGCTGCAGGTAAATCCAACTGGACTACTCACAGTTGTAGAATTAGGCACAAGTTTAAGAGCCTCTCTGAATCAAAATAACGACTTCAGTAGCTTGTAGCATCAAGCCATGGATAAGCTAGATAAGAGAAAAGTGTACCCTGAAAATATTACTCAATGTCCTGAGACTTATATACCCATTTATTCCCATCCACGTGCATACAAAACATGTGGAAAATAGCTCACATCTCTTTCTTTCCCATGCATCTTAATTGTTCCAAAAGCAGCAAAGTGAGCATGTAAGAAAAAGGAAAGAAGTAACACATGAAATTCGATCTAGTCATATTTGGTCTCTGAAGAGGAAGGTCTCAAAAAGTAGTCGTGCAGCATGATATTCTGTGTCAGATTAAAACACCTTGAAACATCTCAGACTAAGTCCAAATTCAAAAGACTCAGATCTGAATTAAAAAGAAAACTTAATTTGCAATTTTTAAATCTCGTTTGAGAAACAATGGAAGAGTAGATATAATAGCAGATATAGATCATTTCCCTACACAGTTCAGAAAATGGTCTTTAGCATTTCATTTCAAATTTAGTACTTCTGCAATATAGAAGAGACATAGCAGAAAATGTTTTAAAGACTATTAGATCTGCTCTTTGAGTATGATTATTTACCATTTGACAAAACATGAATTATATCCAAAAGATCTTCCAGTAAAATTTATAATCCAACATGTTTTCCTGTTGCTTAGGGGACTTTTCCATATATTTAAACAAACAAACAAACAAACAAACAAAAAATAAACCCTTGATCTTTCTTTTCTTTGGATAATAAGATATAAGAACATAAATTAGTCAGACAGTGTTCATCGAAAAACCCAGTCTTGGTGTGTATCCTGTATCTGACGTTAGTCACAGTTGATTGAGGAGGGAGAACTATTCAGGAATTCTGAAAGCTTTTAGTGGTACTTCCCATGGTACATCCTCTTAGCTGTCAGCTACAAGTCTTAGGGATGTCCACATCCTTGGATTTAAAACTTTTAACATCCATTAATTAGTTTAATTACTTTATGCTCCTAAGCAATGAATCCAACAGTAGACTTGTGTACTAGGCAAAACAAAAAAGGAGTTTCTTTTGTTTGTTTTAAACTAGGTGTCTGATAATTTCCACAGAAAAGCCCCCTCATTTTCAATTTGTGAGAAATAGAAAATGATCATTATCTCTTTATGTTCCTCAAACTTTATAATCCTCTATTCCATCTATGATTTGGTAAGAGACAGTCTCAGTATTTTTTGGAAGTGCAGCTATACCTTTCTGGCCAAACCCAAGTGCTCATCAACAACAAAGAACTGATAGATTTGAGGGACATGTTTGTCTTTTTGCCATATTGAGTTTTCCCAGTATGTCATATTTATCCAAGTCTCCACTAATTTTGTTCTTTATTAACATTTTTAATACACTTTTTCTACACAGTAATCAGTTACCAGTTTATAGTTTTGCAGAACACTTACACAGCCCTTCTTGAATTCCTGAAAAGTTTACTGATTAATTATGGGGAATTTGGGTGATTTTTCCTCTGTTTTCAAATGAGTTAAAAGCTGAATAAAATCTGGAATTTAAGCCTGATATTCCTGCTGTTATATTACTTTAGATACTTAAGTATTAATCGAGGTCTTGTCCCTTGCTATTTAACTTGGGTTTAAGCTGATCTCCAAATTTCAGGAATTGCTATACCTAGCACCAAACGTTAGTTAAATGACTTATATTTCATTTTCAAAAATTACCTCGGATCCCAATAATCATATTAAATCACATAACTGTCCTGTTTTCAAAGGCATTCAGCTGCTTAAATCCTTGATTTTAAAGTGAATTAGGGACCTCCCAATGTCTTTTAAAATTTTGCCACTGTGTTTTTAAGTGTATAATTTAAACAAAATATTAAATAGTACCTTGAAAGATACAGCACAGGAAGAAACTACAAGAATTCTGTACAGAAATGGAGGCAGACATCCAGATGGACCCAAGGGGTGATGGGAATGAAAAGATTTTACCTAGTAGGAAAGTTTGTTGCAAACCAAGAAGCCATGAAATTTGCTTGACTGAGAGCACAATAGAAGAAGAGGACTTGTCTTAGAAAGATGCGGTAGAAAGTGAGATTTATCATCAAATCTTCTATTATGATCGCTCACCCAGTTTTGACTTTTTTCCTTTATCTAGCATTTTAAGAAAACTCAGTTTCTGTTACCTTTGACATGATCATTTTGTACAAAAGATGGTGAAATTCCACCTCAAGACAGATGGGGTTCTGTCACACTAATCATGAAATTTAATCATAACATATTTTTGAAAGAACAGCCAATAATCGACATTATATTATTGAATCATGTATTGGCATTGACAGGTTTACTAAGTGGTATCATGCCTCATATCCAGTCATCCCATTCAGTGCTAGCCAGAAAACCATTTAAAATACCATATGATATTGAGTTAATTCAGTAAAAAGTAATAATTATTGCAAACCATTGTTTCTAAAATTTCATGTGTAGCTTTTATTATCCTAATGCTCTGAAAGCTGCTTTGATCTTCAAGTAGTATGTATTGTATAGCAATTTTCATTTCTGCAAGAAAAAAAAAGATATTTTTGAATCTGATGTCACTTTGATTTGAGGATACTTTATTTCTGAAAGGAGCAGGCTGAATATTGTCAGGAGTTGTACTGTTTGCAGCTTTACTATTATTCATTCTCAGAAGCTACTTTAATGTGATTTGCTGTTTGATAGGCTTGCTAGAAAAGTGTGTTTTGAAATTTGAAATTTTGGTACTGCCTTTGCAAGACATGAAATAAAGCAAATTCAGAAGTGACCAATACATTGAGCAAAGATAGTTTAAAACTGATCTTTCAGCAACATTTGAAACATGAAAGACAGGATAAAAGAAAAATATCTTTTTTCCCTAGTTTCAATATATTAAGTATTGAAAAATCTGATACAACACCAAGAAAATAATTTAGTAAAGCTAAGTTGCTCATAACAACTTTGTAATTATAGGAGGCACATCTTCACTACAGTCACAGTGAAACAAGACAAATTAGCCCATGCTGAGTTCTGTGCTGTTGCCGTTAGAATGCTGCTAAAGAGCTGGCTACACTACACAACAATGTTTTCTGTAGATATACAGTTACAGGGTTATCTTTACGTGAAGAAACATCTATTGTTGCTAAGGCACAAATTCTTCTGTCACTTGCAATGGTGTAAATTTGGAGTCACTTCATCTGATTTTAGATTACTTTAGATCTAAATGAAAGCAGGAATTAGCTTTGCTGTATGGAATGCTTTGACAGCAAATCAGAAAAATCAGTTTTGTATAGCTAGTGCCAGTTAGGTAGGATGGATAAAATTTAGCATATGGCAAGTGGGATGATAAATGGAAAGGACAATTGACAGGGACTGATAAATTTAGATACACTTAGTTTATAAAAGAAGACACTAAGAAAAGACAGAAATAGATTATGTTTACTGCTTGAGGTGTGGCTAGACAGAATACAAGGTATTTTATTGCAAAATACTGGCATGTCTGAGGTGGCAGTGGTGACATTTAGACTTAGGATCTGCTTCCACCACCTAATTCCAAATATTAACCTATCTCAATTCAGTCTGTGCCCAGTCATGGCTTGCTGGTTAATTCAGTGATCAGTTGTAGGATGGGATGTGTGCAAGGATTATCTCAGGTTGCAGGAAAATAGTTGCTAAAAATCAGAAATGTACTATGGCTATAACCAGCTTAAGTGAAAAATAGCCATTTTAAGTTTGACCAAAACTATGAAAGAGCTTGAAAGTAATAAACAGGAGAAAGAAGTGAGAAACGAGTACCTCCAGAAAAGAGCATCTGAGGGAGAACAGCAGAGGACCCAGGAGGAGACATAAGTGCTAGGATCCATCACATGAAGATACTTCACATGAACATACAGTGAGAGAAGGCCCACAGAGAAACATTTCAGATGGATTTGAAAGATGGAATATGAAAGGCAAAGGATGGATATCAGTAGTCAAAATTGTTTAACAACTGCAGTGTATCCTGCCACTCCAGACAGAGAGCTGAGTCAAAGGGAACCATGCTTGAACATGATAAAGATTATGCACAATTTAAAAACTGTAATTTCAGTATAAAGAGGGACAGATTAAGGAAAAGCTGAATTCTGTATTTGCCTTGTGGAGTTTGAGAATACTAGTAAATACTTGAAAAAAAAATCAAAGTGAGAATGACAGACAAATATACTTAGAAATTTCAGAGAAAATAAAATGGGAGAAAGGAGTAAGCAAAGTAGTGATGGGTGGAAAAATAATCTTCTCAACGCAGTCTTTACAGGGTCAGTAAGGAAGCAAAAAGGTTTTAATGTTTCTATTATTGATCTTAATACTTTTATTGAAATTTAACCGGTAGGAGAGAAGCCAGAGGTGGGTATGACAGAGGGGTCAAAAGCAATAAGAATAAGTTATGGTGATCAGGAATCTGTAGGCAGATCAGAGGAGGAAAAGTAGAATTACAGGAATTTTAATAGTCAAATTTGGCTGAAGTTTTTTACATTGCGAATGAAATAAAATCCAGTTTGGAATATCTGGAAAAAGATGACAACAATCCTGTTTAAAAAACAGGGAAAAAAAAGAAGATCTAATAACTGTAGATATTTTAATATTCAATATTCTGGACTTGGATTAAATTTGGATTTGGATTACATATCCAAAATATCCATTTTAATATCCTGCCACTATTTTAAATTAGATTACAGCCAATATTTTCTGTATCCATGGAAAGCTGATGAATCGATGAATCAAAATGGAATATGTGCTATTGTGTATTTTGTTAAAAACATCATAAGTACATCTAACAATTAGGAATGAAGGCTGATGATAGTTACATTGTAATAGCCCAGTTTAACAAATTAAAATAAGAAAATTACTTCAAGCAAGTGGTGAATTATACACATAGTAGAAAGGTGTAACAAAGACTCAGATAAGATAATAGGTGGTTTTAAATTTAGGTTTGAAGCCACATTTACTTATCAATAAATCAGGAATATAATCTTACAGTTTAGATTGTTCTGCCTCTTATCACATTCAATCACATAGACATTCAACTAGGAAATCAAAAACACAGTTGATTGTGTGGGGGGGGTGAAAATTATATGGAATTAGCAAGCATTGCTTGTCTAAGTCACAGTAATACAGATAATGATGGAAAAATTAAATCAGGAATGAAAAACATCTTAGATGTCACTGAAATAACATCCTCAGTCTCTTCACAAGAGACACAGGGAATCCATTTCTGTAACCAGACTTCGTTCTCAGATCATTTGCTAACAGTAGAGATGATCATCATCTTCTCACAATCAATACAGAAAGCGGTGGGGACAATGAGAAAGGCAACACCAACTCTTACAAGTGGGTAGATCGAGACATGTTGTCATATGGAGTGACAAGAACTGTTTTTCCCCCCCTTTGAGGTAGTCTTTCCAAGTATGAATTAAATTATTAGCCATGAAAAACAGGCTCCTATAGACAAAATCCTTTACAGTTTTGAATTACGTCATCATTAGTTGACTCAATGAGTGACAGGAGTTTTTAGCAGCTACCTTATCTCTTTTTCTTCACAACACCATAATACACAAGTCTCTTCTTCTTATTGTATCTTAAGGATCCAAAAGCTTTTGACAAGTCAAGATTGATCTTTGCATTATATACCTTTGCAGTTCTTTTCCAGAAGGCTTACAGACAATAAAGCTATATCAGAAGAGATCTTTGTCCAAATCAGGATAAACACTGCTTTGGTAGCTGGGTTTTTTCTGGTTTATTTGTTTGTTTGTTTGTTTGTTTTAGCTAAATGTGTCAGTCAATGATTAAATTATATCATAGTCTCAACAATAGGCATCCTCTTCATCCAGCAAACTTTCTACTTGAGTTCAAACACTCTTCTGCTTAGAGCAGCAGCAATATATTAATATCACTTCTGACAAACTCAGAATAGAGCATTATTGTATTTCACCTATTAACTTTGAAGCTGAACCAACAGACAAACAGTGAAATAAGGAAAAAAAAACAAAACAAAAAAAAACAAAAACAGAGCTTTTTTTCTCCGTTAAGTGAGGAGAACTCATTCTTCCCTTTTTTTTCCTGCAAAGTTGAACCATTAGCTGTAATAATGCAAAATTTTTGATCTTTGAAAGATAAAGGTGCTCACACAAATATAGAGTACACCTCCAAGACACCTAAATTAAAATCTTGAGAAATCCAGACTCAGCTAAATTAATTTAGACTATTCACACACTCAAGCATAGATAACTAGATATAGTTATAGTGTGCCTCCTTGTTCAAAATGTCCAACTCTAAGTGGGTCTGGATGCAGCTTATTATCTGCCATCTACCTACGATTTGAGCTGTCTTTCAAAGTTCCAGCACTAAAGAGAACGACAGTGACAGAGACAGAGAGGAAGCAGCATCCATTTACAACTCCTAAACCAATCACCACTCCCACTTTTCTCCCCCTGGGTAAAGTTTGGAAGGAGTAATAGATGCTGAAACTTTTCAGGGATGCAGTGCTATGGTATTTTTCTCCTCCTCCCATTAAATTAGCAATTGCAAACGCCTAGAACAATTTTTGGATCCATCTGCTTAACAAATGGAGCATTTAAACATGTACAATTGACTTTCAGACAGGGGAATAACTTATGCATAATGAAGTTATTGGGTTCCTCCATCTTTTCTGTCAGTGCCAGTGAAAACCAATGGAGAGTAAGAAAACTGCAAAGAAACATCTTAGAGCATGAAATTCTTGCTGGCATTGGCCAATCTGTCATTGTGGTCCCACAGTCAAAACATAGTTTCCTACTACCTTCAAGTTCTGTTGAATGCTATCAGGAAGACTGAGTCATCAGATCTGAGTAGAATAAATCAACCTTTACTAAGTTCCACTGAATTTCCACATTGCAAAAAATCAAGTGGATTCATGGATTATAAATCCAAGAGACTCCCCTAATCTATAAAACTTCCCTCCATTTATTTTGGTTTACACTAGAACTTTCAAGAAAAAGTTGATCTTAATAGTGCTAGTGATAGAGAATCCACTTGATCCTCCATGAGTTGATTCATAGTCATTAAGTCCCTGTTCCTGATTAAAAGTATTTAATCATTCTAAACAAAAAGATTAACTTTCAGCAAAGAGGAGCTTTCAAAACTTTAAAGACAAAATTATCAATCTTTGTAACTTAGGAAAAAAAAATCTTTTGATGTACACTGTTTTTCTTTTGTCTTCAATCTAAAGACTGAAAAAAAATGTTATAAATGATATTGAATTTAAAGTCTCAGAATCTACTAAAAAGGCTAAGTTCTCCTACCAAGGAGAAAGCTAGTGTCAAAAACCTTAAATTATTTTTCTGGTGTCAAAAATGAAGCCTGTAGAAGTGTGGGAAATTACATACAGATCTTCAAGCTGTATTAGCCACATTCTTGTGCCATGTGCTCAGCTAGTGAAATTTGTCAGTGCTCCCTTGTCATCCAAAGAGTTGCTCAAATAAGGTCAAAAGAGATTTTTTTTTCCCCATGCAGTCCAAATATGTTAATGCCTGTCTTGATTATGAACACTTCAGAGAGCAGACAGGGGAGTAGAAAATGCTCCTTAAGACCAAGGAATAGGGTATAAATGAAAGAACTTCAGCTCAAAATTTCACTTCAAGGAAATGCAAAAACATATAGCCAAAGATTTTTTGCAGTACCTGCTATAAACATCTACAGGAAGGAAGGAAGGAAGGAAGGAGAGAAAGAAGGATGTAAAATGCTGAGTGTGACAAAAGCTGTTCTCCAAAATTAGAGTGCTTTTGCAGTCTCAAAAATTACAGTCATTGTTTCCAAAAGCTTCCCAAGTTTTCATCATAAAAATATTCCTAACAAAATTAAAGAATATTTACAACATACTTTCACCAGCTGGGTCAATGTTCTTTTAAAAAGGGCCCAAATCAAGTAAAATCATGTTCAGGTCTTGTTCCTAACGGAGTTCGTATATACAGAGTGAGAGCCACTTCAAGGTGCAGTTCCAGTACAAATCACAACTAAATGTCACAGCATTATGTGTTCATACATTAAAGAATAAATCTTCATCCTGCATGGAGCACCATGCAGGTGGACCATTGCTTCATAGAGGGAATCAACAGAACTTTGAATGGAAATCTCCTTA
Source organism: Dromaius novaehollandiae (assembly GCF_036370855.1). Classification (NCBI taxonomy): domain Eukaryota; kingdom Metazoa; phylum Chordata; class Aves; order Casuariiformes; family Dromaiidae; genus Dromaius; species Dromaius novaehollandiae. Next base: position 15,659,870 of record NC_088098.1, on the reverse strand, counting down.
TGAGCGTCAACATTTGTGCCATATAAGGCAAACTAATTTGCCTAAATTTACCCACATGAAAAGCCTCCCTGATTTCAATGATTTGATCAAGTTACCTAAAAGCAAAATCACTTCCAAAAGTGTAATTCAGATATGTAGAATCAGGGATTTTAGAGATATGAGGTATGTAGCAGTACCTTTTCTCTATCTACCTGGCAAATGCGCATGTCATGCTAGCTGTTTATCACTAATTTCTCTCATCTGGCTAGCTACACACAAGCAGCATTCCTTTCATTTCCAAACAGAAGATCAAGAAAGAGACTATTTCTGACACTTTTATTCCAACCATGATAATGTTGTGGCATTTTTCCTGACTGACAGGTGAGTGAAGAAGTTGACCAACTGTGTTCTATGGCTCATATTATTTCCTTCAAAGAATACTAGAAGAAAATTGAAAAATGAGTTCTTGCTATAGCACATAAAATAATTCAAAAAGCCTATATAACAACAGCCATTCTTTGTTAAACTTGGTAAGCCAAGAATCGTGCTATGACACAGACTTGTTCTCAGACTACCTGAAATTCCTATTTGTTCATGCTGCCACTCTCTTATATAATTCAAACATTTTCATGTCTATTCCTCCTCTTCAAGACCTCCCTCATCTTGAAAGAGTGAACTTATGTTACTTTTAGTCCCCATGGGAATTTCTTCTGTATGAAGCTGAAAGGTAATAAAATGGAAATGAAAGAAAAAAATATTAAGAGTAATATGTTAAAAATGCAAAAGCAAATATCTGTGAGCTCTTGAAAAGACAATGTGTTTGTAAAATTAATTGCTTGTTACTTTTTTTCTTGAGGATTAGATTTGCTGAATGCTGAAGCTTTTTAATGTTTCCAAAAAATATTTTTTACATGGAAATAAAGAAAATTCAGCACTCCACAGCCCAAAAAAACCCAACTCACAAAACCCAAAAACTCACAGACATATGAGAAACTAATTACCTGTATCTGAGAAAGAAAAGAAACATCTGTCTGAGTTTGCCTGATCAGTTTCTGAATGAAAATTGATCTTTGTGAAAAAAAGGATTCAGGTAATCAGGAACACAGAAATGCTGCTGAGTCTTTTGCAACTATCTGGCATTCAAAAGAGCATCATTAACCCAACCTGCCTTTACACAACAGAAGAATCATGTCAGGAATATGACAGTAGCTCTCTGTAACGCCACTGCTGTACAGTACACACTGCTCAGCAGGAAGCAATGGGCACTGGTAATAGAGGGCTTGGTGAGGCATGTGCAAAGATGCTCGAGGAATACTTTTCTCTGCTGGTGCTAGCTCTGGCTGCTGCGTACCTTAGCTACGCCATGTAATGACATCTTCCTGGCCATGCAAATCAGAAAGCAGTATTCCAGTGGAGAGTTGGCATGCCCTTTCATACTCCAAATACGTATAGTTACAAGGAATATAATACAATTCATCAGGAAGTTTCTCTTCCTGATATTGAGATGTGAGAGAAAAAAATATTCCCCAAAATGTATCATTTGAGATTCAGGAAGTAATCTGATATCCATTTCAATCCTTCGCATACTCTAAATTAACACAAGTAAGAAAAATCACTTCAGGCCAGTACTTTGTCAAAAAGGAGCCAGATGAAGAGTGGAGTGGAGGCTGGCTGCTTGTTCTGTCCTGCCTGCAGTGCTCTGGCACAGGGGTAGCACCTTGGAGGAGAGGGGAAAGTGGTCGCTCCCTGAAAACAACTGAACATGCACATTGGGAGAAATTTCTTATGTGAGCTGGTAGAAAAGGTGTTTCACATTACAAGCCACCTGTTGGGTGCTGCTGAAGAGGAGATTCCTCTCTTTGCCTACAGCTGTATGTTCCCACTGATACTCCTGTGTCAGCTCTAGCAATCATGAGCTTAACTGCAGTAGATGCCCTGTGATCACTAAAGTCAATGCAAGGGGAAGAGGGGGAGACTGTGGGAATAGGAAGCAAGCAGAGCAGCAGAAGAGCCGTTTCTAGTGAGAAATGACAGCTAAACCAGATTAGGTATAATGTGAAAAAGCAGTCTGAGATTCACAGCGGGGAGGTAGCCTATGGGAAAAATGGAAGTTGAGATATTTCTGAGTCAAGCAGAGGAAAGATAAAAGCAGCATATCAAAGATGACAGAAAGAAGGAGCTATTCTCCTGGACAGCTAGAAGACAGGATAGAGTTCTAGCAATCCAGGAACGCAGTTGGAGCAGCTGGAGTAAAAAACAGTATAGGTGGAAAGGACTCACCCAGCAAAGAGATACAGGTTTCTTTTAAAAATCTTTAATTTTAAGATCACTCACCCATTTTCCTCAAAGCTAGCTTGTTTAGTTTCAATTCTTAAAGATTTTGTTAGAATAGCAAGTCCTTTTTTCATTTTTCAGAGTACTGATTTTACGGAATAAATGAGAAGAGAGCTGTTTCTTGGCTCTGGCAGATACTAGATTCAGTTACGGTGCCTTAGCTTGGATGCATAAGTATGTGTGATCTGAGTTCAACAGTTTCTGAAAACTTAACAAGAATCTTTTACCATGAAAAGTTATCACAGCAAAAATTTAAAAGCAGCTAGTGAGTTTGAACGTTCAGTTTCTGAGTACACATGTTGAACATAATTTTCAGAAAAACAAGGCTCAATGTTTTCTAAAAAATGGATCCTTTGCAGCTAGACACTTCTGAAATCAAAACACTAAAAATTAAAACTATTTGGAAATCAGTAATTAGTAGTTGATAATTTTTCCTTAAAATATGGTCCACTAAAAACTAGATTTGTACCATAACGTTTTAGCTTACAATTTTAGAAATCTACTTTGTTTTTCTGCAAACAAAATAATGTCTGACATTAACCCAAGGTCTAAAAGTAAGAGTGGAAAGACTTTTTTCCTTAGTAATTTGAACTAAGTTCTTGCTATAATTGTTCCTAAGTACAATTACTAATCAAATCATGTATTTATCAGAAATTGAAGTATCCAATTCTAATATCTAAATGGAAATTCAAACTTAGGGCTAACAGCTGTGTGTGACATTGTCATCAGCTGGCTTTCATATGCTTAGGCATTTATGACATATCTCATTATCTAAGTCTTACCTAAGTTCAAAAATCAGAATTTAATACTGAATAAATTTGAAAGATGGATGTAGGTCAAGGTTTTATTTTTAATATTGTTCACAACAATCTTTAGTTTATTTCTGTGTTGCATATAAGTAACCACATATGGAAAGCCCTTAGGTAAACAAGCCATGCCCTGGCATGCAGGTCCATCTTACAAAGCTACCTGGAGCTACCTCGCTACAAAAGGCAACCTTGTTCTTAGGGGACAGCACAGCAGATGTATTTATTCGACTTCTTACAAGGCTCCAGAGGCTCAGGACTTTGTGTTGCTCACCTCAAAACAGGAAAATACTGGTTTAGCTTGATATGCTTGCTCTGACTATAGACACACCCTCCTCTAGCACAATCTCTACAAACTCATTTTTCCCACCATACAACGTAATGAAGGTTGACAAATATTTTCCCAGCCCATGCACATCTGAAAATAAAAAGCTGCCCTGTGAGAGAGAACCGACTTCTAACTACTAATTTACAAGTTTTTTTGGTTTTTTTTTTTTTTTTTTTGCTTTAAGAAGGCCAAATTACAAAAGTAGAACCAATATTTATCATTTCCTTCAACTTTCATCAGACAAATAATTAGGACATCTAATGGATGCTAAACAGATGCTGACTATCTAAAAAAAAAAAAAACTAAGTTACAGATTTTGTGTAATACAGTATTTTAACGTAGAGAGACTATATGAGAAAAGATCCATAACAGACCTTCAAAAATATAAACAGAATTGTTCAAAATAGAACAAAAACAAGGCAGACACAGGAAGATGAAGCTATAATTGTCATGACAATGTTGTTAAAATATTTCTTTAGCAGACAAATAATGAATGAGATACAAAAGCCTTTAAACTGAGCCAGATCAGTTTTGGATTTGACATAATAGCACAAAGAAAACTTTAAAGTCTTCTACAAATTCATCTCCAAACTATTTCTGAGATATTTTCAGCTTGCTTCTGACTTCAGTTTTGTCATTTCTACTTACTGAGGTTGGTAAAGTCTTACAGCTTTTTGTATGGTATGTCACATGAGAATGACAAGCTCATTTCTGATTCTGTTGTACGTGGGATTTGATTTTTATCTCTCTCTTCTCTTAAAAAAACTGTATATTTTTATCTTCAGTGAGACAATTACAAATCCCCACCAAACAAAAGTAAAAGATGGTGGTTTTCAGAATAAAAACAAATCTAGTCCAATCTCCTCCTCAATGCAAGTTTGGCTGTGAAATCACACCAGACAGCTCAGAGCTTTATCCAGTCAGGTCTTGAAAACTTCCAAGGATGTAGGGAAGACTGCCTAATCTCTCTGGGCAGCCTGTTCCACTGCCTGACTGTCCTCATGGAGAAACAGTTTCTCCTTTATCCAGTGAAAGCCTTATTTCAGCTTATGCCCCTTGCCTTTCATCCTCACCACGCACCACTCTGAAAACCCTAGCTCGGTCTTCCCAATGACCCTCTTGCAGGTATTGCCAGGCTGCTCTTCTCCAGGCTGAACAAGCTCATTTCCCTCAGCATCTCCTCACTGAGAAAGTGCTCCAGCCCCCAACCATCATGGTGATCACTCCATTTTCTTGATTTCCTTCTTGCATGGAAAGGGGAGAGGGGAGCAATAACTGGACACAGTATTTAGATGTGGTCTAATGAGTGCTGAGTAGATGGGGATGAACATCTCTCTTGACTTAATAGCTATATGTTAGGGTCATGAAGGTATTAGCAGGCCTTATCAGCCCTGACCAGCCTCGTCTGGGGCCACCTCCAACTCCATGTCTGTGGGCCCAGGAGTCCATTTTAGTCCAGCTCAGCGCTGGGCCTTCAGGCCTTGCCTGAGCCACATTGTAGGATTAGCAAGTTTCCAGCTCAGCATAGCTATGAACCCCATTGATTCAGACCTCAAACTGTGCACTGACTTCACAGCTAGACCATGGACCAACATAATCACCATGAACCTGCCTCGTGATAGCTGGGTTGTGCCTAGCCCTGGTTACCATCACAAGGCCTGCTCCTGCTCCTGACCCTGCAGACTGAGCATTCCTGGCTTGATCTCAGATCTGAGTCATCATCATGAACTGGTCTGGTGATCTGGGCTAGCCCTCCCCTCCCCAGCTTGTCCTGCTCCCTCGCTGGGTGCTGTGGGACAAGCCCTGGTTGATGTGGCCCCTGCCCTGCTGGCCCTGGGATCCCAGCCCTCAGGAAGCCACCAACCCCCATGGTGTCCTGACACTATCCATAAAGTCCAGGAAGCTGTTGGACTTCTCTGCTGCCAGAGTACACTGCTGGCTGATGTTCAGCTTGCTTTCTGCCAAGACTTCCAGGGCTTTTTTTCTGCAGAGCTGCTCCATAGCCATCAGTTCCCAGCTTGTGTTGTTGCAAAGGGTTCTTCTTTCTGAGGTACAGGGCTTGGCATTTGTCCTTGCTGAATTGCATAAGATTTCTTGCATAAGTTGCCCCATTCCTCCAGCCTAGGGCTCTCCATAAGTGCCCTCAAATATATCATTTCATCCCTTCCCAGTATGGTGGCATCTGCAAAACCTGACAAGAGCATATGCCATTGCGTCTTCCAAGTCATTAATGGAGATATTAACCAAGATACATCTCAAGATAGGCCTCTGTGGTACTCCACTTACTTGCTACCTGCAGGTCAAGTACAACCCATTAACCACTACCCATGGACCATAATCATCCAACCAATTTTTAACCCATTTATTTGTCCAACCAACAGTTTGGTACAAGAATATTGCAACGGACCACATCCAAAGCTTTGCCAAGGTAAATGGTGCCCTTATATGCAACTCCACTCATTTGATCTTGAGGCCAATCAGGTTGGTCAGACATGATTTACCCTTGGTAACCATGCTGATGATTCCCACTCATCTTCTCCTTCCAATTTACCCTTTGGCCTTTCTGAAGATAGGTGCAACATTTTCCTTTCTCTAATCACAGCCCTGAGAAACCTTGCTGGCAAAGACTTAGGCAAATAACATTTTGAACACCTCAGCCTTGTGTGTATCTGGTGTCATAAAAGCAAAGAGCCCACATTTTCCGTGTTCAGCCTTTTCCTATTAATATAGCAGTAGAGGCTTTTCTTGTTGTGACTGATGTCCCTGGCAAGCATCATTTCTAGTTAAGTTTTGGCTTTCCTAGCAGCATGTCTACATGCCTCAGCAATGTTTCTAAATTCTTTCTCTGTAGCTTTCCCCTATTCCCACCTTCCATGCATAATACTACAAATTTTGAGAAGGACTTAGTTCACTTGATGTAAGATGTGAACAGCACTATGTAGTTTCTCTACTCTTCCATAAAATTTTATGTTGTAGAAAGAACAGTAGTTTCAGCCACTTTCATTTCTATAAATTTATATTATAGGTGATCAAAGATTCTACAATATTTTGCATTTTTATTAATAACTCGGACACTGTGAGCACAAGGTGTAAAACTTGCAGCCCTGCCCATTTTATAGATGGACATCATGCCACTTTCAACAGCTTAGGGTTTCTATTTCTCTACTTTTATCCTTAAAAATAAATGTATTATTCCATTCCCCCCCAAAAAATCAGCAAAACTAGTTTAAAATGACCACAATATATAAAGACAAATATGCATTTATGTATTAGTAATTACATATTAGTTCAGAGCATATGAAAGAGTAATATGAAATAACACAGGATAAAGAGAAAACAAAAAGAAAATTAGTCAGATCCTCCTAGCCTCCTACAATTCAAGAGAAGCTGATATTAAGTGAAACTAAAAGGTGACTCACTCAATATGTGGCTATTATTATTATTATTTTTAATCTTAAATCTAACCTGTGGAACTCAATGCTGTAATGCTAAGTGTTTAGTAGGATTAAAAAATGGAGTAGCTGAATCTAAACAATAACTCCTATAGTAATATCATTAGGATTAAATGTTATTATGCATATAAATCGTTCCACTTTAGAATCCATTGTTAAACATTCAGGATTGAAAAACCATTTTATAAACAGATTATAATGTAATTGTGGTATCCCATATAAACTAATTGTCAGAGAGAGAATAGCAGATTGGATAGATCATTGGTCAAATTCAATATGCAATTTCGCTGTTTTCCTTGAAACACAGAGAATCTGTATTTAATATTTTTGTTTGCTGTACATAGGCATTAAGTAGCTCTAACTCAATAGTAATCAAATCCCAGTTTTGATGACAATTTATGGCATAGATCATTGCTTTCATGAATAGGAGATGATTTATAATCCCTGCAGTTACAGCCAACCAAATCCACATTCGTATACAACAGCTGCTCTGCACTGCAGATCATTCCACGTGAGGAAGGGAAACTCTTTTTGGAGCAAACCATCAGGGAACAGCAAGGGCAGGGCTGCTCCCCGGGAGCTGAGGACAATCACAGCGCAGTCTGGGCAGAGACCTCACCAACAGGACACAGCTCTGCAGCACCAGAGAGGGGTGATGACAGTCATATTCCCGTGATCAGTAGGCTCAGCAAGGTAATGGGCCAAGGCCAAGGTCCATCTAGGGACTCCAAACAGCTCCTCATAGACAGGACTGGAGACAGACATAGCTCAGGCATGGAGCAAGAGCCCCAGACTGATCTTAAATGGGTCCCTGGTCAGAGGGTGTGGGGAGGTCCCCCCTAATTAAGTGCACTCAGGGCCCTGACAGAAACAGTAATATAGGAAGCGCTATCAAATGCACGCAGAGAAGGATGGATAGAGAATAACAGGAAGTCAGAACAGAAATTTTAAATGTTAAAATTTTTTTAGACCTGTTATACACATATAATTGGTTAAATTCTAACGAATAAAAAGATCTCTTTATTATCTGAGTTGTAATGACCTATCTCAATACATCCTCTTCCCTCATTCAACCAAAACAGAGAGAAATGATGCTTTGAGAGCACCTGGAGTGGAGTTTTCTGCTGTGAGAGGCAGGAAAATATTGTTCTGTAAAATCAAAATCCTAAATTAGAGTTATTTGGAGTCTACAGTATAAATCTAGACAAGAATCCACTTTCAATGAAGTTAAACTTCTCAAAACCTGAAAAATTTCTCATTCTGCCTCATGATGAACCAAATATTTTTCAAAAAAAGTGAAGAGCCACTTATCCCCCAAAATAGCCTCCCCCAGAGGTTAGAGCAGTCCTTTGATCTGCAGACTTTCATTCAAACCCTTTTTCTTCCTGAATCAGAATTTGGATTTGAACTGCTGTATTCCACTCCCAGCAAAAACAGGTTAACATTTCTGTCTTTTTTTTTGTTGGATTCTTTTCATTTAATTTAAATATCTAAGTACTCAGTGGAACTGAGACTTGAACCTTGACTTTCCTCATTCGAAATGAATTTATCACCTATTTGTTTTCTGATTCCTCCAACACCACCCTTGGGAAAATGAGGGATTATAGAGTTAAAATTCTTTAGGGCTGTGTTATGTTCCAAGACCGTTATCACATTACTAAATGAATCTGTTGTTGTTTGGCTTCCAAAGTCTCCTGGGAAATGAGTGGTTGATGTGATCATTGCTATTTATTTCCTTTTGAAATGATAACTAGATTTTGAAGTGAGCTTCCACATGTACTGTAACAGTTCTGAAAAAAAATGCTGGTACAATATATTTCTTGCTGATTAACTTTCTTAAAATGCAGAACCAAAATAATCAAACAGCATGCAAATATGAAACACACTTTGCAAATCTCAGGCATTACTTCACATAGAGCGCAACATATAAACAGGCCCTTAAAACATAGAATTAGTGCTATAGTATACCAGGCATAACCATTCCCTAAGAATGGCCTTTCTCAAAATAATAGTATTGTCTAGTGCCTGCACAATATCTATAGCTGCACCTGTTAAATGTTTCCTCTCTTCCCGAAAGCAGGTGTCAGATTTATACCTGTAGAATGACCAAGATTGCAAATATTAATTAATCTTTTACAGCTAGTGACTGAATGAGCCTGACTGGCACGTACAATACTGGCAAACATAAGCTCCTCAGTAAGTAGTTTCATAGATGCTGTTTGGCAGACACTGGCTAGGGATGCATACCACTTGAACACTACTTGAACAGAGACTGAAGGACATGTTTTTCACCTGTACTTTGGTACTTGCTATACTTAGTAATCAAAGCACATTTTAAAGCAATGAATGTTGCAATGATTTTACTATCTTCTTTAATTTTAAAAGTAAGTCTTTTACACATTTAATAAGTAATGGGTTGTATGGGAAGTACCAGTCCTCCAGAAAGCAATAGTTATTTGTGACTTTCATGGAAAATGTGGGTGGTATCATTTTAGATACATATCAGTGTCATAGATACTTCTAGTATCTAGTACATAGATACTATGCTCCTGAACTGGTTACGCCTGCCTACGGAGTGGTAAAAAGCAGTGGTTAGAAAAAGTCAAAAGTAAAATAAAATAATAGAAGGAATGGGTTCAAATCTGTCTAACCTAGGCACCTAACCTGTATCAAAATTATAAGTTTCTAGGGATGCATTCCTTCTGAAACACATGCCTGTGGGCAAGGAAAAGAAGAAAATTCCTTTGAAAGAGCAGAGAGGAAGATTTTGTCTGCCTAACCTAGGGGCCTGAAAACACATCATTGGGTAATAAGAGTGAAGAGAAAATGTCAAGCATGTTAAAAAGACACTACTTCCTTGCATTAGCAAAGCTACAAAATCAAAAAGGTGCTAAAATTTTACCATTTTTTTCATAGATAGGGGAGATGACTCTCTTGTCAGAAGCTGTGTGCAGGGACTGTGTTACTATGCCTATGACTCATTTGCAGGATAAGTGTGTAATAGTCTGGGACAGAGCCTGAAGCAGAGTGAAGACCTAATAGAAGTTAATCCCTTAGGAAAGATGGCCAGGGAGAACATGAAGAAAGATCTCAAGAATAGCACCTGTACTGCAGTCAACTACAGCTCAGAAGTTGTAATGACATTTTCTGTAGCAGATACCTATTATATTGGAAGCACAGCTATTCTTCAGCTACCCCAGCTCATCACACAGCTCTGCAGGAGGAATGATAACAAACATGGTAAAGATCAGGAGGTTGCAAACTTGAGTTCATTAGGATTTGACAGCCTGCCCAGGCAGGCACCAAATGTTGTTCTCATTTGGATCATACTTCTCTAAAGAATAGAGGAAAAAAAATGGGCCAATTTGCACAATTTTGTGGGGTAGAACCATTTCGTTTTTTGGGTTTTTTTTCTCTGAATTTCAGATCAGGCACAGAACAATAGATGCACATCTATCCTGGAAAGGGTTATTGCTTAGAAAATGGATTGCTGTCACTACTCAATGGGTCATTAAATGTAAAAGTGTTTGAATTCTGAATGATTATTACAGTGTATTCAGTGTTGTAAAGTGGTATTGAAATTCATTTAACTTTTTCTACCAAGCAAAAACAACCATAGCAACAACTGTAGGTGGTAGATAGATTTAAACAACTGTTTAAATTTGCCCCTGCCTGGAATCAAATTTCACTTTGGAGACATCTGTAGAATTTGTTTACAATACTAATTCAGTGAACATTTAGAAGGTACTGACTGTTAAAGCACTACTGAAATAAAATGAATATCTGACGCTACATTGGATTTTTTGTGATGAGTCTACTATAGCTGGAGGTAAAACACGGACTAGCAGCTATTTGTCAATTCTGAGACTTGGATGAATTCATGTACTGTGGCCACCAACACTCTGGGAACCTGTCCATGTTATGTTTTCTGGAGCTCAGCAATCAAATCAGTGGATTTTGACTATAATAAGAAGGTCTCAATTTACATTAAGTTACAGACTCATAATTAACTTGCAGGATTAAACCCATTGTGGTCCAAATCTTTCAAACTGCTGAGTGCATTCCCTGAATTAAGTTGTTGAATGTGACGAAATAGAGAAATGTATCATCCAGATCTTAAGAGTGCTTTTGACTCAGGACAGCTTGGAAAGAAAGCAAAGAAATCAGCCTTTGCTAAGGAGCCAGTTTCACTTCCATTTAGATCACTAGCCCAAAAGTCAAGAATACATATGTAATTTTGCTTCCTGTCTTCCTCATGTCCCCCATCACAGAGTGAAGAAGGCCTCATGAATATTGGGGTTCTAGTTCAACGTCCAAAGGATAGCAGTGGTCATGCTTCCGATGTTCTTTTGTTAGCTTTTACAACTTACTCCTCTATTCATCTTTTCTCCATCTTGTTTAATACTCTGCTCTGCTAACCTTTGTCAATACTTCGTTTTTATGTCCTCTATCCTTGGTTGACCTTGATTCATCACTCAGGCAGAGATAACAAGGGTGTTCACAGAGAAAGATTTCTATCAGTCATTCTCATAGATGAAGTAGTTGTGACCCATTGTGAAACACCAGTCTCTGAAAAGCAAACCTCTGAAACGCCAGCATCTCTTCCAGCTGACAAACCTGATGATCCTGCTCGTGCCTCTCCATCTTCCACATCATATATACAGACAGTACTTGTGTAATATATACTGTACTTGTTTACTTAAATAGTGTATATTTCTTAAGCTTCTGCATACATCCCCCATGACACTAATTCAAGATAAATTGCTTTGCTATCTGTCAAATCTCTAATCTCCACTTTTCAGGAGCACATCCTCAACAGCTAATAAGGCATAGCTACACTTATTCAATTCTGTAGAACAGCACCAATTGTGACTAAGTAAAATGCATTCAGACTGTTTTGAGAACTAACCCATTTTCTGTATAACATTTAGCCTACAGTAAAAATACTGTTTTATATCTGAGCAGATGGTTGCTCAGATGTGATGAATGTCATAGTTGACTCAGCTGCGTGGGAACTACTGCTTCAGTATTGGAGGCCAATCCAGGAGAGTGGGCCCTTATCCCTTTGATGTGAATATCAGTAAACGTATGTATGAATATAAATGGCTAGGTAGCTGCATTGCGTTGCAAAATCAGTGTCTTTGCTCTTGATGAGAATAAGAGGCAGCTATACTATATAGAAAAAAGTTTGTCTTACATGTGAATAGTCAAGAAACTTGAAATATATTAGTCAGGCACTAAGACTGCAACATTTTAAATTAAGTGCCCTACCAAAGATAAGGTAGTCCATCTTGTGTATATGTTGAAGGCTTCCAGCCTGTCTGAATCCTTTTTAACTATGTACTGGTCTTTATCATAACGATGCCAGCAAATTTTGAGTTACCTCAAACTATATGTTTTCCGTGAGGTACCAAATGAAGAGATAAAATATGCCCCTTTTTACATGCCATATTCAACAAACAGCTAAACATTTACAATGCATCTTTGATGCTTTCCTTCAAAACACTGTAATATTTTGTTACATAAGAATTTGCAAAAAATGATACTTTTTTTTTACCCTTAACCAAACTTGCAGAAATAATTTTATATTAAATTGTTGAAAGACAGACTCATGGGACAACAGTGAAAAGTATTTTCAATAGCTAACTTATAAGAAGCCATTGAACCAAAGGGATATGAAATGTAAATGCTAGAAGACCCTTAACTATAGCATTGCAAATGGTGACATTGTAATCTGACACTAATCATCCTATCATTCTTCAAAAAATAATGTATTGCAGATGAAATATAATGACTATGAAGCCCACTTGAACATAAATCAATAAACTAATAAGCTTGTTAAAAGAAAATAATTACTTGGCTGTAGTCTTTGAAGAGCATCTATTTATTTCCAAATCCTCTGAAATACAAGAACAGAAAAAGAAATAAATCTTAGCAGAGGACTAAACCTTCCCTCTTGGATTTCATGATAAATTAATGATTAGCAGACTGCTCATATGTGAGGCTATACAGTTGAATGCTCAGAAGCCAGGAAAAGAGAGTCATGCAGCCTTACTGTTAGGCAGAGGCCAAACCCACAAGTCCAGTAGAGGCAAGGCTCCCACAGCTCCATGCCCCCAGGTCCAACTAGTAGCAAGGCTGAGCATGTATTCCCAGCAGTCATGCACACAAACACATGTATACAATACATGTATATGTATCTACACAGCTGGCTACACAGATCATCACACACGGACACACACAGCACTCACACAAACAGCATCAATGGCCTCACTGTGTTCCCCTCTCTGGATGATCAGGAGGAAGGTCCGTTGGTGGGACATATATGCATATGTATGTACGGTATGGAACCTGCCAGAACCTGGGCTTAGTCCACTCAGTAGCTGGGCCCTTGCTCCCCAGTCTCCCAGTTGCTGGCGTCTGGACATATGCGCCTCCAAGGTCCACAGCTCTCCTCCAGTGGCTGGTACAGACCCCCTCACACACACACACACACACACACACACACACACACACACACACACACACGTGCATGTGTGTGTACACCCATCCAGTAGCTGGCCTTTGACATGCAGTCCATCCAGTAGCTGGTCCTGAATCCTCATTCTTCCCAGGTGTCTCACCAGTGCAGACACACAGCCACTCACACACACACACAAGAAGGTCTCAGTTGACTCCTAGACCCTACAGTCTCTCTGGCAGTTGGCCAGGACTTCCTTGGTCCTTCGATACCGAGGTCCTTCTGTGGTCTTACTCCCAGGGACACGCACAAAAACCTGGCTCCCAAGTCACCTCACCTGCTCTTTGCCTAATCCGACTGGATACTTGCTAGCAATCATCCACCGCCTTGCATTCCTCACTCGCTCCCGTTGCTGGCACCACAGATGCCTGGTCTCTGTGACTCACAGTCTGACTCCAGTTGCTGGCACCTGGGCCTCTACACACAAATTTATATAGACAGAATAGGCAATTCTTCACCCCAGGAAGCAATTAGAAATCTAATGTGAAGACAGAACAGACTGCACTGATCAGGTGCAAGGCATGGCCAGACAAATGTATTGACCAGCCCCATTAACACTTGACCAGCTCCTTTATCCCCTTATCCCTCTATTTTCCCATGTTTGTTATGCCCAAAACTATCTGGATCCTTCCCTTTCCCTTTTAATTCCTCCCCTAAACATCTGATAATAACTCCTGTGCAACCACGAAATACTCTTCCCTGCATCCCACAATGAGTCTCACACCCTGAGGTGGCACCTCCCCCCACCCCTGCCCCAGTCTGTAAGATGCTCTGGGGAGCTGCTCCAGTTGGCTCACAGTGATGGGTGATGGGTGTCCCCCAGCCTATGGGGCTGGGGCTCTCCTGGAACAGCTCTGGGGCTGGGGCCCTGGGGCTGGGGCAGATGCTCCTGTCTCTGACAGAGTCACTGGGGAGCCCCCACCTGCTGTTGCACCTCTGTGCTCTCTCATATGTGGACATGAGCTTTTGTAGGCTGATCAGGCTCCTGTGACGGCCCTGGGAATGGCTGGCTCAGAGAATTATTTGAGTGTGCCTCTGTGATCCTTTGTGTGTGTGTGGTGACAAGGTTTTTATCACATAACCTAATGCTTACCTCTTCCTCCTGCACTTCTATAATAAGCACAGTAATAAGTATAGTTTTGGTTGACATATTCACATGCTAAATGGAAAAGAACCTCTCTATCAAATTTGAATTTCCATCTTTTCAGATCACTATACTTCTAGTTTTGTCAGCAAACTAGGCTCTTGTATTTGGGATGTAGGGCTGATGAGTGTAAAGCAGAGGTGAGCTGCTTGGACTTGATTTAATGGGGACAGACAAGTACTCTGAGGAAAATGTCCTCCAGTCATCCAAAATTTCAGCTAACAAGTGGGTAATATCAGGATTGACTAGCCGACTGCTCATTCCATGTAGGGTTAATAGATTTACTTGTAAATGCTCCTGCTTCTGAGTAAACTTGCAATAACATGGGCTGAAATTTCAGTATCAATTTTAATTCTAAAGCCCACAGGCACAAAAATTTGATCTTTAAAAAAATAGTATCAGAGGAACAACAAGCAATTTTGTGAACAGCAGAGCTAACGAAGCCAGATTTCCAATGGATTTGTGCTTGCTGATTGTTAGGACTGCATCATAAATCACTCTTTGTTAGATATCAAAGAACCCAGGAGGGTGGGAATAGGAGTGAGAGAGAAAGATTTTGGCTGGGGAACAGATTCGATAAAGTCTGATAAGCATAAACTCCAAGTCAAACTTTTTATCAGAGTTCTCCCAGTGTCCCTCTCTGTTGTGTATGCTCTGTGTATGAAGGGCTGTTCTTTACCTGAAGGGTGAGCCGGAGTAGATTTTCTCCTCCTATCTGGCTTCTGTTTCTGCCCTGAGAAATTCTGAATTTGTGGCATGTTGTCTCTTGTGTGTCACTATATTACTTCGGTTTGTTTCACATTGTTTTTCACCTATTTGTTCAGTATATCATACTCACTCTACCGAAAAGCTAATCAAATTTACATCTCTTTGTATTTGTATAAGAGTTCAAAATGAAAAAAAAAAAAAAGACAATATGCAATAAATGACCTCCTCCTTCAAGCAAAATGGAGTCTGAAAAACAAAATATATTACTTGGGGTGTAGGAACTGCTATTTCCTTAAAAAATTTCTGAGGTCATCTTGATAAATAATATCATTCTTTGCTGAGTAACTACTTTGGAACTTAATATGAAGAAATAAAAAGATGAGATATTTGAATATAGGGTGTTCCATTTTTATTTCAGTGTAGTATTTGTGGTACTATAATCTACGATTAATATTATAAGATGTCTATGTATTTGATTCTCTGGAATACAAGCTCCTAACCAGAAGCATTAAAAAATATATTCATGAACAGATAGTCTAAGTATTGCAAATTATGATTATGAGTTACACTAAGCCATTTATTAATCTGTCCTCTAGGACTGTCAGTAACACATGTGGAATTGCATATGACCAAGTTTTGAATAGGTGTCAAAATGATTAAAACACTTGTTCTCCCATCCGTACATTCAGAAGTCATTTTGGTAGTAATCTCCAAAAGCCTCTCCTGCTTGCAAACTGGACATGATATTCAGTCTCTTCTTCCCACTTTGCACAATACATAACATTTTAAGATCATCTCTCAGGAAGATCCAGAGACAGAAAACACTGGGAGAAAATGATGGCTTTTCACTAGATCCAGCCAAAGAACTTCTATTATTAATTATTCAGTCAGAACAGAAATCTGAGGAGCTATCAACTGTCAAAGGTAAATGACAGTAAAGAAAGGGGAACCTTATGGACATGCAGACCTGAATTCCTGTCACCTAACTGAGACACCAACCTAAAAGCCTTTTCACCGATTGGCTAGCTCTAGTCAACAGGGATAAATAGATGCTTTTAGCAGTCATTCAACCTACCTGAAATGTAAATTACCTTCAAGTGATACATCTTCCTTTTCATTGACTTTATAAGGACACACTTTATATACACACCAAATTAACCACCTCAGTTAGGTTCTTAAACCAATTGGGATCAATCAAAAAAAAAAAAAAAAAAAAAAGATTGTATAATTAATTATGAAGTTGAGTGTACCTAAACATTAAATCATCTGGCACGCAAGAGACCATTGCTGAACAGAATGTTTCAGAATAAAGGGATTACTATCTACCTGCAGTGTAGAAAATTCCTTGCTACTATAGTATCTATTTTATATCTTTATAGAAAACTAGATTTTTACATGAAACTAGCCTGGACACTGTATCATGCTATGATATTACAGCAACATTTTGGAAAAGCTCTATAGCACTAGGCTTACTGTTTTCTTCAAAATATAACAAGTGCTGATCTAGAAATTTAGGTCATTATCTTTAGGTGCTGTGAGGTTTTTTATGCAGCTGTAGACAACTGAACATAACAAAATTCAAGGGTGGTTCTGCAGAAGGGGTGGGGTGAGCAGTTAGGTGTGATTTATATTAATCTTAATTTTCATTTTTAAGATTTTTGAGATGTTGATCATTGACATGTCATCTTCAGATCAATGAGGAATTTGGTTATATTTAGACTAGGCAAAAAGTTACTGATCACACTCTATTCAGATAAGAAAATACATGCAACAAACCCGTAAAAGGTATGGCTTCTTCTTAAGTAGCGGTCTGAAAAAGCAACTGAGTACCCCATTTCTAAATTAAAATTCCTCTCTCCATCAGCAGTAAGCTCAAATTTTGAGCCTCATGTCTGTGAAAGGAATAGCACCCGTTCTCTATTCACAGCCACAGTACTCTGCAGAGATTATTTTTATAGTGTGACAGCAGCAAGGCAGTAGAAATTGGACTTCTTTTACAGACTGGCATATTGCTCTGGGAATGGAAACAACGAATATCATTGTTCATCTAACTAGAAAATTTCAGAGTAAAAAGATGCTGTACTCCCATTCCTCTCCACGGATTCTGCTCCTCAGGAATAGGATAAAAGCTATAGTAAATGGTTCTGAATTTTTTGTTATATCACCTCAGAAGCTGGAGTATGCTAAAAGAAGCTGCTCCAGATCTAGTCAATATGAAAGATAGGAGAAGTTTAGCATTATAAATTCATAGAAAAGGTTTTATTTAGCACCTCAGAACTCTGATTTCTTCCATGTAGCTTGTTTCTCTTCCATATTTAATATCTAAATATTTTTCAGGTGCCATTTTTCCTTCCCTGTGAGAAGAAAAGCAAAGTGATTGTGGTCAGAGTCCTCTGTTTCACCAGAGTAGTAGGAAAAGCAGTAGTCTATTAATATCTTCATGCCATTGGGTCTAGGTGCTTTGTAGTTGTCATAGTCAATGAAAAAGAAGAGAGATTTTCTATGAAAGTTAAGTAATGTAACCAAACATACACAGCTTTGTCTTCCAAAGACTATAAGTTAACTAAAGCAGCTATTGTGTTGTGTCAAGAAAGACAGCAGTTTCATATTTATAGGCTGAGCAGATAATACAGTGTACTTAGAGCTCTCAAATATAGCAAATTGAGTCCTAATCTCCATACCCTAGTTTGTGATTGAAAACTCTCTACCAGTTCTATATGCCAATGATTTTAGCCTGACAGCAAAGGATGACGATGTACCACTTGGCTAGGTATATACAAAAGCGACATCAAGTACAATGTGCTTACTCAGGTTAGCTCTATATGAAAGCACATATATGAAAGCATTTTTCAGGGTTTTAGGAATGTAAATAGGAAGACAAGACTCTCATCAGCTAATATACCATCCAAATCATGTTGCTTCTAAAATTATTAAAATTCTATGTATTGGGGTTTTTAAAGCAGGTTAAGTACTGATGTTGCTCTGTGCCCTAGCTCAGCTCAAAGACACTCAAGCCAAACTTCCAAAGAGAAAAGGCTGTGTTGCTGGTGGGACCAGGTTCTGAAGCAAGGATATCTTTCTGATCACACAGGAGAAAGGTTGAAAGCACCCATTATTGTGTAGATAGGCAGCAAGGTGAACAGGGAAATTTAGGATAGCTGTGAGAAAGAAACTGAACCTCCACAGGAGAAAGGAAAGAGTTTTGATTTTCATACACTAGCTACTTATGTGGAATTTTTGTCTTCCTAAAAGTTAGATTTAAATTTGTTCTCACCCCCAAATAGTTAATTACTGCTATAGCTGATCTCAATCATGCATTTATCCTATACATATGTTGTATTAAGTGTGTTTCTTAACATACAGGATGATGAAAATGGAAGGTTTAGTAGGTGGAGACACTTCTCACTGGGAAAGAAATGAGACCACAAGGAGTTCCCAGAAATTGCTTAACCTGTCAAATACTAGATGTGACACATATTCAAGAAAGTAGTGTTTTCATAACTGAAGAAGTGTGCTAGTGCTTATTTAGAAGACTGAAAAGACACTCATCCAATTCAATTAGAAGTAATAAGTTGACTTTAGTTGACTTTATAATGACAAAAAATTTCTTATAAAAAAATTTTGGCACATCTGTAGATCAGGGTAACAGCACACCCTCGCAAATGCTTTAGTTCCAAGAATATTCTCCAGAGTATCAAAGAGTACCAATATGTGCAGCATGGAAGATGCCAGACCTAGTCTGAGGGCTGTTATCACAGGGTCTCAAAGAACAAGAAATGTTTTTTTAGGCAGCAGTGATGATCAGGGCAAACATGTGGAAGGCAGCGGGTAGCAAAACAACATTCTGAAGATTTCTAGGAAGTCTGATGTAGAAGGTGGTTTGGCTTGTTGCTGCAAGCCAAGAAAGAACAGAACAACCCCAAAAAATTTAATACCCGTTAGGTATTAGGCACATAGCCCACATCAAGAAGTGGGTTTAGGTGCCTGTGATGGAATTTTTACATCTGAAGTTGGGATTCATCTGCCCTAATTTAGTGTTTAAAGTTAAACTTCTAAATCAAAATTCCATCCACAGTCAGTGGAAGAAATAGGCACTTCAAAGTGCAAAACCTCTAAGATATTCTAAGATAGATAGCCAAGATTAATTAGCAGGAGAGAAAGAAATGCCTTCAATCATGAGCCTCAGCATCAGCAAAGTTATGTCTTTGTATTTACCTGATTCACATAGTCTTTACAGGACTGGAAAGCTTGAAGTCTATTGCACAACTACTGGCATCCAGACATTTAGCATTCCTTCCCTAAGATGATCTATATAACCAATACATGATCTATTAAGTGTTTTCAGAAACTATCCTAAACAATCAGGAGCATCAAGAAACATTTCTGGGAGTAAGGACTAACACTCAGGATTCCCTATTTCCAGCTTAGTGGCTGGCTCTAGGGATCTTAATTAGGTCTTCTCACATATTTTGCCTCCATCGGGTAGGCTATATGCATACCATGGCATTGCCACTAGCAAATATTTAATCATGAATGCTATGTTTGCATTTTTTGCCTTCAACTCATGAATAATAATCTTAGGATCAAAATTCAGTCATGAACACCTATGTACTGGAGTCATCAGTATTAGACAGGTTTTGGGAAACAAGAACACTTCTAACCAATCTTTTCCTTGTTTCCCCACATAAAGGTTAGTTGTCATCATCTCTAACATCCTCTAGAAGATTCTCATATAAGTAATTTACTGATAAAAAGCTCCCCCCAGATGAAGGAAAAAGGTACAGAGGGGTTCTCCTAATCTAAAAGCTTTAATGTGTACTACATTAATGTTTTAATATTTGAAATACTTTGTTTTTATTATTTTTCTTTTCCCTGTGTTTCTAACAAAAATGTAAAGTTATCTTAATTATGGTTCTTAATGCAATAGGATTAAGATGGGGAGAGAGATGGTAACATTTTGAACAGAAGACATGAGCTTATAAAAATGAATATGGCTTTGTAGGTATACCATGCCCGTTGATTTTACCTTTCCAAGAATAAAAGCCTTAGTCACAATTCTCATGACGATTACAAAGAAAAAGTGTTCTAATGAGAATCCATAACGGGTGGGGTGAAATATTTGCAAATCTGTAAAGTGAACTTACTGAGAACAAGAAGAGAATAAAAATTTTATTCGTAGGGCTTTACATTTGAAGGAAAATTGTATCATATTTGGATATAAAATTCATATTATTTGGTAATAGCTTTACAAAAAACATGGAATCTTTTAATAAGACTACATTGTCACTGCAATATGATAATATCAGAAAGCAGTCAGGCTTTCTCTTTGTTATATGGATGTGATCAGTTACCACTGTGTGTTCAACACATCACAGATCTCACTCATCTGTGTAGCATTTTTTGTCTTGTACTGATACACAAATTACAATTGTAAGAACTTTTCAATAAACATCTCTGGGCTTCCAATTGGTTACAACACATGGCTTATCATATGTATCTGTCTATGCAAAATTTTCTTTCAAGTTCTAAAGAGTTTCCTTTTTTAATGTAAGTAATGGTTAAAAATAAAACTGTACAATTAAATTTACCCTAAGGCAAATTAAAATATTATCCAACAGAGGTATCACCTCTAATTCTTTCTGCATATTTATCAAAATGTCATTTATCCACAGTACTTTTTATCTTATTAATGCTAATTTCTTTCATGAAAGGACTAGCGGTTTTACTTCTCAGTGGTTTCCATGGAACTGGAAAAACAACTTCTACATCATAATTCAGTGATACACCTTTTAAAAATCAGCTTATTTCTATCCCTGATGCTAATTACAGAACTCCTTATTCAGAGAATGGATCATCCTTTCATTGTCTCTCTGTGTTGTGATAGAAACTCCTATTAAAAAGGAAGATTTAAAAGAGATTTTCTATGGGATAATTAAACACAAGAGGCCATGCTCACTAGTGTGTTACTCCAGTTTTCCACTGGTGTAATTCCATTGCAATCAATTCAATTACTTTAGTGTAAGAGTTGCTGTTGCTGTAGATAGTCAGAATCAAGTTTTTAGTGTTTAATCTATAGTGATATGTGCAGATTAGAGGCTTTTGAATATCAGTTGAAACTGATTAAAACATTTGGTGTTATGACCTTTGCAGAGTAACAGCACCTAAAAGGTCTGAACAGTTCTTATTGGAATAATTTAAAACTTTCAAAATCACATTTCCCCTACAAAATAATGTATCATAAAACGCACCACTTCCCTCCCAACAAGCCAACAGAAGCGAATTTCACTCAGATATGCTAATATCAGTCTTACAGCAGTGATGTCACTGAGAGATGGTTTTAGCTTTTTTTTTTTGAGTGAGTGCTGCAAACTGACTGGATAATACATAACTCATGGCTACTTTAGGGTTCTCACGGTAATCTCATGGTAACTTTAGGGTTTTAAACATATTTGTTTTTCCACATGGGAATAAAGACCAAACTTATCAATTAAATTTAGCAAAAGTGGATACATCTCACAACATTAATTTCTTGCTCAGAAAGGTCAGACCTGCAGTTCGTATATTTTCTTTCCTTTCACATACATACACTTCAGCAGTGACTAGGAAAATGCACCTCAGGAATCTTCTGGCTGAAAATTTTATTCAAGATTATAGAACTTCATTAAGATTTTGGCTTCATTAAAACAGTATATTTCGGTGAAAATGCATTTTGCCAGAAATATTTCAGCCAACTTCCTGGACAGTAATAGTTTTTATTTTCTCTAGAAATTACTCTGAGCAATAACTTCCATTTTTAGATTTTTGTTTGTTATTGTTATGCTTTGCAACCTATTTTCCTACAAAAGATGCATCAGGCTAAATCACGAAAGAGGTATTTTAATTCTGGTCATTTGTCAAATCTATGATACCTATTCACAAAAACAATTTATCTTTGGCCTAGAACACTGACTGGCAAACTCCCAGCTTATAGGACCTGTTTCATAGCTCACAGTGAAGATTTTATAAATATCTTACAGTCATCTTGTGAAATCATTCATTTCATGATATGACTGAAAGTCGTTCCTGGAATTATAAGCATTCTATTACACTATTTAACTGTTCCACTGAGTCATTATATGAAATGCCTAAAAGCTCCAGGCATTTCATGAAATAGCTGGTGTCAGTACTTCAGTAATTTTATGAAACCTAGCATTATGACAGTCTATTCACTGCTACTGTGAAAAATCAAATTTTTCATGGGAAACAATGTCCTGTAAAAGTCCCACGGATCTAAATAAGGAGATATATTTGTCATATGCCCCTCATAACCTCTCAGCTACTGCAGGCTTCAGGCAGAGTGCCTTTCCTGACTTTGCTCAGAATTCCTTCTGGCAGTCCTCCTACTTTTAAATTTGCATTCCTGGATGGTCATTTCTTAGTGTTTGTTACTTAGAAAATGAAGGAAAATCATGTTTGCTTTTGGTTTTTGTTGCCTTTTTTGTTTATATAGCTCACTCCCATCCAAGTCTATATTTGAGCTTGCTTAGTAAGGTGCAGCAGACTAAAACTTTTGTCATATGTAGAAATAATAAAGCCACCCACCTTCCTAGAAATGACCCCAGCAAGACAGTTGCAAGGAACAGTTAGTGTTATAACAGACAGAGATGAAAAAGGTCCAAATGCAATTGGTATGAAGAGTAAAATCTGTCATGGGAAACATTCTAGGAATTAATTGGGTTTGTGTCCCAAGCAGCCTCTTCAGGGGAGGAAATTATTAACGATGAGCTTGTGTCACTGTTCTGGAGCTCTGCTTCTGTAGATCAGGCTTTGTAAATGTTGTGGAGGCTGACGGAAATGTAAAATAAATAGATGCAAATGTTACAAAGCAAAGCTGAGAGAGCTGATGTCCCAGTTCTGAAAGCAAATAGTTATTCAGTGTTACCATATGGCTGTACAGTGAAATATGAAATACTTCTTGGTTTTAGAAATAAACTTATTATGGAAATACTTTAAAATATTCTTTTGGGTTAATAATTCCAATTAATCAAAGATTGGACATTTCCTTTAATTGTAGACAATGCCTAATATTTTCTTTCACTGTACAAACCCATCCACAAGCCAACCAATAGCAAGAAAGCAAGAGAAATAATCTTGAAGAGAAACAGAAAAATTTATTTTTTTATTATATATTTTGTCATGCTGATCCTTGAATACTTGTGACCTATTTCATTTTTATATGCAGCTGGCTTTGGGAACTTTTCACTTGTTCTGTGGCTCAAAAACAGAAAATAAGAAGGCAGACATGAACCAATTAATCTAGAAATAGGATTTTATAATAATGAAAAAAGGCATGTAGATGGACCATGGACTCATACTGAGTGATGGGGAATGACACGTTTCCTGACAATAGATAATGCAAGAAGCTCCTCAACAGGCACAGCTGTGATATTTGTGAATTACTCAAAAAAGATAAGTTCTAGCTCTGATGGGGTATTTCAGATTTTTTGTGCATATACTGAATAAGGACTAATCCCACTGAAGCCATCTGAGTTGCTTATGATCATGTCTTTCCATGATCAAACTGATAACAGTAGCCTTGGCTCATTCACAGGAAGGAGCAACAGTAGAACAGCAGTAGAAGGAAAGCAACATGAGGTGAACAGATTTGCACAGTAGGAAACACATGTAAGCGGACACCACTTTATACTTGTTTAACTAATTTGGGGACATTTTCAGAAAACACCATGCGTGACTTTTAATATTGTTATTTGATATGCATTGTACTGAATTAGTCTGCTGTGAGCAAGAAGGCCCAGCTCTGCAATTTTTATGCTAACAACACCCCACAGCAGTTGACAATTTTCCTTGTGTTAGGATGGTGGTAGGATAGGATCTTTAGAAACTTACCATTTTCCAGAATTCTAGTTTTCTGCATCTTCTCATATTCATCACACTATGCAAAATTATGTTAAGAAAGACAAGCTTCCTATGAATCAATTTATACAGTCCATGCTCAGATGGAATAAGAACTACTGGTTTCAATAAAAGAACTGAAATAGCGAAGACTGCAAGACGATATGGTACTTAGATTTCTTCAGGTTCTTATATCACATTAATCACTAAGCATCTTCCACGTATCTAAGTATCTTGTAAATATCTTCTAAGTATCTTCACTATTACCTTAATCACTAAGTATCTTCCAAGGGGCATGGAAAATCCTATCATTTAACTTTAGCTATTTAAAATTACCTATATTTATAGGTACTGTTGTTTCATGTACTTGCTGGGAAGTTATCTGGGAGTCTTGAGAAAGTTTTTGCGGAAATTGCTTGTCTTGGACTGACTGTTTTTCTAATGGAAAACTGTATACTCTGCATGAGGAATGAGTTGTGGATCAGTGTCATTTTGAATGGACTTTCGGGTAGCCTGTGTCCAAGCCAGTGACATCTTTCAATATTCATGGGAGAACAAGTACTGTCACAGTCTAAAGTACAGGTTGTTTGATGGCTCTATATTAGCTTACTATTTGATAAATTCTGCATATTTAGTTCACATTCTCCAAAAGTAATACATAATCTAGGAAAATCAATGAACAGAGAAAGTTCCCTTTTCCTGTATTATGTGTCAAACAAAAGGTAAGTGATTGAAATTCCTAAGGACATACAGGGGATAGCACTACCAGCACTCAGCAGCCCAGGGAGATAGTACAGATGAAGTATAGCAATTGCCATATTCCTGCAACTGCTTTTTCTTCTAAAGTTGTGTATTAGTAGATGGCTGCAAGGCTGCATTGGAAGGGAAACATTGCAAACAGATTGCATGGTAAATCATAAGCACATTTAATGTTGCCAACAACCTTGTATGCATTCTGCCTACAAATGTCAAGAACAGGCGTGTTGCCCCTAGCTTAGCCGTGTTTTCACCTCCTTTCTCAGAACAGTATGTGGTCTAAGAGTCTTGGTTGAGCATGAAGATAACCATTTCTGAGTGATTAAAATAATCCTATGCTGTTATTGGGACTACTAACAAAGAGTATTTTAGATCACATCCAAGTTCATACACTCTGGCAATCCTCATAAAAAATATATGCACATTCAGAAATGCTACAATAATATATTTTACTACCTTTTGTGCATCATATTTGTATAGTCAAATAACGCAGACCTTGAGGAAGACAAACAGAACCTGTATTTTCAACTTTGCCCAAACAGGGATGATAAAACCAAGTCTAATTACTTTATTATGGTACTTTTAGCACAAATGCCTTTTTAATGTATCAATTGTAAAGGCATAACAATATTGAGTATGAGTGCACTGCTTAAATATTAAGTGGAAAGTCACCACTCTGTGACTGAAATTGAAAATTTTCTCTTAAGAACTGGTAATGGGTGCCCAGATATAAATGATTTTGAAAGCACTACTTTAAAAGAGACAAATCTATTCTTCTCTTATTTCACTGAATATGTACACAATCACTCCCACAATGAAAAGCAGGTTAGATCTCTAAAGCATATGAGACTGAATTCTGCTCCTGAATGTTCCTACACAAATGAAATTAGGCAGATTTCTCTAGAGGAAGAAATCAGCTACCATTGTGCTGCACAGATAAATTAAACAGAATAATAGTGTGTCTGAGAAGAAAAGAGTGTCTTAAAATTTCCAAAGTAAAGTTCTTAGCATTTCTTAGCATTGCATTTATGCTCAGTAGCAAAGCTTCAGCATCACTCAGTTGTAACAAAGAGCAGAATTGTGCCTATTTTTCTCAAAGGATGGGTCACTTAGCAAAATAATGCTGTAAGTGAACAGATAAAAGTGGGCTACTAATTTTCTAAATGATCCTTTGCCACTGCCAAGTACTCTGGAAATTTGGCACCAGCCGACTAACATGAACTATCTCAGTGTGCAATAGTTCCTGAAGAATGCCATCAAGTGAAAAAAAAAAAAAAAAAAGAAGAAGAAAAAAAGAAATAGGAGTTTGAAGGTGTCATGAAGTGGTTTCTAACACAGGGGCCCAGATTAAGGCTATGGAGTTACCCTGGGGATACATTTGGCTCCAAGGTTTTGAACTGTGTGTTACAGATTTCAGCTAGGAGACCTGGGCATAAAAAGCATCTGGTTGTTTTGGAAAGAGGAAATAAGAAGTGCCCCAGAAGACACTGAGAAAAGCTTTTGCTCTTAGCAGCTTTGTTTTAGTTGAACAAATTTCTGTTTAGGTTCCAACTGCAAAAACTGTACACTGGTAAATGGAAGTGGATTAAAATAGAATGTATTACTCCAGCATCTGCTGTCCACTCATTTTCTCTCTTCTTTCAAACAACCAACTTTCCCAGGATACTGTACAATGTCTGGTTGGTATCACAACAATTTCATGTGATGCATAGTAAAAGAACAGTTTGCAAACCGAGAAATCAAAAGGCTAGTTAGGAGATAAGCAAAGTGAACAAATGATCAGAATATCTGAAGGGAGTGCAGCAGACATGGAAACAATCAAACTGAAGCTTGGGGCAGCAAGAATAAGGCAAAAACCAGGCAGATGGATGATGTTGAGCAAGAAAGGTTTGAATAAGAGACAACAAAGCATTAGGAATAAGTGGAGTAACTTGGAAACCCACATTTCCTACCACTTGGAAATGACAAAGCTCCATGAAAGTGCTTTGATAATCTCTTTTCAAAAATTCATCTTCTTAACTATTACAATATCCTGCATTTGCGAACATGCACAGAGCACTGTTTCCTGCCCAGCCCACTGCTTTTACTCACTCCTGTTGCTTTGTGACTCATTTCTTCCAAGCACCTAGGTTTTCCATCCAGTATTTTCTGCCTTCTTTGTCCTCTACAGAACACTGTGCATCTTCTCTACATTTTGTGTCCAGTTCCTTCCAGTAGGAAGGCAACACCCACAAATAGGGAGGGATGGCTTTGATTGCCAAATGTCTCAGGCTGGGAGAGGTTTCTTTCCCACCTTAGCAACATGGCCAAGGACATAAGAAGTCACTCCTCTGACTTCGCATCAGTGTTACTTTTCCTGTCCCCCTCCTGCATTTGCTCAGATTGATTTGCCTATCAACTGCCAATCAGCCGTGTAAGAAAAAGAGGAGGCATGTTAGAATGGCTGTATACAGATGTATTTTCTGAGCTAAGAATGATTTCTTTTTGGTTGTCTTCTTACCAGAAGAGTTAGTGTTGAAAGAGAAGATAAATCCTTTTTCCCTGCTCCTTAGCAATAACAAATGCAGGGATTCATTGAGAATGTGACTACCATAAATATTTTCAGGGTTTTTCAGATATCCACTGTGCATGTGCAGATAACCAAGTCTGACAATAATTTAAGGTTGGAAGAAAAAAACACATCTAGAGATGGAATAATAACAAAAAAATGTCCATTTTGATGACCTCTCAACAATTAATAAACAAACCACTTGGATCTTCGCCAAGGCCTTTTCATCCTACATGTGTTAGCTGGAAAAGGAAAAGAGAGTAACAGAGGTGCCATGAGAAGACTCAACTGCTGATGTATCAGACCACAGGCTAGGCTGCAGCTAGCACTGTAAGTGCAACTGTAACTGAATTCACAGGACCAGAGAGAGAATGAACAAAACCAAATATCATCCTGTGTCAGGGCTGAAGACACTCTACAGGAAGTTCCAAGTCCTAATTTTTGATTCTCTTGCTGAATCACATTTTATCCAAAAATTCTTCATTATATTCATGGAGACCCTGGAGCAAAGACCAGACCTGCTTAATTTTCCTGACTCACCCATTGCACTTTCCTGCTCCACATCAAATGACCTTATGTGAGGATTAATATATTCAAAATTGTAAGGAGCTCCAACACTGCAATGAAAAGTGGCCATAAATACCATAAATATTCTGCAATTTCCTATAATACAATTTCAAGAGCAAGAGCTCTGCATTTTGAAACAGTAAAATTAGTAACATTTAACCAATATCAATAACTTGTACCACATTGTTTGGCTAAATGTTAGAAGAAGAATATTAACAGAATATTAACATGAGGAGCATTATCAATGTTGTTATAGATGGGAATAAAAATCTACTGATCAGAACCATCAGATCACTGCTGTATGCATTCCAAATCCTCTCAGCTGTTCCAGGGTGTTTGATTTAGTATTTGAATCTCTGGTTGAGCATAAAGATGTGTGAGAACTCATGTACCCAGACAGCTTTCTATTAGCTCTACATCTGAGGAGGCTCAAGAGTATAAATTAATCCTTTCAAAGTCAATTGTAACTTACACTCATTAAATTGGCTCAAGATCATTCTGCTTCAGATAATAGCATATGACTAACTTAAACATTTTGCTTAACACTGCTTCTTTCCCTGCCTCCTGCCTTCCTTTTTTAAAATCTGTTTGCTTTTGACATCAGCTGTCAGAGCTGCAAAGATAAGCACATCTTAGACTTTTGATTTTTGAGAGGGGACAGAGTTCTGATGCATCCAAATGTGTGATTTGCTGCTATATAAACACTGAATGATCCTGAAGTGTCTCTTATCTGACCAGAAGGAGTGGAATCAACGCGGATGAAAACAGAAAGTGAAAGAGATTATGAAGCTTCTATAGGTGGATATTCACTTACTACCCACTCAGGAAAATTGCTTCTAGCGTTTAGTACGCGTCTTAGTCTCCTAAGGTAGTGACAGAATACGAACACTGGCACTAGAGTGAGGGCCAATACTAATAAAATAATTTTTAACATGGAGGTAGGTGAAAGCAAGCAATACTATAGAGTTCTTTTCACTATGGCATTTCCTTGATAATTTCTGAGATTTGGAAGATCTTTCCTCCATGCTCTCATTCTCCAAACTAATTCATTTAGGGGCACATTCCTGGAGGACAATAAACCTTTGGGGCTGCCCTGAGAGCTATTATTTCTTCTGTTGGGCTTCGTATGTAGCACAAAGACAATATCAGGCTTTGAAGCTTGAAAAACTAGATGCTTTTACTGATATTGGTGAATATAAGCAGATATATTTGGATGAATTGTTTCATTTAATTCAGTGACACAAATTCTGAGTCACATATCAATCTAGTTCAGAGTTCCCCATATACCTATGTCATTAAAAATGCCACTAATATGCAAATAAAAATCTGAGGCTGGATTTAGTACTTTGTCTTTCCTAATGCCCCACATGTATTATTCTGCCCTAAGCTGTCCTGCTTCCACATTATTATTGTCTAGTTTCAAGTCTTTCTGGCTTAGACTAGATTTTGGTTTTAAGAATCTGTTCCTTTTCTTTCCCCCTACCCTCCCATTATCCTTATACTTTTCCAAATGTGAAAATCAAACTCTTTTTCAATCAGCATTGATTAGGTTCCCAGTATCTATAACTTGATGCTATTTGTAAGGAGACCCTATTTGCCTTCAAATATTGTGGATAAAGCAGTAGAATTCTGAACCTAATACACTGGCTTTAAAAAGTTATCTTTTCAGTATAAAGGGACCTTTTCATAAAATACAGATAAGATACAGAGCTCCAATTTAAGCATTCACAACCTTAAACATGTAGGTGCTCAGGTTCCATGTAGAACAAATAGGAAGAGAGTAACGCCTTCCAAAAGGCAATTGAAAAATCCCACAACAGAAACCTCCTTGAAGGCAAATAGATGTGTTTGTCTCTGAATCTCTCACATGCACACACACACACACACACAAATACACACACAGAAGTAAAAAGACCTTTTCTATTCCCTCTACTCAAGATGTGGAGTCCTCACCTTGTTGTAGTGACCTAACAAACCACAGCACTCTTTTCTAAGAAATAGCTAATAGAAATAAAAACTACTATATTCTGATGCAGAAATTCTCTCTTCACAATGCAATACTGTAGTATTGTGCTTTTGCTGTCAGCTCTCTTTTCTAAGAAATAGCTAATAGAAATAAAAACTACTATATTCTGATGCAGAAATTCTCTCTCTCCACAATGCAATACTGCAGTATTGTGCTTTTGCTTTACTCTCAAAGTGCGTAAATGTGCTCAGAGCATGTCAGATAGAACTCCTGGTTTTGGGACTTGCCTAAGGTTGAGATTTATTCCTTCATAGTCTCCAGATCAAAGCAGACCCTGGCGAGCAGATTGCTACCTTGGGCAGGATTCAGCTCAAAGATCAAACTCAGGCACATTTAGGTGTCCTTTTATAGGTGTCTATAAATGGACAATGTTCAGAGGAGATCTAGTCAATAGAGACAGTAGGGTTTAGAGAACTATTCACCTAATCCTAAAGTAGCCTTCTACATTGGGTCAGCTGAAAAAATGATTTCTAGATTTTATTGACTTTATTGACTTTATTGTCTACATCTCAACTGACTATAAATGGGAGCTTCAACAGCTGCATGATGTGTAACTATATTGAAAAGTCTTAAATCTGTGATGTGAGTCCCAACCTTGATGTCCCACAGTGAAAAATTCTTATTCATATAGAGGCTCTCTAATGAAAAAGATGAGTAAAGAGGTGCCTAATGCTTCTCAGATTACAGAAATTCTGGGAAAGGGTTTTCTAGATCACTGCCTTGGAGGCAGGTTCTTATTTCCAATTAAAGCTGCTGGAAAATTCCTTTAGTTTCAAAAAAGTCAAAGAGTAATGACAGGTCTCTAGGAAAAATTTGTACAATCACTTCAGCTGGCATATCTTTCCAGTTTTGACAGTTGATCTCAAAAGAAAACAGGTTTCAGAAGAAAAAGCCTCAGTGTTTTAGCAAAATGTTTAAATTAATCATATGCAACCATATCAAGCAGAATAATCTTGAGCCAAGTTATTGAATGTAAGATGCAACTGATTTTTTTAAAGCTTTCATTTATGTCTTCCCATCTAAGATGGGAAGGTAAGAGAAAGATGTACGGGTATTAAAGTTCTTACACTCTGGGTTTTATACACCTGAAGAACAAAACAAAAACCAACCAACCAAACAAACAAAAAAACAAATCAGTGGATTACAAGTCTTTATCTACTGAAAGACTATAATGCCCAGCAGTCATGGAACCTTAGGCGTCACTGAATGCTCATGAAGTTCTACTAATGAAGAGGATGTTGCATCAAGTACAATCTTCTGATCCTTAGGCTAATACCAAGTAAGTATCTGTGCAAAGGGCACCCTGAGAACTACCTGGCTTAAGTTATATTGCTTGTTTCTACTCTGCTGTTTGTGCTTCTGTCTCCATTTGCTACTGTTCAGCTCCTGACTTCAACTTATTTCTAATCCTGATTCTTTTGACTTTCACTTCCTGAATCTTGCTACCCAGCTTTAGCATGCTCTGCCCTGACACTGCCTTTCCGAGTTCAGCCTTCTCCTAACCATGAGTTTACTACCTCATACTCCTGGTCTGGCTGTAGCACTCACTTCCTACTCAAAATTCCATGGAGTGGAGGACCTCAGATATGTTTAATCCTCTTCTGGTTCTGCTGGAGAAGAGAAGATGCCTCATCAAGGACTGGCTTTTTTCTTCCTCACACCCTCTCTTCCTTGGCTATATAAATGACCTGGTTATAAGACATACATGTAGTATTTTATTTAAAAGTCATGCCACAAAAGAACACTTTCTAAATGCAACCCATTTAATAATTTGGGAGCTTAAGTCCATTGAGATCTGCCTTACTATTGGCTGTCCTCCACTGAACCAAGATATGGATACGGAGGCCTAGCTGATTCTAGAATTTGGAGAGGCTTTGAAGGAACCTCTGTATACAGTCAAGTAGCCTTCGATTTTGTTTGTACTTTGAAACAGATAGGAAAAATCACTGATGAAATATGCTTCTCTCGGTTAAAAGCTTAGAGAACACAAACATTTCAAGAAACAAACAATTTTAAAAAAATTGATTCCTCCTCCAATAATGTGAAATCCCTTTTTTTGTTGAATCTTGTAAAGGATTTGCTACTCATAAAATAAAAACAAGAATTTTTCAAATTAACTCTCAACATTATGATTTAACTAGATAAAATAACACAAAATATTGATGTTGGCATAATCTACACAAGCTGTACAAAGTTCCTGTATTTCTTCCTCAGTCTCTTCAAATTTACATATCTCCTCATGATGCAATAAATATTTTAAATGGAGCAGAAAGACATAAACATAATTAAAAGTACTGTTGCACCATCTCCTTATAAATATTTTATAAGTTTTTACATTCAAATAATATGAGTCTGAACACAGTGAATTTGATGGGTATTACAAGCATCTGTTGAATACCCGATAAAGAATAAATTCAATTTCATTCAACCATAATTTACAAAGCATAATGCAAATCTTTCGATAATAGGGCATATCCCAGTATACTACATTGTTTCTTATGCCTCAATGAGATAAGACTGATTGTTTTATTTCTTTTGGTGAATTTTTTCAAAAGTCATATTGCATTGAGATGATACTTTAATTTTTCTCTGCAAAAAGTTTGCATCAATAAGAAGCTATGCGTGTATAATTTAGAACAGTGTGTTTACATATAAAACCCCAATGATTATATGTTAGACATCTCATTGGGTAATTCAGTCAGATTAATTCTGGTTGTATTATAAGAGAGACATAGCAAAATGTTTTGAAAAAAAAAAAAAAAACAAACCAAACTCTTGACTATTGTAAAATCTAAAAACAGAACAGATGTAAAAGACCTATTAAGCCTGATTTTCAAATATTCTGAATCCCTGGCTCCCACAAAACAGTGTCAGGGCAGTTATACACCTAATTGGTACAAGCATAACTGCATGAACATCTAAAGCATGAAGATATGCAAATAACCAGTCTGATGTCAATCTAATTGTCCAAGTGTATAAATTCAAACATGGTTAAAAGCACAGAAAAACTGACATAAAAATATATATATACTGTTGTACATGGGCCTGGAATACTTATGTATTTGTTCCTCAGTTCAAATACAGAAATTCACTCAATCAGATCAATAAGGGTATATTTTTCTAGTGCCAAATCCACTCTGGCATTTGATTCAAACAAGCAGGAGGAAAGAGGTGGTCACCAGTCCATTGCCGGGGTTTGTTGGAAGCATGGTTCTGGAAAATTTCTTTAAAGAGAGGCTTTTCTTCCAGTATAAGTTATAGAATGTGTTGGTATCTAAGGATCTGACTATATATTGAACATTTCAATATGTTTCAGATGGTTCTGGAATTTATTGGAATTCCAGCCAGCCTGTCTTCTCAGAATTTCTTCCTACTTAAGACACTACAGTGATGAAGGACTTTTGTATAGTTAATGTCATTGTATGCGTGCTTGTGTATGAAGACGCAATGACACATAACCAGCACTTTATGACTATATGGAGACCATAACAAGTCTTATCAACCATGATAAGCAATAGAGTCCTACTTAAGAATACCTCACTTCCTTTTTTCATCACTCCCGCCATCCCATACCTGCTAATTAGCTGGCATAAGTTCTTGAATCCAATCCAGGTGCAGCACACTGTTCCCTTACAACACAAGATCCAAAGAAAGGGGAAGCACAGAAAAGAAGCATCGCCTTTCCTTTCATCATTAGTGAATTGACCAAAACCACTTTCCCCCAGGAATATATCTCAAAAATTTGTGATTCAAACAGCTATATGACTATTTCATCCCAGATAAAATTGTCTGTCTCTGCTGATTTTGTCTTGCATTTCTACCTTTCTATCTTCTCTATAGTCTATGTTGTTTGACTCCTCTTCCATTTCAGAACCATTTGTGAATAAGCAGGGTTTCTATTTAAATATGTAAACGGGCCCTTGTGCTGCAAATGATCTGTAGCTTAAAGTTTACGCGCTAAAGGAAAGTCAGAATTTCATTCCTGAGGGAGGTCACTTGATACTGCTGCTTGAAACCCTTCAACTGATAAATCTCTCATTAAATTAGACACCTCCACAGTTGGGAGAATTGCCTTTTATGAGCCTACTGTGCATTTTTAAGTATAAGTGCAAGGAGCAACTAGCTGTTAAAAATGATTCTGTAAAACGTTACTAAACTCTGGAACCAAGATAATGATTTCAGACACTAAGGGAAAAAGCTAACTGCTTTATCTGAAGGAGATTGTGTTTAGTATCTACTTGCTCCATAACAATGCCTTATAAGACATCTGATAAATATTTTATTGGATATCCAATTCCTAGAGTACATGAAGTACAACCAAAAACATCAATATAAATAAATGTGCTTTCCCTAATACTATGTAATGTTGAATATTGGATTATTTTGTTTTTGCCAATGTCATCAAAATCAGCTATGAGGTAAAATAAATTGAAACAGTGTTACTGCCTGTTAGTTACAGTGTTTGTAGAACAGCAAATGTGCTCCACCAATCACCTCTCTTTTCTAGGTACAAATGTTAATGTCTAAAATAGAAAGCCAAATATTCTGCCATCAAATCACATCAAATTTGGGAAACAAATTTTTGCTTACAGGCCAAAAGAAACCATTTTTAAATCCAGCTTATTATAAAGAGAACAATGTATATTAGATTTTGGCAGTAATGGTCCTTGTTTATATAGGTAAGCATAAGGAAATGTATGATATAAACCTGCTTTTAGTCTATGTAGATTTTATTATCTGACAATTGGAAATACAATAAATCAAATATGCCTCAACTTAAAAAAAATAAAAATCCACATCATTGTTTTGATATCTAGAGTACTAGGAGAAAAAAGCTTTGTATGCTTTGTTCCTTTAAAATTCTAGTATAGATACAAAAGCAGTGAACCGTTAACACATTATTTACTGTAAAGTCAAGAAGTCACTTTCATTTGATTAAAAGAAAGTAATATCTTCTTGCTGAGTACAAAAGAATAAAAGTCAATCCATCATCCTCCTGTATATATATGTTATCTTACTTACAGCCAGCTGTGGCATGTATCACTCACACAGACCTGTAAAGTAAAGGACATATCAAATCAGATTATAAATCTTCAACATTTCATGCTGCCTGGGAATCCTGTAGAGAGTTGTCAATAGCCTGCTGTAATGCTTAACAGGGACAGCATTTCCATCTCCAAATACACCTTATCTTCTTATGGGACAACCACGTGTCCCGATCCAATATCGGGGGGGGTTTCGTTACGATCCCAAGGACGAGATTAAGACACTAAAACCAGTCAAATATCGTACAACCTTTTAACTTTATTTTCCACAAAGTGGGGAGAAAAGGTGGGGAAAAGGCGAAGGGGAGATGAAGGGAAGAAGGGAACAAGGGTAAGGGGAAAGATAAAGTTGGAAAAGGAGAGGAGAAGCTAGCTACCACCACTCCGAGTCCGATGATGTTCTGCCGACTCCGTTCGAATTACAGCTCAGGCTGGGTGCCTCCGAAGAGGGACCCTGAACAAAGAAATCCCTGGGCAATTATACTTTCC
Organism: Dromaius novaehollandiae; assembly: GCF_036370855.1. NCBI lineage: Eukaryota > Metazoa > Chordata > Aves > Casuariiformes > Dromaiidae > Dromaius > Dromaius novaehollandiae. Next base: position 15,624,276 of record NC_088098.1, on the reverse strand, counting down.
AATCTTAAGCCCTCCGCCCTTCACGCAGTAGTTTGGACCAATAGTAATATTTAGGTCTGGGGTCTCCTGCTCCTTATTGGGTCCCTAGGTAGGTTGTTTACCGTTGTGGTTTCTGCTGACAGATGCGTTTTCATTCTTCGGGTCTTGCCCTTATCTCTCAAAGTCCTGACAATTTATTACTTCCCCAGCAGTGACGGTAGGTGTTATTTCCCAAGGTCCAGACAAAGGGAATATGATCTGGACCCCGAGATAGCCCAGACCCCCCAATCAGCATTGTTTCCGCAGCAAGAGGAGGCCCTGCTCCCCAGGGTCCCGGTGCCCAAGCAGGCCTCACTTCAATGCCTTGACATCCTTCCTCCCGGAGCATGAAGCATGGGAATGCAAACTGCTGGTAACCCCCTTGTCTTTCCTGCCTGCACCAGCTCTGGGGCCCTTTCTCACTGAACTAGGGAGTGCGGCCTAAGGCTTCAGCAAATTTAGCTACTCATGCTAAGCAAGCTTTATAGAAGTTGTGCTAAGCAGCAGTAATTTATAGTCCAGGTCCCAAAGTCTCTGCCCGATCGTGGTCTGGTTCAGCGCAGGCTCGGTGTGTCCTGAATGGTTGCAGGGAGACCATTTTGGGGGTCGCAGCAGCTTCGTCCTGTTTCCGCCGGGAACAGATGGCTTGTTCGGGGTTATGGTTTGCTTGCACCTTATGTACCAAGAAATGTTTAAGGCAAAAGTTCACTCATCTGTCCACCACACCACGTCTCTCATTTGTACTAATGAATTAGAAAACAAACAAACAAACAAAACACAGCAGCACCAATGAAATATGGAAAATCTATGCATAGTGAGGTTCACTGAGGTCATGACAAGAGCTTGAAATATAAGCAATCCCATTTAGTGATGTCCTCCTGACTTATTGAAAGTGATTCCCTTCTAGACCAGCTAACTAAAGGTAAATAATATTTATCTCCATTTCTGAAGCCTCTGATAGAGTCTCTTTGACTCATTGACTCTTTACCCATGCCTCAGTATAGCTGTATTTCTTACAATTCTGAAGATTAAGAGAGGTTATTTAAATAATTTAATATGTATGAACTTGAAATGCATATTATGCAAATAAAATTACATGCTTGCATACCAGAACATGTGGACTCTCATTACTAAAATTCACTCATAGCACATTTTTCAAGGTGATCAGTACCTCCCAAAAGTTTGAGATATTATTCAATTTATGTTGGAAGTTTAGGTTTCAATACTATGAGGGATTTATCAACCTTGAACACTGTACTGTCAGATTACTATGATTAATATGGGAATTGTGGAATTTTGTCAAGGTTGTCCTGGATCCTAAGTTGTCCAAAGTGAATGAAAATAGCAAAAGAGCAATTAACCTTGCTGTATAGAATTGTTTGTTAAAAAAAAAAAAAAAGAAAGAAAAGAAAAAAAAGAAGCCCAGATTGAGACTACATCAGTCTGAATGGGGACAGGGTTGCATCACTGTTCATTTCTTTTGCCTGAGCACAGAATAACACTTTGGCTGTATATATAAAGTTTTTGCTAGCAGTCTTTCCTTAAGACACTTTATTTTCTCAGCATTTTTTTTCTTAATCCTATTTTTTGCCTTTTGTTTTTTGTTTTTTCTCTAAACAAAGCCTGACTTAGCCAACACAAATGGGTCCACCTTCCATAGCAGTATTGTGAACCTATGACCAGAAAGGCCATAAAATCAGTGGATTCAAAAACTCCACACCAGAACAAGTTCAACAGTTCTTTGAGTGTCAAGTAAGACTCTGAGATACGCCAGTCTTTTTCTACCAGCAAGGCCGCAGGGGAGGGTAGGATTTGGTAGACCAAAATTGTACACTCAATCTTTTCCAATACCTTATTGCTCCATATGGATTCAGTCATGTTTCCTGTTGGAGGAAGTAGCACTGGATTTCAGTTGTCACCTAAACTGAATTTCCTCTTCCCTTGAGGATACTTAATGCCTTATAAAGCTAAAGAGAAAACAGGAACTGCTCAAATGAAAGTCCTGGTTAATTTTAAATGCTTTAATTGGGTTTCCAAGGCAGGGGCAGTTCTGTGTTTTTAAAACGCCTAAAACTTTTTTTTTCTTTAATACTGATGTTTGATACAGTGGAAGAAGGTTAGAGGTAGCTTGGTCTGAAAAACAACAACAACAAAAAACCTTTATTATTATGAGTGGGTCTTTTTTGATGACCTTCTTGTTTTAAGCAATTATTTCCCCCTTCTGTTGAAGCACAGAAACTTCCTTTTTGAAAAAATTCCTCTATCAGCTAATTTATAGCAGAATATTTATTTCTTAGGATCACCAGTAAGTGACATGTTAGAGACAAGGTACTAAATTGGCTGGACCACTAGTACAGACTGCACACCAGTTCCTAATGTTGTGAACGTAAGGATCAGTTTAGAAACCATTTAACACTGCTTAGAGTTGAGTAAAATATTCAAAGTAAACAGTCCATCTGACAAAATTAGATTTTTTTCTATGAATGAATGAAAAACAACGAACTTCTCTTTGTATCAGCTCTGAAAAAAAAAAAAAACACTTCAAAGAATTAGACATTATTGCATATCAAAAACTGTTGAAGAAATTGTCTTATAAATAGACAGGTAACACGAAGATGTGCGATAGAGGGTGATACAGCTTTTTCCTGTTCAAAGTGGTATTCTGACTGGCTAGGCATGCCTTTCAAAAGGTAAATCTAGACATGTCCTGACTGAGAAAGATTTGGATTAAGTAGATTTTTAAAACAATCTAAATATGCATGATTTGGCTGAAAAAATAAGTAAGTTTGGAGACTACTACTTTTTGTTCAACTCTTTCTTCCTGCAGTGCCCATAGATCTATTTTCTTTTTTCTCATGTTAAAATGGATTGAAAGTTTGAAATCAAAGGAATTGAGCTATATCACAGAATCAGCTGTATCTGCTTCATATAGGATGCAAGAAGAATGTTTATGCCAGAGGACAAGCTCACATAAACACAGAAATATGGGCTACGATTGTATGGGAATTAAATTGTTCTATGGAAGGGAAAAAAACTTGGCAGTGGTGTTTTTGTTTTGTTTTTCCAGTATATGCACAAAGATTGCCTCAAGTTACTGGGACAATCCACCCTGTAATAATATGCACTTGGAAGTGGAATTAAGGATACATTTACAGTCTTACTGAGTACATTTTCTCATTTTTGCATACTTATTTGCACAAATTAAATCTTAGGAACACTGGTTTGCATACATACTCCATATATCTGATAGCATAAAAACAGAGAAATCCCAGAAAACAATCCACTAGAGATAAAATTTTCAAATATTTTAAGTGCTCATTGGTCATTTTGTTTGTCTAAAATTTTAAAATCAGTGCCTCACTTCCTTTTTGGCATTTGCTAGTAATTGTTTCTCTTGAAAACATTTTGAAATATTTCCCAGTTTCACGTCATGCTTGTCTTGCTCTCTTCCAAAAATTATAATGTCATCATAAATATTCAAAGGCTCTATACACCATTGCATGACTTGTTAATTAAACCTTGATATTTCTCAGGTGCTGATGAAATTTCAAACATCAATCTTCTTTAACACTGTAGTTTTGCATGTGTTGCAAACAGTGTGTTCATTTTATATTTAGCCTCAAGCTCAGCTGAAGTACTCACAACAAACAGGAAGGCTCTACAGAGTCCTCTCGCACACACAGTTAAAAAGCTGAAGACCCTACTGTAAGCGAGCCTGACACATGGCCATAGAAAATAGTAGAGAAGCTCAGTGCATGATATTGCTCCCTCTTTGCAAACTGTGAAGGTCTGTACACACTTAATCCATCCCATTTACCCTAAGTTTTTGTCAGCATATCTTCGTCTTAATTATCAGAAGAATGCCTTCGCAGAGCATGTTCTGTCCCTGTTTGTACTGTCTTGAGCCATCTGTTTTTCTCCATACTCAGATTTTATATCCTTCAGAGACAAGAAATTCCTATCAGCAAAGCATCTTTTGTACTACTGCAAACAAACAGTTCTATCTTACCAATCCACTTAGTAGACTGATGAAAAACTAAACTAATTCTTGCACATTAATATCTGTTTTATATTTTTGACCGCTTGGATCAGGAGGTAAGTGAGTGAATGCGAGTAACAGAGGAAAGGATGGGTTCTGCGGAGTCAGGATTTATTAGTTTCCACTAAATAGCCATGGGAACAGTGGGATGAGTTCCCCTGTAGGGCCTTGGTTTTATGTGACAGATTGATTCTGCTTTGGTCCTCCTTTTGAAGCCATATCTAACCTACTGAAGTATGTTATGCCAAGAAGCTCACTAGTTAGCATATTCGAAAATGGTAGTATACAGGTTATAACACTTTTACAATGTGTTATCTAGTAATGACCAACTTATTTTCTTGTCTACCAGGGCCTGCAACCTATGTAACCTTTCCTAAGAAAGGAGAATTTAACACAGACTCTACAGATATCTTTCTGAAGTTCTAAATAATATCTCCTTTTCTTTTTCTCCCACAGGGGAAAGAGAGAAGTATATGTCAATTTGGAAATCTTATCAGTTTATTCTCTGAGCACTAGCAAAGTCCATTTTTTCTCACAACAAAATGTCACTCATTAAAATCTCTGTATGCATATACACACATATACTGTAGCCTCTTTTCATTCACATATATATATACACATATACATATATACACACACATCAGTATATTCACTGCTTTAGTCTGTCTAGCTTGGCTTTCACCACTCTTTCATTTTAAAGACCTACAAGGTATCTGAGAGTCTAATTTTTAGGCATACATCTGATGTTAGATGAGAATTGATGCATTTAAAATGTGCACAACCTATAAACAAAATATGCAAACCTATAAGCTAAAATCAGGGGAGATCCATGACAACCTGGAAGAATTATAAAGAACATACAATAACATCTCTACAGCTAAATATTATGAGATCCTCACTTTATTGGATAGGATGTGTTAGAAACCTACTTCCAAAAGGCATATTCTTTCATAGATACACATCTGTAACTCCCACAGCTATAATACAATAGACCTTAATTTTCTGTAATGCTCTTCATCAAAACTGTGTCTCAAAGCACTTTATGGGGGTTCAATAGCAGACAGAATGAGAAAGTAAAATGTGTTTTTACAGTGAAGTGTCTGCAAATGGTTCTGTGGGGTTCCATGTTTATTGTCTCACTGATCCCGTAACAAATTTGCTTAGGTTAGCTTAGTTTATGAATAACATATTTATTCCCTAACTACAATGCTACTGACTCCATCCAGGCCCTGCAAATCAAATCAATCTGAGTTATTTCCTGCTTATGTATTTTCAAGACTAATAAAAGATTTTTAAAGGGGGAAAATCATGTTCTCATTGAAATCTCACCACTCAACAACTAATCCTTAATTAACATAGATAGCAAGCAGTGTGTGCAGTACACTGCAGTATGCTGCAGCAACCTATACCTAGTTTCACTGGTTTCTTTTCTTGCATGTACATTTCCATTTGATTTTGCCCTTGAAATATCCAAACAGAAGAACTTCCACTTGCTCCTGGATCCTCCAAATATCCAGGAATGTATTTGCTTTGGACACTGGTTGCTACATATCTTGCTTTCTAGCATTACTAAGCATTTTTGGAACAGAAATTACAATTCCCCTGAACCTCGGTTTAGCAGAAACTGCGTTCACTGAGAAACAGTGAATTGACCATGGTATCATACTCACAAATATATTAAGCAGGAAATACAAAAAGACAAGACTTTGTTTCAAGAAGATTACAGATTAGTTGATGAAGTAGGCGATGAAAGAGAGAGGTGACATAAGAAACATCTAGAAGCAGACCATGCCCTAAAAGGAGACATGATCACAGAGTCTAGACACATACTGGTTCAGTAGTTCTGCACGTTGTTAATCCAGCAGTATAGGCACCATCCTGCTGGTGGACAGTGTAGCAGATATGACTATTTTACATGGATCTGAAACTTATGAAAACATACATAGAACATACAAGTAGGTTTTGGAAGAGATTCCAGAGACAACCTAGAAGCCACAGGTATGTTTGTGGGAGAAACATGAAGAAGGACCCAAAGCTAGTGGCATTAACAATAGAGTCAAACACAACAGCAACTTGACTGACCATTGATGGACCTAGAGGATGCATGACTGTTTTGAAAGCAAGGCCAGCTATCTGCATTGGATAGCTGTGCAAAGTCCAGACAACTCCTAACATCAGCTCATTACCTTGGTAATAAAACACAATGTGAAATACTTAACTAAAAAATTTATGCTTATCACAGATCAGAACTATAATTTCAGGAAGCTGGCGTCTCCTTCCAAGGGTATTAAATATTAAATAGAAGCTAGTTCTTTATTTTATGCCTTGCGGTCTCTAAGAGGAAAATGCAAAATAATGTATCCTGACAACAGGAAACATATTGGAATAGAAAGTTTTTTTGTTTTTCTTTTCTTGTCCATACTGTACATATAAATAATATTAAGGTATGTAATTTTGTTTCATTAATTACAATTACAGCTTTACTTTAATTTGTTGCTATAAAAACAGACTATATAAAAAGCATTGCAGCAGTTTAAAATTGTCCATCTTCTGATTAATGGAATTCATGAATTCATTCCCACCCAAAATCTCTGCATTCAAGACCTGAGAGCCTTGCCAGGCCCTGAGTCCTCATCCAGCACCTTCATCATTGGACCACATGTCTTACCAAGCAGGCAATAATGCAGACAACTATCAGAAGGGCTTAATTCTACTCACCTTGAGAAAGTGTGAGCTGGGATGGAATTCCACTGAAGTCAGAAGACTTTCATTGCTATGAAAACATTTTAAACAGAATCAGGCCCGAAATGCAGAATTGCGCAGAATTCACCTGAATCATGCTAGGCTGATGAGAAAACATGGCTGCCTGAGGTTTTGTGGACAGCAAGATAATTTGCTATTCACAACCTGCCCTGACAAAAAGCAGATTTTGTTATAAAATGTGTATCATGTGCAAGAATTTTTTAGGAAGGTGCTGAGTAAATTTTACTGGAGTAAATAACATTCTATAGCTATTCACATTATCAGCATATGTCACTGCAAAGCAAGGATAGAATATAATTTAGTTTCCTGCATTAGATATTACTCTTACAAAATCAGTTTTAGCGCTGCACATGGCAATGTAGGAATTGCCACAGAAGAACGAACCAACATTCTATTGAACAAGGCCAATGGAGGGGAAAATTATGCATGAACATGTTTGTGAAATCTGACTCATGATTCAGTTCAGTTACCTGTTTTTCCTTCTATCTGATTTTTTATTTTTTCGCCCCAGAAGCATTTCCAGTCTCACATGGGTTTCAGTAGGAAAGGGTCCTCCCACTGAATGCAACTAAGAAGAATGACCTACTGTCCAAATCATATGGCTTTATGTTCTGCTCATTAAATAATTGTCTCTTCTTCGATCTAATCGGATTTTGAAATATTAAAGAGTTTTCCACGTTGCCACATTTCTTTTTTTTAGTTTGGAGACTTTTTTTTGTTGTTGTTGTTAATTTAGTTGCTTGAGTAATGCATAATTATCACAGAGGTTTAAGCATTCTGTTTGCTTTACTACTATGCATCATTAACACACAAATAGTTCTAATTAGAGATCACTCGATGTAAAATATGAATAAATCTTTATCACTTAGGGATTATGCTGTGGAAGAATTTATTTTGTTTCGTATGTTTGACAGCACATGGGCATGCTGAATAGCAATGTCATCTTGACTTTTTGAAGTATGCACATAGCTTGTTGCTACAACAGTTATTTCACCATTTACTTCAGCTACTTGTTTTGTTATGATGTGAGGCCTGGTAGTCACACACAGAGATTTCCCTAAATAAGACCTACCTTAGAGAATTTCAAAGAAGCTAGCATTGTTTTTCTGTTTTTCAAACTTTCTTTTTTCCCCTGTCTCTTGCTTGTGTAACTAGTCTTTTTAGGAAGCAGAATGTATCAGCATGGTGCATCATCATGCTAGATTTTAAAAATAAAATAAATCCAACAAAATATTCAGAAGTTTCAAACCATGTTAACCTGTTTGATGTTTGTTCAATATATGACAGACTCAAAAAAGCAAACTAATATTATATTCAGCTGGAAAGATGAAATGTCTGGTTTCATCTAGGTGCAAAAGTAAAAGCAGATTATTTCTTGTTTTACAGCTCTAGACTAAAGAGTTCTGAGTAGTGAAGCTAGAACACAGAAATCTCCTCCACTAGCCTGAGTCACACCTCTTCTTGCTTTCCTTTCTTCTAGCTTCAGAAATCTTCCAAACTTTTTTATATCTTTGCTCAGCTTCAGAAGACTTCAGAAGATGTGGAGGACATCACAATTTTCTTATTGTTTGACAACTTTGGGAAAACGGAAGATTTGACTTTGAACCTGTTCAGGATGAGGATGGAGACAAATTAGTAAGTGCTCTAAGAAGCCAAATATCTGAACACAAAGCTGTTGGCCTTGCTTTTTTTGGGGGGAGGGAGGCTACATCCAGTTGACTTCCAGATAACCCTTCCAACTACAATTATCTTGTGATTTTAAAATTAAGCATTCTCAGAAAGAATCTCCAACCCCGTCACAGGAACATACATAGATCTACCAGAAGCTATTGTATAGTTAAGACATTTTCGTCCTGTTGAGGTACGTGGGACGTAAAACTCTTAAGAAGAAATGTATGCATACAATGAATATTTTTTGGTGGAAATGGACTCACCTGTATCAGGAAGCACGGAATCACAGAACGGTCAAAGTTGGAAGGCACCTCTGGAGATCATCTAGTCCAATTCTTCTGCTCAAACAGGGTTATCTAGAGCATGTTGCCCAGGAAAATCAGAAATAAGATTGGATTAGATAGCTTTTGATTAGCATCCAGGAGCATTAATTCTCATGTTCCTCCTGCTAATCAAGAGGAAAATGGGAATGCCTTAACTGAGGAATGTGGTTACTGCAGATTGTTTTTATCTGATAGTGATCAGAAAGGTTTTCCTGGTGGGCCTCATGCAAAACTATCTGGAACTAAAGAAAGCCTTTTCAGTATTTTCAGCGAACTGGATCTGATTCCTGTAACGAATCAATTATTTGGGGAGTTGCTGAGTCTTATTCCTATGTCTATTTACCTGTTTTTTTTTACTTAAATGGAAACACAACCTAAGTAGGAGTTGAACAACCATTTCCTAATTCTGTTAATTACACTTGTGTGGAAAGCTTCATTGATACTCACATATGCTAGATTTAGCATTTTGCAGGACTGGGTTTACAATTTACATTTGGTACATGAAAAAGCCGAGTATGACAGAGATTGTGAGGCTGACAAAAAAGTCTAGTTTTACACAGAAGTTTTTCAGTAATGCTGAGTAGTTTGGGAAGAGTTTCTATCACATATTGTTCTTTTTTGTCATTGATTTGGTCACTTAATTTTTTCCTTTTACTCTCCAGCAACATGGAATGCCGTGAACTTTGTACTAGAAAAAAGCCTAGACTGAAACAAGAAAAAAATCCAAATATCAAAAGAGAAACAGAAAACATTTTCACTAAATTGATATTTACTCTGTCATATTTCTCTTCTGGATTGTACTTCACCCTTTTCTGTTTTCATATTTCTGTTTCAGAAAAGTAGGTGTTATTACATGATTAAAAGAGAAGGCAACTAACCATTACAACAAAGCACTGCAGTTTATCATTTTAAACTCTACTCTGGAGGAACATATACTTTATATGACATTCAGGCCTTCCATTTCCTTAGATAACCATGCACAGGCTGATCAAAAATACCTACTGATATTCTCAGCTGCTAAAAAAGTGTGGTATACAAAATTATATCTCAGTCTTGCCCTCATGAAACTATAACACACACAACTCTCTAGTCTAAAATGTGATATTCTCCTACTAATATCAGTAATGTAACTAGACTTTTTTTCTGAATTCTTATTTTCAGCAAAGTTTTCTTTTGACTCTTACTAAAACAAAGATAGAAATGAATACTCTGTCCAAAAATATTAGATAAAGGCAGTGTATATAGGTCAGGACTGAGATTTAGGATAGCTAATAATGACTTCCATAGCAACTACTACCTCACCCCTCTGTTCATGGCATTTGAAGGATGCACCAGCTTTTGCCATCTATCCATCATATCTTTCCAACAATAGATTTTGAGTAATGCTTGAATATTTAATACCTCACACAGATACATTGCATTTATGATTATGGAATTTCATGTATATACCGAAGAGGATATGAAGAAACTGCCTCACTGCTCTCAATGCAAGGAAACCATGGATGAAGACCAGCTTACCTCTGAATTGTTTTTTAAATGACGGCATTATCAGAGGTCCCAATTTTTCATCTATTATCCTCTGAAAGTGTCCTACAAGTATGAAAGCAGTAATGTGTCTTGTGCAATAATCTGAAAAATAGTAATGTAGTGGCTCATTAGATCAGGTCATTGGCAAGCTAAATATATATAAGAACAATGTGGTAGAAAGCTCAAAGGTCATGTTTCAGCTGATACACAGGAGCTTCTTTGAGACGAGACTCCAGGCCAAAGCTTTAGCCCCTGCAACTTATTTGCCTTAGGAGCATCCCTGGGGCTACTTCTGTGGCAATCCAGACTCTTCCTGGGGTAGAAGAAAGCCATGGATTTTACCTACACCCACAGAACAATCAAAACCACACTGCTTTATCATGAGACCCAGCATTTTGCATGCTGATGTTAGGTAATAAATATTACACACAGAAAATCAGTTTGGATCTTCCCAAAAGGATCCTGATATCACTCGCCAAGTGAGCAGCCTGATCATAGGCACATTTTGGTATGCTACCAAAACAACATGGGCTACCTAGATCAGATGGGTACAAGGTAACTGCAGCTAAAGTGATGTCTGAGATAAAGGTCCAAGTACTCAGAGATAGTTAGTACTATTGACTTTAGGTAGAAACAGTAAGATACATTTGGAAGTGTATTTCTGTAGTCAGAACTGAGTTAAGGATGTGTGACTGGAAAACTGAAGGGAGGTTTTTGACAGTGACAAATTAAGAAAAAAAAGAAAAGACAGTAGTCTGGTTCAGATACAATGCCCAGCACTAGAATATTATGTTTGAACTGAAGGTAAAATACATATGAAATGTCAAAAAGAAGATAAAATATGGGACTGAAGAGGGAAATGTTCAGAGCAGAGATGACAAATAGAATCAAATTGCATATTCTGTGTCATAAGAACATAGAAGAGACTGTATCTCCTTCAGTAATCAAAAAAGCCTAATAGTGAATTCTTAGGGAAGACTATAAAAACAAGGCAAGTTTGCAGTGATACTTAGAATATGCTTCAAATCTCAAGGAAGTATAATTTTAGGATTCCCTTAGTCACTGTAACTGATAGCATTTGATGGAATTTTTTCCACAAATTTGTCTGGGTGTTTTATCTCTGGTATTTATTCACAAGAATAAGTTTTTGGAGCAAAAACTAAAGACATGCAAAACTAAACCCTCTGTTACACACAAAATAACAATGATAATATTGTATTAATGTTATTTCAGTTGGACTTTTCAAAATTCATTACAAAGTTATGTATAATACATTGCACTCAAATAACTGCATACAAAGAATTTGGTTTATTTCCTAGAGGGTTTGTTCTTCCTGTATTAGGATGAAACTTGCAATTTATAGTGGCATATGAAGCAATGGATTAAACTGTCTTTCCCTTCCATCATGATAACAGTACTGGTAATCATTTCATAATGAGATGCTGGCTGAACGTTTTGGCAGCCATAGTTTCTGTAGACCAGAGAGAATTTCCAAGAAGACGACTGAATTGTGTGAATAATATTTCTACAGTGCGTTATTGCCTTGTGAAATAATTGGAAAAGTCCTGACATTGGTGATAAATATAAACTTACAAAGTTTCATTAGCAGTTTAAAGAAAACTGTACTTCTAATCTAACAATGGGAATGTACATTGCTAAATACATGGACCATTTACTAAAATCATAGAGAGGACAAAATGTACAAGCTGTCATGAAAAAATTGAGACACATATCCTAACAGCAAATGCTAGAAGTACAACAAATAGCAGTAATTTGTAGTACAAGACATCTCTTTCTATTGATGATGAAAATTAACAACTTCTGTTTCTCATGTATTACTGAAAGCTCATTAGCAAAACATATTAAACTTGTCTTTCTTCACTACTTTGAATTATAAAGGGCAATGCCTATTAGCCAAAAAATAAAGGAGTTTACATTTTTTATTTGCTGCTTTACTTTTGTCTATAAATACTACATCCATTTTGTTTACTTTAAGAAAGTATATGCCTGTCTTTATTAGTTTCTGTAAAAATACATAAAAATGCTTGTGCTAAACTGGTTGGAAAATGTCATCATAACTATTTGGAAAGGTCATCCAATATGTCATGAGATAAAATGAAGTCACAATAAAGACTAACAACGATTTTTTAAGTCAGCTTTTGAACTCAGCTTGAAGTAAAGTCTTGATTTTGGGGGAAATTATTACACTTACTGAATCAAATCACAGCTGAAACGAATTGATGTTTCACCACAAAAAACCTGCTGGGTCACACCTTTATTAAGAAAAAAAAAAAAAAAAAAAGAGTTAAAGATGCTGCCACATAACTCAGCCCATTGGATTATCTTAATGAAGGTATATTAGTTTCTTTGCCAGTAGCACACATTCCTATCACACTTCTGATAGCAATAGCATTCAGGGCACACTTTGGGTCTGTAGATGCTCCAAATGAGTTTTTCAGCATGGCCATTGAAGAGCAAAAGCTGCCTCCAAAGCCAATATTCAACATTTTAAACTAGTTTGTATTTTACCTCAATTAAACATGCAAATATACTCTAAATGCCCTAGTTAGGTCAGTGAGAGTTTTGTAATTTATTTCAAAAGAAGCAATGTAGAATCAAGATTGTTTAATCAATCCTTATCATCTACCATGCTGGGTCACACCAGGGATACTTTTGTCTCAGTGAGAGACACCGAAGGAAAGGATGGAAGATTTATGCAATATAGTATGTCATCCCAGTGGCATGCGCTCAGCTTTCGACAGCCAGAGGGCCTGTACTGGAGATTGCATTTGGACTACAATTCTTAGTAATCCTATTGGACTGAACTTCTACGAGTTTGTTAGTCCTCTGCAATTCTCTGATAATGTTCACCTTTGCAATTTTCTTCAGCAAGAGTCCTACATTTTAACTGGATGCTGGGAGAAAAAGTCTTACATTTTGTTTGTTTTTAAATTGCAGCTTCATTATTTCAGTGCCTATCCCCTATTCCGTGAGTTATCTGCAATCTTGAATATGAATCTCTTTTACCTTCTTTGTAACAGTGAGGATGTTGCAGAAATGTATGATCAAGGTACAGTCATTGTACACACTGAATATTCATAGGCTTTTACGCAGTCTTTTAGCCACAATCAAACTTTCCCTTAGCAGCTTTTTAGGTAGCAGACGTCTTTAAAAGCTTTTTGAAATCTAAGTACCTTATATTAGGCAACTCACCTGTCTACAAGATCTACAAGATCACTACTGCTAAGGATTCAAGCTTCTTATCTGTGATCTTTTTTTTTTTTTTCCCCCTTCAGTCACCTGTTTGCTCCATCAGCTCCCTGGAAGACTTCCTTCCTCTGATATATATGACAGAGTTCTTATTGATAGGCTTTTTTATTTTTAGTATATTGCTCCTTATTGGCTTTTTTGGCTTGCCTTATTAGTGTTTGGTTTTTTTTTTTTTAACTCGCAGAGTTAATTTTCTTTTTTATTTTTCTCATTCAGGCAGAACTTATACATTTTGGATGATGTCTTTTTGCTTTTGTCTTATTTATTCTGATGTCTAACCATTCTGCTTTTCTTTTTTTCTTTCTGTGTTTTTAGACACTCTTTTGGTAGACACCAGAGTCTTAATCTGATTTTCTAATAGAGTGTCTTTAAACTACCTTTGCAACTATAAAAAGGGGTACATAGTGATCACAGTCAATAGCATCTTAACTAAGCAACTTGAACTTCTCAAACTATAGTCGCTTCTTCTCCTATGGTTCTCTAAAGAGCACCTTTAGAAGGAATAATTTCTGGTATTTAAGAATTTAATCTCTCTTTTATAGCCCTGGAACAGGCAAAACAGTCTCGACTCTGAGAATTAACCAATTCCAAATGGTTGCCAATTGGAACATAAATTTTTAATTATTGATTCGGGTATGGAGGAACAAAGACGACAATTTAACAAACACGTAGGGAAACATGTTTTGTCTCCTTTCCTAGGCTCAAATATGGTCAAAGCCCTCTCCTTCCCTCTTCCTCCACTCAGCTTCACTTGTTTTCACTCTGGGTTGCACTCTGTCCCTCCCAATCACTTCAGTGAGGTGATGGGCAACGTAGGAGGTTGGGGTCAACATGTAGAGGTTTCTTTCTGCTACTCCTTGCTTCTCCTCTGCTGCTCCTTGCTTCTTAATCATCCTCTGCTCTGGCGTGGGTCCTCCACAGGCTGCAATCCCTTCAAGGGCAAACCTGCTCCAGGATGGGTCATCCACAGGCTGCAGTCTCGTAAGGGTATCCCTGCACCCACACGGGTCACGTGCAGGCCACAGTCCCGCAGGGGTGTCCCTGTCCAGTGTGGGTCCCCCACCAGCTGCAGTGCCTCAGAGGCCTCTCTCCTCTGCTGTGCAGTGCCTGCTTCCAAGAGCACCTCTCCAGCCATGCCCTCAACAACATCCTCTTCCATGTGCTTCCACCACTGTGTTTCTCCAAACATGTCTCTTCACATTTCTCCTCACATCCCCTTTTCTGTGTCCTACTGTGTCTCATCTCCTGTCTCCTCTTTGTATCTCCTCCCATGTCTCCTCCTGTGTGTTCTCACGTGTCCTCCCATGTCACCTCACGTGTCCTGTTGTGTCTCTCCTGTGTCTCCTACTGCGAGCAGTTACCGCTCTTTCTTAAACACCTTTGAGCAGAGGCACCATATGCTCCCATGGCTGTAGTATCAGGGCAGGGTGGGCAGTTTGTGCCGGCTCCAGAGGCAGCTGGAACCATCTGCAACCGGCACAGGGCAGTTCCTGGTGCCCTCCCGCACGGGGCTGCCCCGTGGCCCCAGCCACCCAAGCCCTGCCACTTCTGCTCAATATGTGCCCACGATGACATTTACCTACCTATAAATGAAGTTGCCCATTGTTTTTATAAAGGCTCCCTTCTTTAGCATTTCTTCCTTAGCATTTTATGGACTCTGCCACCACCCTCTTGTTTCACATGTTATGTTGTTCCAACTTAGCCCTGGATCCCTGTTAGGATTGCAGGCAACAGAGATTTTGTAGTACATTTTGATGCAGCGATTTATTTCACTGGTTTGAATCCTCTGAAAGTCAAAAAGAAATATTGTGAGAGCCCTTTCTGACTTACTCCTGTTGAAAGAGAAAAGACTGACTAAAAGCGCCAAGTTCCTTTTTTTTCGCTGTGATACAAGTTATGAGAGAGAGCTTTGTTTGCCTATTGCATACATATGATCGGTTCAACAACAGGATAATAAAATGCAACTAGGTAGCTTGATCTCTGATTCAGTGTTAATTGATAAATACACTGTGGAGGGCAAATACTTTTGAGAAAATGGGGAATGCTTGGAAATGAAGGAGATGCAGCATAAAAAATAAGGAAAGTTTTCCTTTTTATGTAGGGAAAGTTACAGAATTCTTTGTAAGTGCAATAAATAATGTAGCATAAGGCACATAAACGCTAAAACCTTTTCATTCAACAAGAAATTTAAGTCATATACTAGGAGTACACTTGAGAACTTGTTAAGTGCAATGGTAAAAAATGCTACTTTCTAATGTAAAACTGAGGCTCTGGAGGATAGTTTCAGATTCCACAAATTCTTTCAGCTTTCCCTATAGACCCAAAATGATGAGGCTGTTAAGACATTTTTGTTCTTCTCTTTATCAGCCTGTTTGACTTCCCTAAAGAAAGACAGCTTTTTTTTTTTTTTTATGTGACTTCTGAAATATTTAAGGTTCCATGACATGTCCTAGAAGAACAAACCAAACAACTAAGGATATATAAAGGCTGCAGTTTTCTTATCTTCATCCAGCTGACTAAGATGCTACTAACTGAAGGTCTGAATTTGAGTAAGGAAATAAGCAAACTGTCAGCAATGGTGGAGATGATTCTGCTAGCTAAGCTGATGTATGACCCACACCAAGCCCGCCTGCATGTTTCAGACCTACAGCCAATTCTGCACCTCTTCACAACTGAGAGAAACAGCAGCTGTTTGAAAGTGATAGAGTTTCTGATAAAAAACAATAAAAATAAATAAGTGACTTAAAAAAAAAGCACTTGTGATCAGGAAATCCCCTAATGTAGGACACACTGAGTCAGTGAACGTTTATTTATACAGACTGGCACAGCTAGAATCCTTTCTGAGACTTATAGGACATACTGTAAAGTTTGTTCCAATGACCCTGAGAGATGTGCCAGCAAAGACTTTGATGCTAATCAAAATGAAATTTCAGTGCATGGGAGCTAAAAAAAGACTCATTCCTTTATTGTGCAGATTTAGAGGATGGCAGGAAGTTAACATGTTTTCTCAGAGAAAGAATAATTGATATAAACTCTCAAATAAGCTTTAGGAAAACTGAAGTAATAATTCTAGGAAAAAAAAAAAAACCCAGACAAATAACGCATGCTGGAAAATAGGAATACATCATGTTTTAAGCACTCCAGTTTAAAGGTCAGGAGTATATATCCATGACAGTCTTGCCAAAATTTACATGGTCAGAAAATAGGTTTCTTAAAATTAGAAGATCCATGCTTTGTAATAGGGAAAGATAAGATATTAAATGGGAAGCAAATGCATCACAAACAGTTCTATGTCATCAGCTGTGATTGGCTTTGAAGCCATCAGGAAATTAGAATTAAGGCAAAAAAATCGATGACTCAGTATCAGGTTCATTTTTTACATAATGTATGCTATCTTTCCAGAAGTAGAATAAAATGTTTATAGTCTTCTCCAGTACAATACCAAAATCCTGTAGTAGGAAAAGAAGAAATATAGAAACTGGGTAAAGGAAATCACAGTGGTATGAGACTAATTTCCATATCCTTAAAAGTACTGTGTGGAGCTTAACAGACTTCTTCATGGAAGCACCTTAACAATAGCTGGATTATGGCTCAACTTTATGCCCACTGGGATGTTATTCCAGAATGTCATAGACATGTAGGTAAAAACCTTCTTCTAATTTCTAGGCTTAGTTTATTAATGACCATCATATAAGTGCGGTATAATGCATAGGAAAACATTTAAAAGTGCTCTGAAATAGACAAGAAAAATATTTTTTTAGGTCAAGAATGGGGAAAAAATGCTCAGAATAGAATGAAACCCACAGCTACCTTTTTTCTCCTGAGGATCTCTCAATACCATGATTATTACAATTTTTCCTAGTGCAGTCAGTGCTCTGATACAGCTAGTGCATTGTGAGTAGTTAAGACAGAGGAACTGTGCCTGGCACACTGGAAAACCATCTTTTATTCTTTCCAATTAGTTGAATGTGTCAATAATAGTGACTAAACAGACAATTTCTAAATGTGATTCAAATAGCATAACATTTATAATTAGGTGAGTAATCTCAAACCACTATAGTGAGCAGGAATATATTTTCAAGATTCTGTTTTACAGTTCCCTAAAGAAATGAGAGGTCTTAAGATATCTATCACTCTTAACTATATATTCTGAGTATCTGTATATACAAAAAAACAACCAAACAAAAAAAACCCAGATTCCTCCCTTCATTCCTTATAACTGAGAAAGGTACTTTTTTTCCAGAAGTAGGTGATATTCTTTGGGCGGAAACACATGCTTATAGCAACTGGCTATTATAGGTCATATCACTTGTCCATTTATTTCAGTATTCTTTCTGCACAGTTAATCAGTATTAGGTTCCTAACTGTCCCAAAAGTTCATCTCTAGTAAGCCTATCAGCTGGTAGCAGGGATTTTAAAGGTATTCAATATAAACAGCTTTCAATATTTAAGCTTATAAATTTAAATGAATATAATATATAATTTTTAAGATATTTTATTGATTGGAGTTGAGCAAGCTATTTTTTTCTTATGTTCCTGTGGAGATGTTCTTATTACTGATACAAATGCTCAAATCTATTATGTGATTGTAAGTAAGTTCCAGTAAAAATTCTGTATTAAACTGTGTAAAAAACAATTGCTTTTGACAGTACTGTATTTTGATCTTGTTAAAAGGTCTTGTTGCAATTTGGGTAAAATTAGAACATTTACTTTGCTCTATAATTAAGTGTTTGATTTTTCGTACTATTTGTTCTTCATATTATTTTGTTATTTTATGTATAGCTATGTATGTACCAATTTCCATTTATCTATACTCTAACCATAACCTAAAAACTTAACTTTGACAAACTATTGTCTTATTTTTTCTTTATTTTTCTTTTTGTTGTGTGTGTCTGCTGAAATGATCGTTTTATGCTGCTCTGATAGCTGCTCAGTTGAACTATATTTTTTGAGTTATCCATTCAGTGACCTCCTGGAGCCTTGACTAGTATTAACAAAAAATAAATAAAAATAAAATGGGGAGCACAAAAAACACAGAATACACCTCAAACTCGGTAAATATGTCTGTTCTTCCACTCGATATATGCTGTGTGGCTAACTTCTAGTTTATATATTAAAGAGCATGAGTTGCTGAAGCTGAAAGTTATGGATCATTTAGTTTTGCTGGTGAGTATCTATGACATTATAATGTCCCCAAGATGGTTTTTAAAGACTAGAAAAAGCATTTCAAATACCATTTTCCCAGTAGGTGTGAATGTTTCGTCTTGTAAGTTCTTGTCATATTCTTCAGGGTGTATTTCTGCAAAATGGATAGTCTGAAGTCTGTGATCTCAAAACTGACTTAATATCATTGGATAACTTGTAGCTTTGGAACTGTTCAGGTCATCTTCACTGCTTAACAGCTGGTATAGAGCATGCCTGGAAGCTACAAAATTTGCATTCTAAGTTCTAAAATATATTCTTTGCCCTGACATCTGGGAGGATTCTTGGGTATCACAATTTCCACCCATTTGACCACATTTACTAAGCTTTTACTGTAAGAATCTGAAAGTCTATTCAGGTTGCTGTAAGGTTGACAGTTCCTCCTGAAACCCTTTCTTTTGTGACTCAGCTACATCTTTTTTAGAAAAGCACTCCAGAGACTCGTGTTCAGACTTAATCTTTTATATCAAAATAGTTTTCAGTAGTCATACACAGTGGTGGTTCTTGCTTTTCATGCTGTGTTGAGGGAATTCTGTGTGGTCCTTAAGGGTTACAGACAACATAATAAAGATTGAAAACCTGAGCTCCTATTTATCTCCTGGAAGTAAGACTAAGCTACTGCCTTTTTGTGTTTTCTTGTAGTTTTCATTGATGATGTCCTTATTTTAGATACATTTAAGTACTGTACTTGCACAAATATGAGTTATGCAGTTCTCTGGGATAATGTGACCTTTTTCTTTTATTTTCAAATACTAATAAGTGGCATAGAAAATAAATGTGCACAGTCGTGTCTTGGATTATCCTTGTCATTGCTGGAAATGGAGAAAAAATGGAAGAAGAAAGGAAAAGCAGATAGGGAAAGAGAAGGGAAGAAAAGGTATATAATTACTTTCTAAATTAAGAGCAGCAAGAAATTTTTGTCAGTGAATCAGCAATCAGCAAAAGCAGAGCTAAACTATGATTTATATAATATTTTCTCAGTTACTGTGTATTGACTCTCAGGAAGATTTCAGACAACTATTTGTACTGGAGGAGAGTTTGGCAAGGAAGTGGGACAACCTAGGGACAATCACTAGCAATCATCTGGGAAAGCAGTTTGTCACCTACTGGTAGCTACTTTGATGTGAAGTTCATCCACTACTTCTATCTATGCTCAGTAAGCATGCAAATAACTGCAGCCTGGAGCAATGACCACAGAGAAGACCTGATACCCTCACTCAACCCCTGCCTATATACAGCATTTTCATGCACTTTCAGAGGGCATTTGATGCAGTTTTAAGGCTCTATTTAAAATAAATCTAAACTTATATGTCTTTATAATTAGTTTAGAAGAACTCTGTACGATAACAAAATGCCACTAAAATATATATCCTGTTAATGGAACATGAGAGAACATAAGGGTTTCACACAGAAATCAGAACTTGTCCTAATAAAACTCAATGGGAAGTCAATTCTAATCACACAATTTAATTTCAGTCCTGAGATTAAAAACGAGGAGAAAACTCACAATTCATTAATTCCTGCAGGAAACCATCTCCAGATTTAGGATTTAAAAGAAAAAAGGAAAAGGGAAAAATGGGACAAAAAGGAATCTGGAGTTAGACATGAACTAAACATTTTTAATAAAAAGAGTATTTTTCAAAAATAAAGGTTATTTCCTACTCAATGATGTATTGGGTCAAAATTTATGTTGTTCAAATATTCTTATCCTTATAGATTACAAAATCAAATGTCTTTATACAACACATTTTATTCAAAGTCATCGCACTTTGAATATTCAAGCTTCAAAGCAGTCAAAACAGCTTAGGGGTCAAAACTGACACACTTCAATAGAAGATATATGCAAACACTCAAATTAATGGAATAGAAAACATAAACAATACATTCCATATTTTGAAAGATAAAGTTAAAAACATATTCACCTTGTTCAGTTTTAGGGGTCAGAACTGATCCCCTGACGTTCACATTCTTTCTAGTGAATCTTCTTGTAGTGTGGAGTTCAAGTGAAACATAAATCAGTGTTTCATTTCAGAGATTTTAGTATATCTGGGAGGTTTATCCTATCAAAATACAATGAACGATATTATTTGGCAGAACTGGAGATTTATATCTAAGGCTCAGCGTCTTTTTTTTTTTTAATCTATATAAAGATAAACAGAAACTAAAATATCAGAAAACTTGCAAAAATGATTCCTACGCAGTATGCAGTCAACACCATCCCCTTAAACTGTTTGACACAGATCTGAAATTTATTGCTAAATTCTATCCCTACGTTATATATACAAAAAAATATATATATATTCCAAGTACATTACATCCTGCTGAAGGCCTCTTATCACAACTCTTTCTATGTTCAATCTGTAAGATTAAAAGAGAATGAAACAGAGAAGTCTAGATCCAAAAAGGATTTCGTCTTCCAAAGAAGCACTTGAACAGAAATTATGCAACTCCATGTAAGACTCAGATTCTGAAAAAAACCTTGCTCAGCTCTGAAGCACCTATACTCCAACCCTCTTCTTAATGGACTGCATAGTTTTAGGCTGTCTACATTCAACTTCTGAATATTTAGTTTCATGGAACTGAGAATCCCCAAACGACATCCACTGTATCTGATTTAGACATTGAACAAGAGAAATGCACTATTATGTAGCTATCTGGGAGAGGGAGGCATAGGAGGGTGTTTGATTTGGTATTCCTCAATGTAAGTGTAAACTACCTTTATAAACTCAAGGGCAGTTTATGGAGCACTTCTACAGATCTCCAGGGAATCATTCAGCCCCCGCCAAGCTTAGGTTACACAGCTTCCTCCACTGCTCAAATAGGGTTTCAGAAGGAAATACAAGGTTTTTACCTCCACCTGGAATCCAATTTGGCTGTCCTTCTGAGTCTAGTCACCTTTTTGGCTATGACCTTGGAAGGTCCTGTATAAAGCGTTATCAAGAAGAAGGTCAGGATTTCAAAATAATGGAGGCTGCTTCTGCCTGCTGACAGCTATGCCTTTTTTGGAATCACAGTTCTGAGGCTTGTCTGTGCATATGGGATTACTGGCTTCTTTCAGGTATTGCATAAATTCACCAGCCTGGTGGCATTTAATCTCACAAAACACAGCTTTCACAATATAACTAACAAATGTGGGGAAAAACAAACAACAACCATACTGCACCAATGAAAATGTGAACCATCCCTAGCCAACTTCTGTAGAAGGTGAAATCCTCTCCAGAGATTCAAGGAAGACATTCAGTGAATATCATAGGATCACAGGATAGTTCAGACAGAAGGGGACCTCAGGATGTCTCTAGTCCAACCTCCTCAAAGGTCAAAGGATGATCAACCACGAGATCAGACGAGGTTATTTAGGGCTTTACCCCGCTGGGTCTTAAAATCCTCTAATGATGCAGACTGCACAACCTCCCTGGACCACCCACTCCAATGCTTGATGGTCCTCATGGTGAAAAAGTTTCCACTTATATCCAGTTCAGTAGGCACTCCCATTTCAGCTCACAGTCTACTCACGTTTCAATGTATGTCTATTGTCTCTTCTCCTTCCACACTGCACTGCTGTGAAGAACCTGGCTCTTTCTGTGTACTCACAGGTACGAGTGGCTGCTGTTTGGTAGCAGGTTAAGCAAGTCCTGTTTCCTCAGTCTTTCCACATCACACGAAGCAGAACCACAGGCAGTTTTAAAAAGGAGCTACATCATGTGACTCAGAAGATGAAATCTCATGTAACATGAACATCTAAAGGAATCACAGTTGAGAAAGACTTTTTTAGTTGAAAAGTCATCACATTAACATCCTGAATTCTGTATTTCCTGAGCTGATTGTAGTTCATGAACATTGTAATGTTTAGTAAGCATGGCTGCAGCAGGTCAAATTTCATCCTGTAAATTGACAAATAAACTGTTGGCTGTATTTTTCCCATTTTGATGTCTTCTGGCATCCATTTTACATGCCATAGCTATCATTAAGAGGTTATGAAAGCTAGAGCGATGAGGAAATTAGAAATGAAAGAAAATAAAGAGACATATTTGATCAGATAATCCAGTAATTCTTTTTTTTTTTTTTTTTTCAAAATAAGATAAACTGAATGATTGCCTAGACTGGAACTGGCAGCCACAGAAACTTTCACATTACAGTTTTGCGCGCTGGCCCTCTTTCTGTATTAAGTTAATTAGACATGAACTAAATTATGTAAAGTTTTGCACTATGCTTTTCTAACTAAAATGGAGCATGAAAGAAGCATAATCTCATCTCTTCTTTAACTTTATGACCATTAGTATTCTCTAATTGCCTCTGTACACCAAGGATTGAAAGGGCTTTAGTATGCATATGTCCTTTCAGCTTTGTAACTGAAGAGTGCTCCTTGCCTTCTCCCTTACTTGCCAGTGGTATGACAACTTCCCTATAAGAACAGGATAGAATAAAACGATCAAATTAAATAAGATAATGAAAGACAATAATGCATCAGCAGCAAAAAAAAAAGAAAAAAGAAAAAAGAAAAAAGAAAAAAGAAAAGCTTTGGGACAGAGGTCTTAGATGAAGTGAATAAACATTCTCTTAAAATGACTCTATGCAATAAAATAAAAGGCTCAGCTATCTTTATGTAATAACTCTTGATAAATATTGATGTTCAGGACTGACTTCTAGGACTATGTGCTAGCTTAATATGACTAATTTAAATGTATTAACAATATACTTATGAGGTTGAAATATCCTATAAACCCAAAGACAGTGTGATGAAACAGCCTCTTAGGTTTCAGTCCTAGTCTCAGAGATCTGTATCTTTTGTATTGAGAAATGGATCTGAAGCCATATATATCTCAGAAAAAGTACATCGTTTATAGAAGCCTGGCTGCATGTACATTTAGCAACTATTTTGTGAAATCTCTGGTTGTTAAAATAAGCTCCCACAGACAGCTGAGAAGAATGAATCATGAGAGAAAGCCTGTAACATTCTCCTGTGTTTGAAGTCTTTGTAGTCTGCACTGGAAATGCTTTCAGCCAACACAAACTGGCAATTTCTTATTTTAAACGTAGCCATCCAACAAAAAGTACATTCAACAGGTTGTTTAAAAAAAAAGAATAAGAAAATTTCTCCCCTCCCCACCCCAGGTATAAAGATGTGGATATCAAAGGACAAAGACCCTACAAGTAGAGTGATGGGTAGAGGTCCTACAAACTGTTTTACATGGGAAGAACCCCAGACCCTAACGGAGTCAGGCTGATTCTTGTAGGTGATTTTGATCTACAAATGATCTGACATTTTTGATCTACAGTGTTAGCTTAAGGTCACACCTGGAATTGTTTATAATCTTTAGGCCCTCAGTAATATTTAATTGCTGCTAGGTGTTGCTGAATCAGGTAGCCTGATAAAGGGAAGGCTACTGCAGTTCTACGCCCCTAGGTCCAACCAGAGCAAGGCTATTTCCAATAGGCGCAAACACACATGAAAACATGTATGCAGTGCACATGCATACACACATGGCCAGCCACACAGATCAGCTTAGACAGAAAATACAGCACTCACACAAGCACAAACAGTGCCAACATCTTTACCCTGTTCCCCTCTCTGGCTAATTACGATGAAGGTCTATTAATAGGAAATATATATGTATGTAAAATATGGATCCCACCAGTAGCTGAACTTAGACAGTCATTCTACCCAGTAACTGCTTCTAGGATCCTCTCATCTCTAGTTGTCTTTTGCAAAGGGAAACATACACATGCAAACAGATCTCGCAGTATGATCCCCAGATCCCAATCTCTCCAGCAGCTGGCTGGGAGCCTTGGTCTCTCCAGTAGCCAACTCCTCTAGTTATCTCACTCCGAGACAGACAGACAGACAGACAGTCCAAACCACCTTTATATCTCCCTCTCCCCTCCTTTAATTCATCCTCCAAGCATCCCAAAATAAATCTTGTACAATCCCCAAATTCTCTTCCCCTGCATCCCATAAGAAGTTTCATACCTCACAAGCAGTAACCCCTTCAGTCTGAAAGGTGCTCTGGGAGCCCTTCTGTAGCCTCATGGTGATGGGTGTTCCCCCGGCCCATAGGGCTGATGGGTCTTTTGGGACAGCCCTGGGAAGGGCCAGGGCACGGGCTCATTTCTCTTATGGGGTTTTTGGGTCTATCCCACTGACATTGTGCATGTAGGGATGAGCCTTTATATCCTAACCAATTGCCTCTGTGGGGACCTCAATCCAAAACTGAGATCCCCTAAAAGCCATTTTGCCCTTCTAAATTACCTAAGCACCTAATTTTCTACTATCTGATATTTCAGTAAAAACTTCTGTCTTTTTCTGTCTATAGACATGCTATAACCAGCTGATGATGTGGAATGACAGGCTATATAGTTCTCAGCAAAGTCCCACCAGGTTCGCAAACCAGGTATTCATCATCCATATCACTTGTGGTTGTTCATCCAGTAGTTGTGTTCTGGGAATACTTATAAGATCAGGCCTCCTACAAAATGCTATGGAGAAAGGAAAAGATGCTACTTCATTTTTCTTTAGTGGTTAGAGCAGGGCACAGGAAATCTAAATTCATATGCCTCTTCATGCTAAGATTTGAACCTAAAGAAGAGTTAAACTTACAGGTAAAAAACAAACTAAAAATTACTCATGAGAATAAAATGTATGCTAAATGCATTTGTCCAGGAACATCCTTAACTAGCCCATCACTTCCTGCAAAAAAATGAAACAGTTGCTACCACATAAAATCTAAACATTTCAAATTACAAAACTGCTAGCAGACAAATTCACAGAGCCTTATTTATGCTCCATGTTCCTCAAACACGACACATCAATGACCTGAAAAATTGAGGACTATATTCTGCTCTTTGGATTGCCTATAAGCTAGCATTAACTTGAAAAAGAAGTCTTAACAACAAGGCTATAGGACATGTAGGCTTTTCCAAGAAGGTAATTGCACCTGGGTTACTCACAAGACAGTCAACTGTTTTTGTTTAAGAAGTATTGGCTGAGACAAAGCAACTCACCCACTTCTCTGTAGAAGCACATTTCTCTAGATTGACTTATAAGAACTTAAAATTAACAGGTTCGTTTTACTTAAATATTGTCTTAATTACAGGCAAAAAAGAAATAATTAAATCTTAAAGAGTACAAGGGATGGTTTTAAGTTATAAATATGTCCATTACTTCCCTATGAAGGTCTTTTTAGTCATGTTCTGCAGATGCCTAAAATTTGTGTAAAGATATAGTGGAAGGAGAAGGAGAACTTGAGCAAAAATAACTATCTGCTTGCCTTTGTTCTGTAGTAACTCTTGACTGACATACCAGAAAAGTAGTGACCAACCCATTTTTTCCAGGAATCACATATCCTTCTTTGGTTTTGGAATGTTGTGCAGCTGCTGTATCAGTCTCTGGGAATAATATATCTCTGACCACCAGCTCTGTGAACTCAGCATGTCGACATGTTTCAAACTATCATTTATTAAGTAACATACCTTGTTTTTCCACAGAAGCTTCTCCAACCAGTTTTGGAAGTCATCTTAGAGAGGTTCCAATAGATCTGCTATAGCTGCCCATAAGAATTTTGCTGTGCTTTTGATATTTATAGCTACTGGACCCTGAAAGAACCATGCTTATACAAGGTATTCACTTTCAAAGAGCTGCTTTTTTGACATTTCTATCAAACAATAAAAGTCCTCTGGGTTTTGGATGGCAGGAATGTTTTGTAGTGTCTGCAGTAAAATCATCTGCCCCTTTTACTAGTGATCAAGAAATAAGATATAAGCTTGCTGCATTGAAACTACTCAGTTTCAAGAATAGCAATCTGCCTGACAAAACGTGGATATTTTCTTTGTTGGGATTTGACAAAGGTGGAGCTTCATTCAGGATGTGTGAGGATGGAAGGCAAGGCAAATGGAAGTAGCTATCAGTAAGGAAGTCACCAGAAAGATCGTGGTTTGGCAGGAAGAGGAAGGGGAAGGGGAAAGGGAAAGGGAAAGGGAAGAGAAAGGAGAGAGAGAGGTGTGGTGAGAAACTGGAGTGGTTTCAGCATTAATAGAACTGGAAGAGACTTGGCAAAACAATCAAGATATCAGGGGCTTCACACTGAACTAAGATAAGAATGTTCCTTTTACACGGAGAGCAGGGCTCAGTACAGACAGTGAACACAGACAAGCCAGTGGAGTCACATAACCTTAATCATACCTCCTTCTTCAGACATGACATGCACTGATCAGTGACTTGAAAAATCAAGAGGTAATCTTTGTTGTTAGAATTACTTCAGTCCTGTTGCTGCACTCCCATAGCATACTAAATAGAGCATATTACCTTGCAAGACTACTCTTCCCTCCTTTAAGACTATATATATTTCACCTATAAAAGATAAGCATCAATGCACTATACCTGAAGTTACCATATTCTGAACAACTGAATTCCTAGTGCAACACTGTTTCCGTTCTGTGCAGCATGTCTAGAACTTCTCCCAAGTCACAGAATTGCTAGACCAGAAAATAGGTTTCCTATACATCAGAGACACAAATTGTCCAAGACGTTATAAGCGTGGTGGTTTTTTGTTTTGTTCTGTTTTTGGGTGGGTTTTTTCAGTTTTACAGAACTGAATGACAAAGATCTGTAATGATTATATTATACTTAAAAATGGATATGAGAGCTCTGGATTCTTTTTCCATTTTGTTTTTAGTTCTGTAAGTCATAGGTGAGCAGAAAATCAAACCTATGTATCGGTTTCTAAATTCCACTTAACCCCAGAGAGCTCTTAGCAAAACCTCTTCTGAGATATCACTCTTTCAACAAAATAGGGTGGTTGCAAAATCCTGGGTGAACAAGGGTACTGTTAAAATGATTTGGGGTGCCTTGGAAGCAGAGTACAGTAGAAAAAAAGAAAGAATAAAGTAAACATTTTACTCTAAACAAAAGGAAGCAATTTTTCTTAGAGCAGGCAGAGATGCTAGGACTTCTGAAGATAATACTGTGGATATATTTTTAACAAACAAGAGAACTGATTAGTGTAGCTTTCTTCTCAAATCAAAATCTTCTGAATTCCATTATTGTATCATTTTCATCTCAAATCAAAATCTTCTGAATTCCATTATTGTATCGTTTTCATCATATCAGCTTCAGCATAATAGAGCAGAACTTGTTCTGTGCAGTGATACCCTAGAGATGTCCTAGAGAGAGGATGTTCCAAATTCCTAATCACTGTCTTGTGCAGTAAATTTTCATGGGAAAGGTATTTATTCCAGGAATCACTCCAAGCCATCCAAAGGCCACTCTGACTTTCTCCCTTTAGCAACAGAGTCACTATTTTTCCTTTGCCTGGGTCTTGTGAACAGTGGGGTGAAAACTCACAGCATCTTTACAAACAGAAACTCTGAGTTTGATGTATCTGTGCAGAAGCATGTGCTTTCATCTGCTGTACAAACAGTCCTCTGTCTTCCAATAGGAGAACTGGCAGCCAGCTATAAAGAGAGAATTTCCTCTTGTCTGTCTAGTGAACCAAGCCTCCAAGGAAGCAAAGGACTAGATCCTCCTGTTTGTCTATCTCCCTCCACCAACTAACCAGCCTGGCATTTTCAGTATTGCTACTAACATGTGGCATTGGGTCTCCAAAAATATTGTTAGTGGTGTACTTGAGAGCACATCAGAAACAGCTATGTTGAAAATATATTATTTAAACTGCAAAAGCAAATGTTCAAGTGTTAACAACCAACAGATTCCTGTTTCTTGTACAAGATAAATTCAAGCCTCTTGGGCATCTCTCCTACACAGTGACGAAAAGCAGCAGTTTGTGGAAGTAGTTTCCACTCATGTAATGAGGAAGGTGCTGGAAAGAAAGTCATGGCTCTGGCACAGCCACTTCTTTGCACACGTGTGCATGCACGCGTGCGCACACACACACACACACACACACACACACACACACAGACCCACACACTCCTTTCCCAGCCTTCCTGCATGCAGCCAGCATGGTCATGTACAAATCTCTTTCCCAATACACCCACATGGAGCCTGCACACAGGGTACCTCTGACATCTCGCTGTGGACTGGCTAAGAAAACAGTCTTTTACGAGTGATTCGACCAGTTAGCAAGTCAAACACCACGACTCCTGTGATTTTCAGAAAGTCTTATTATCCATAAACTCTACTTTAGAGATGCTAGATGCTTCCCAATTTCAGAAGTTTAGTTTTGCATGTTACAGAAATAGAGGCAGGAAGTGATTCTGAGTGCATTGCCATATCTGACAATGTTTCAGTGTTTTCCTGTATTTTCTACATTCATTTTTCCTCTGGGCTAATGCAGCAGCCTCAGTATCTTGCACATTATCAAATATGAAGAATTGTTAACAGATGGAATCTCTATTTCATATGAAAAAGTTCATTACAATTTGGAACAGCTAAGAAAAAAAGAAAATTAGCATCATAACGGGCTCTTTGCTTACTGTGGTATAATAATAAACCTTTGTATTCTGGGTGTAGTCAGATGCCTATGATATTAAATATAACTAAATTATGCTAATGTGCATATCTGTCACTTAATACATTTTATTTACTTTGTGCTACAGGTGCAAAAAATAGAGATGATACAATTCCCTGGAGTTTTCATGTCTCTGCTGATGACCTCAGACACAACAAATTCTGAACTAAAGTATCTTCAATATTTCTAGAGTGTTTTTTATACATATTCACAGCTGGTAACCTTATAACAAGAAAAATTTTAAGAAGTCATGCAGAACAATTGCCTTTTCTTATTCTCATGTGTTGCCTTAGAATAAAGAAGACTTAACAAATAATTGATCACTGCACATGAGAAAAATGTATCTGAACAATTTTAAAGAAAAAATTTCTATAAAATGTAAGATTTTTTCTACTTATGTGAATTTTACAGTTTAGCTAAAGTTATGTGCATTTTAAAAATCTTAAAAGGAACAAAGATGCATTTCATTATCAACAGTAATGACAAAAAGAAGCACACACAAACTTTGCTGGTGCAGCCAACTTAGTGAATATTTTTGTTAAGTATGTATCAGAGAAAGGTCAATTTTTACACATGAATAACTTGAATTTGTATTTCAGATTCATATGCTTTAGTCCCTGCAGCAAAACTCTCAACTGAGCAGAAAATATTTTTCCAATGAGCCATTTACTAAAACAATCACATAAACGTAGTCCTAACACTGCCTGAACTACCACTGTGACAATTTGCCATGATTTAACTTTCAAATTTGAAATTGCTGACAAGATGGCAAAAATGACAAATAACAGGAGCAAATGCATTACAGGAAAGGGCAGCATTCTTTCTGTAATTGTCACAGAATTGTGTCAAATGGACATATAGCTCCTGTTGTGGATAATTATCTTATACCTTTGTTCAATTCCAGTTTCATACTGTGTATAATTTACAGCTCTTTCAGAACAAGTGTCACTTCCTAAAAATAGTGCATTTCCAGGCCTAGCTATTCCTTCACATTATTATTTAAAGTCTTCATTCCCAAGGATTGTTTTTCACAGTGGTTACTTTTTCCATTATTTGTTTCCTTATATACTCACAGTGTATTTCTAAATAATACAGCCTTTAATAACCTCAAAGCATTGGCAATTTCTTATCTTCTTCTATAATGCTATTTTGAAAATAAAGAAATAAAATATTTTATGAATCAAATATCTTATTGTTTATTCAATATATCATTTACAATTCAATATATCATTTCCTACTATTGAATGTTTCAATTATTAAATGAAACTATTGACTCAACACCCTTTTCCACTTATGTAAAGAGAAATATAGAATGTATGTAGCTTGCCCCAGGAATAGCCATTCTTACTGTAGCGAGATATAATTCTCTCTTTATAAATAGAGAATATATCTCATTAATTGCATTTAATTGAGAACTGCAGATAAGTCAACAGAAGATCTAAAGACATGACATGCTGTACAAGCTATTAAAGAATAATTGTTTCTCTACTATTATGTCCTATTCTAAATAGATTGAAAATCTACATTGAAAACAAGTTCTTGGTAAGTTCTTTCTTCATGAAAGACTGTACTTCCTCAAAAGAATTGAATACACCAATCTTATCCTTTTTTTTTTTTTTTTTCAGTAAGATAATCAAAGTATTTTTTGATTAGGAAGGTCAAAAAAATCCAGCAAAACTACCTTCTGAGGAAAACCAGACTTATAAAAAAAAAAACACAAAAAGTGCCTTCTGAATACAAAAAATTTTTTTTGTTCAAAGTAAAACAAAATAGTTGCATATGATTTTTATAAGCCATTATGGGGCTTCAAGAGTGTTATATAGGACTGGCCACATGTCTCATGCTTTTCAGTTAGCCAGAATCTCATGCTGCAGTTTCTTTATTCTGATGCATACTGACCTTATACTCTTTGATTGTACCACAGAAAATATGGCTCAGTAGACTCACCCAACTCATCTAGGAAGTAGGAGAATAAAGTATTCAAAATGTACTTCTCATCACAATATGAACATATATTTGAATCTGAACATTTTAAATTTTAGAATTTCCAAAATTTTTCATTTTCATTGATTTTACGTAGGAAGGAAAAGGAATCTTATTTTTTGATAAGCTCTATTTTTATACATGCATAAGCTACCTTTGATGGAAAGGAACACTATGATAATATTATCTTGACTTAATAATCAGCATGCATGTGAAAATGAGAACTTCAGTGAAAATATCAATTGCTTGGAGAATTTTTTTTTAATTTCCCATTTGTTTACTTATATGGACTCAGAGTTATTAGCAACACATTGTCTTTCCACACAGTTTACTAAACCTTAGACACACAAGAGCCCAATTTTGTTATGCACTAAAACTAGCAAGAAACAAACTTTTAAATAAATGAATCTTACTGTGATATTCACCTTTTTGCAGTTTATGACAATATAATGATGAATTGTCTTGCAGTAACACTCACTGAAGTCATGAAAGGTTAATAACTCATTTAAACATTCATTACATGTCCCTATCAAAGTCATCTTAATTTCACAAAGACATCTAAGTTTCTCTTTAGGGAAACACTCTCTCAGGATTCGAGTGTGATTCTTTATTAACAAAATGGCAAGTGCAAAGTTACATGTCAAAACCCTGACTGATGATGCTGCAAATTGGTTCTTCCACCAAAGCAGAAGACTTTAAATTACTGCTTTTTAAAGGTGTGCTCCCTCAAAGGCAATTAATGTGTCAGTTGTCAGTCAGGATTATTTAATTTCCCAGTGAGGGCTAAGAAAATGGGCGTAGCAGATTGATGAACAGAACATGGAGCCGCCCACAAGAGAATTCTAATAATGCTGCTGGTTTTCTACCTTTATCAAGTCCAAAATTTAAGTGTTGAAGGTTCAGTGTGTCTGTAATATTTGGAAAGTTCTTTTGAGAAAAATAATAATCAGCTTCCTAGGAACTTTTTTTTTCCCCTAGGCCCTGATACCTTTTCCCCTGCAAGTCAGAAATAAGCATTGTAAAATTACTCTCCGCAATACGTCTGTTTTCTTATTTATCTTTCTGACAAGCTGTGTCCCCAGAGAGGCCCATTGCAGGATAAACAATAGTTCACCAAAAAGATGTAGGTAACCAGATTTTAAAAATTCTCTATATTGTGATTCAGAGCAATTATTTCAAATTGTTGTCCTATGCTTTAGGAATGTCATGATGTTCTGAATTCAGGACTGTTTGGGTGCATCAGCAGTAGCAGTAGTCATAGTCGTAGTCGTAGTCGTAGTAGTAGTAGTAGTAGTTTAGATCAGAAGTATGCTTTGGAAGTGAACCTTCCTTTCAGATTCAGTATCTTCTGCTTTGTTCACACTGTGGAGTGCTGTCAGAGTGCAGGAACCATCCTTTTGGATGAAATTAAACTAAAAGATGCAATTCAGGATGTGCCTAATGTGCTTTGACTATTAGCAGGCATTCAGTTCATAGGACAGTACTAAAACCAGCCTGAAGTGTATTCTGAATTCATAACAGTGTGGACATGAGGCTCTCTGCACCAATGATTACAGTCTATTGATCTCTTCCTAACAGGCAACAGCATTTTCTAATGTGCGCATAACTTTTTAGATTTCTCCTGCTGATGCTGTTCCACTTGTTATTGTATAAAAGGTTTTCCAAAAGATAAATATTTCTGCACACGTGCAAGGAGCACATGTAATTGAAGCAAATATTGCCATGAAACAGAGGCCATGCAGAAGACCTTCTGTGTGGAAACGGGCATCCCAGTTATGTTTTCCTCATTGCAAGTCCGGATACTTTAAAAAATGAAACAGCATAAAAATATAATCCTGCCTTTCAGTAGGCTACGTGTGTACGCATCTGGGATTTGATGAACCCAGAGGGATAACTTACAGATAAGCACATGTGAGTTTTCTAGAAAAATGCGGCCATATGAAGTAGCATTCCATTCTCCAAACAAACATGATCACCAAAATTGCTGTCCTGACATTTGACAGATCAAAATTTGCAGTATGTGATATTACTTACAGCTATTATTTTTCATGTTATTGAATCATATTCCAATTTTTTAGCTTTCCAGTAATAAAATGTAGTGCTTTACAAAGATAGCAAAACAGGTATAAGTAATTTCACTATAAAGATCTTAAACATGCTGAGTTGTTGCAGAAATTATTATCAGAAGAACGTAATGTTCCCTGGAAACTGAGGATGTTGTATAACGATGGTGAAAAAAGAAGGTCTCCTCCTATGCTTCTCAGCCAGAGTTTTTATATCAGAACATGGATCAAAACCATCCTACATATATTTTACTTGTGTGACATGTCTCCACCTAAGCAGTGATATGAAACAATTAAATGGATATGATATTAAGTTACTTATTTAATAAACATTTCAAGTTTAGAAAATGTAGAACTGAAAATAGATAAAATCACATGATCACATTTTAATAGTGGAGAATTTTGTTCAGCTTGGCCTACAAGCCTAAGAGACTACTTTTCTTTTTTCCAGTTACTCCTTTCAAACACCTCTCAAAAAGGGTATTTGAAATCTAATGGAAATTACATTGTAAATGGTAATCTCTTATGTAAGGTCATATTGACATGAAGGAAGAATGTGATCTTTTTCAAGAATCTAGTCCAAAAGGCATGTAGACACTAACATGCTACTCTTGCAATCCAGTCCACAAGAGCTTTGTACTTGTTCAAGACTGTTTCTATCGAAAAGGTGCATAAACAATGATCTGTTCTTGGGGCCAAGGAAGATGTTTGCAAAACAGTGACTAGCTGAAATGCTGAAGCATCCAGCTGTTAAGGATAGCATCATAGAATAATTTAGGTTGGAAGGGACTTCTGGAGGTCATCTATGCCAACTCTCTACTCCTATCAGAGTTGTGGTCAGAGGTTGGAAGAAGCTCTACAAGTCTGAAATGTGTTAATGGAAGAATGTATTCC
The DNA here is from genome assembly GCF_036370855.1 of Dromaius novaehollandiae. Classification (NCBI taxonomy): domain Eukaryota; kingdom Metazoa; phylum Chordata; class Aves; order Casuariiformes; family Dromaiidae; genus Dromaius; species Dromaius novaehollandiae. Next base: position 15,590,060 of record NC_088098.1, on the reverse strand, counting down.
TCCTATGCTTAAAATAGAAAATAGTAAATATATTGGAAATACTTTATAGATTAATAAATTAATTTCATATATTAAAGTATTTTTAAAAGTATTTTAAAGTGTGAGCAACAGGAATGTATACAAACACACAGTTCTTTAGAAAAGTATCTGCTCTTTTTTTTCTCTAGCATTTAATAGGGATACTGTTAATGTGACACGAATGCATAGGAAAAACTTCTTTGATTTCCAAATTTGATCGAAAAGTCATTTTTAACATAAAATCCACTAAATTAAAGTTAATTGCATGCCCTCAGAACTTATTAATATTTACACAAAAGGTCTATTATCAGGTGTATGAAATTATACTTCGATTTTTGGGGGGTATTTCTTTTCTACCACATGGCACATGGCTAGCAAAGACTGAAAGCCATTTCCAATACACTTTGCCAATTTTATTAAAATATTTAAAAATATTTGGTTTACTGGAAGACTTGTCTGAGGAACTACTATTTTCTGAATCATCTCTGTTGTAGCATCTGAGTCATCATAATTTTTAATTTTTGTCTGAGTCATCTTACTTTTTGCAACTTGACAGAATATATCTTCACTTTAACTATTGCTAAACGTATACAATATTTATATACGCAAAAAACTCCTTGCCTGAAAATAAGGGTTTGTTTCCCTCTTCCATTTGCTCCAGTACCAAGACTGGCCTTGTTTTCACTGCACTATCCTCCATATCTTTCTTTAGTTTCTCAAAAAAAAAAAAAAAAAAAAAAAAAAAAAGTCAGCTAGTTTTAAATCTGTCAGAGAACAAAAAATACTTGACATCTCAGTACTTCTGTGCTTTGTTATATTTGCTTCTGGTAGGTGGCCTTTGTGTTATTCCCTTTCTGAAATGCAAACTTTACTTCATGGATCAGAAAGAGGAGAAAAAAATTCTTTGCATAAAGATGGAGCTGAAGCAGACAGCAGTTGTGCTCTGAAATCAAATGGATGGAAGGATCCTTCCTCTGTTTCATGACTGTGCAAAAGAGTTGCATATCTTTAGACTGAAAATCATCACCAGTCAGCCAAACAGTTTTGGAAAAACTTTTCTCTGAAGAGGATTATGCAACACCCTTGGGCTGGGGTGATAGTCTGCCAGACAGTGATTCTCCAGAGTGACATGAACGCTGCCAGCTCTTATCCTGTCCCAGGGAAGAAACTTGCCAGCTTGACACAGCTTTTGCACTTAACGTCATTGCTTAAATTCTGCCTGTTAGTTCATTATTCCAAAGATGGTGTCATTCATGGCCAAACTGTTCTTTTTCTTCAAATATACATCTGACTGGAAAGCTGGCAGGGGAAAAAGAAGGAAGAACGAGGCAGTAGTTTATAAAGACTTTTTATAAGTTTTCATAAATGTACTGTTACATGGATGCACCTTTAAATAAACAAATGTAGGGGGTTTGGTCTTTTTTTTTTTTTTTTTTTTTTCCACAAACAGGGAGAGGTCTGGCGGCACAAGGGGTAATGGAATTTCCTCCCACCCCAACAGCAGGCGAGTACCTGCAGCTTGCATACAGCTCAGGGGCCAAAATATTACCATCTGCTATGCATCTCTGGGCTTCATCTCTGGCCTTTGGAATATGTGCTCAAGGATGCTGTAATCTTGTTAACTTTCTCCTGCCATTGCAGCTCAAGAAAAGATGACCTCCACAGTATCCTTTCAACTGGCATGACTTCTCTGACTTGCATCTGCCCTCCTTTTCAAGATTAAAACCATCCTGTGCTACTTCCAGAAGTGAAAGGACAATCAGTCATGGAAACATAAAATATACAGGTATATTTGGAGCACTGGATCAATTTTCTCCCAGCACTGCACCTGCTATGCATATTTGCACGTTCTGTTTAAATTTAGGGAACAAGTTCTGATAACACTGAAGCTAGCAAATCCTTGTCATTTGCTTCAATGAGAGAAGAAACTTGGGAAGGAAGGCAGAGAAGGAGAAGGACAAGGAGAAGGAGAAAGAGAAGGAGAAGGAGAAGGAGGAGAGAGGGATTTTGATCCTGTTCAGACAAATGTAAAATTAAAACCATGAACATTATTAAAGGAAGCTACTACAGGGAAATCACACACTATTTATGCAGATTAAAATGCATTGGTTTAAATTGCCTAACTTTCCTGACACTTTCTTAAAACAAAGCTGTGTCTTTTTATGCAAACACAAAAAGCAACTGGAAAGCCTTGGAGGGTTTAATAAGGAAGCACACTTTTCCCTCAAATGCTTGGTTTCACCTGTTAAAAATTTACTATAATGAAAAATATATATTTGCATGAGTTTTAACAAAATGCAAAGAGGAATGACAGTAATGCTAAAATTTGCAAACAGAAGGAGTTGCTCCTTTACTGCAGAGGTTTCTCTGCAGGCCAAAGATGAAGGAGATAATGAATTTGGAAACCATCTTGCCTCTTTCCATTAGTGTCACCAAGGTCAAGGAAGGAGTATATGTATAAGAAAACACAGCATTTGTTTTTCTTGTCTTCCCCTGGCTAGGAAGTGATATAACCCCTATAACCATTTTTTCCAAAAGATATCATACCAACTTGAGCCTTCAGAAGATATAGTCCCTAATCTAATTATTGCCATGTCATTTAAATAATATTTATTTTTTAATTCTGCTGCCCTTACTCAGCCTGTGAGATTCATTGCTACGCTCTGACCTTGTGATCATATAGGCATCTAAATTTCTGCCTGTGGGCAAGAGCAAAGCCGGCTACGCAGTGACCTTAAGCCTAAGGAAACTTAAACAGCCCTAGATCAGGCCAAAGTTCTGGATTTAACCTCCAGATTCCCAAGGAATTGTAGGAACAGTGATCAAGAGAGGCCAATATTTTCAATGTGTTCACAGTAAATGTAAAACAGCAGATTTTTAGAACAGAAGAGAAAACGGGAGAGAGTAAGTTAGGAGTGATGCAATGCCTGGAGTTGCTCACATCCCCATGAAGTGTTTTAGGTATTTTGAGGTGAGGCATTCTTAATTCCTCCTATGGAACATCTCCACTAATAAGATACATAACTATTTTTACCAGTGCTTAGCTAGACCACTAAACTGTAGTTAGTACTTCACTTTTTCACCAGCTGAATAGACCCATTCTACACCTGTGCCTAGTGTTCAAATACTCCACCTAAATCAGGCTTCTTCCCTTAGTCCTCCTCCCTGAAAAAAAGAAAAGAAAAGAAAAGAAAAGAAAAGAAAAGAAAAGAAAAGAAAAGAAAAGAAAAGAAAAGAAAAGAAAAGAAAAGAAAAGAAAAGAAAAGAAAAGAAAAGAAAAGAAAAAAAGAAAAATCTGGCTTTTGTACCATGCACAAGGGCAATATTCACTATTCTGGATCCTGAGTGGAGAAAACCATCTACCTAGTAAGAGATTAGTCTAATTCTTGCATCCTACACCCAGGAGAGCAACTGAACCCTAACCCTTCTCTGTACATTTAATTCAGCTTTATCGGCTCATCACTCAGCAGAACTCGGAGACTCCTATTCTGAAGCATTTACTCTCCTCACACACAGGGCAGGGAGCTTAGGTATCTAATTCTGTCCTGAGGATTCAACTAAGCAGTGAATCACCTCACCAAAGTTTAGCATAAGGATTACCAATGCCTTAAATATTGCAGTGCACAGCAAGGCTTGTGTATATCTCACAGCTCACTTCACATCTCAAAACAGAGTTTCAGTGTGGTGTAAGGTATTCGTAGGCCCCTTTGTGCAACATAAAAAATTCAGTGTACACAGACACAAGTATTCATAAGAAGACATCAGAAGTATACATTAAAGATTGAGTCACTGTACAGGGACAAATTCTGTTTTCTTTTTAAAAGGGGTGACAGGAGCCACTTAGTAATATTTCACTGATCCCACAACACCACATATCTCAGGGACAGTGTCTCTAAAGTCACCAGCCATGTAGATCTGCTCTTCACACGTTATGCACACTGCATTAAAGTTACATTCCATGCCTCCTAGGCTATAGAGTACAAAGTGGTTGGAAGTGAATTTCAGGTTCCCTTTTTGCACTAGCTTTGGAAACTGGCACGTCACATCCATTTAGGATTTAAGCAGACTGAACAGAACACACAAGTGCTTCACATGTATCAGCTGGGCAACTCTACAACAACGAGTGTAGCTTAACAGGAGACAAATATCAGCATAACATTTGAAGAGAAATCTAAGGTGGGCATTAAAACCGAAAACAGTAAGGAGGGTTTGAAAAAAGGAGCCTAAAGAAGCATGGACTTAAGGAGGATAAAGTGTGCTCAGCAAATGAAAAATTAAGGGTTAAATACAGGCATACATGCATAAGTGCATATAGGTAGGCAACTACAAGTATGAATTATCTGCACAAAAATACACATATGCCCTATTTGCATTACATCTAGCACTGTATTTCATGAGAACAGGATCAGTGTTCTTCTCCTGCCCTGGTAGGGCACAAGTGCCTCTAAAAGCCAAGAGTCCTGAAATTCCAGCTCCTTCCAATATCATGTAGAATCCATCCACAGGGTGTACTTTTCTCTTTCCTGTGGTACAGGCAGGCAAAGGAATTTGGCAAAGAGAGAAAAATGTGAAGGAAGTCTTGACAGAAGCCTGACCTAGGTAGAGATATGCAGGAAAGGGCTGTAGCTGCAGCATCAGATTGGGAGGGAATAAGCACATTTGCAAGGCTCCTGGCTGTATGCACTCTGGCCCAGAAAGCTTTTTGGAACCAAAGTGAGGTAAGAAAGTGCCCCAAACTCCTCCCTGCAACCCCTCATGCTACACCTCACTGGGGCAGAAGTTTCCATGGAGGACCACACTTTACTAAGGAGGCAGTACAGAATATATCCAGGGATGTGCATGAAGAAAAAGCCTAAGTTGTTACAGAGAAGATGAAGGAAAGAGATACTCTAAAAAAATTTAGAACTGCTGTTGAACATGCTTCTTTACAAACAGAAAAAAAAGCCTGGTAGAGACTGCATTTTTTACAAAATCCAGGACACTTTAGCAGATAGTACTGTATTGTCCTTCACGTTAACTACTTCATGCAGATCTGTATATTTGGAGCTTATAACTAATTTATAACACTGGTCATTATGTATGTCAGAGAGAACTCATATAAAGATTTTTTCTACATTTTCTAAAATACAGTAGCAACAGAAATATTTTCTAAGATGAGATTAACCTTAGCCAACACTTTTCACAATAACATATTGTTCTTTATTGAATATTAGATATCCAGCCTTGTAGCATATATGACTGAAAATGTTCTGAATTTTCATTTGGAAACCTCCCACTTCAAAATTCAGATGAAACATTTTGAAAGTATAAAAACAAAATACTCCACTAACCCAAAATAATATATTTCAGAAATTTATAGGATGTATTTATTTTTTAGTTTTGGCTTATCATTTTGATTGGGGATCAACCCAGTTCAGTCTCTGATTCCTTTTTATTTTAATTAGCTGAAACACTTTCCTCTGACAAATTTTAATGATATGTACTGCTAGAATTTAGGCTAAGATACAGCACAATCCTGGATTGGCTGATATTTAATTTTATCTGCATATGTCTTCCTATTCAAATCATTCAGAAAAGTCACAGCCTGAGCCAACTGGAAAATTAGAAGATTAGAAGTCTGTAGACTTCCAAAGTATAGAAAACTACCTGATTACTATACTCTGTTTTAATAGACAACATTTTCTGTTATTTTTGCTTTGCACCATTGTTAACATTTTTCCTCCCCAGAATGTTACCTTATTTCAGATGTTGAAGTTTAATTAAACTGGAACATGGTGTGGACAAATAAAAGTATTTCCCCTTTGTGTGATTATTTATATCCTTTGTCTGAATAAAGAAATTGATCTGATACCACTTGTACAAATTTTTTCTGTGTCATTTATATTAAATTACATAGAAGTTCTCTAACCCATTTTTAGTAAGTTGGAGACAAGTTTATCCTAAGATGATACACAAGAAAAGTATAATACATAGAAGAAAACATATCATTAATGTTAAATAAATTATCTCAAAGCAGCAAGCAGTATGCTATAACATGATGTTGAAATGTATTTTTTATTATTATTAAAATAGATAAATATCTTACAACGCTTAAGCAGATCAAACGAAATTTCAAGTTAATAAAGGAACAAATGAGACATTTCATAACAAATCTAAAGAATGGATTAAACATGAATTTAAATGATTTATTCATATTTGTTCATTATGAATGTAAAATAAAACCAGCAGAATATGAATGCAAAGCAGATTATTTAGATTGACTAACTGGCTTATATGAAGTGGAACAATAATATAGGCTATAATGACTGTTGATGTATAAATACCCTAGCAGAAATTTGAGCTTTTTTTATTGGAATAAAAGTGTTAGTATTTAACCTACATGCTTTCTCCATGTTAGATCAGTAGAGTGTCATTTACAGCTAAACTCAGCTCTATACTGACAATTATGCTTGTATGAACAAAGTCAAAACCCATGGCTAAGAACTACTTCAATATACATATGTAGTACTACTGTATCTCCTTATGAAATATGTCCATCTGTTCTACTAAAAGACTTCCACAGGGAAGGATACACTGATGTTATTTCAAAGTGACAACTTTCTGATGCTAATTCTCAATGCCACCATGTATTCAAGATAGTTATCAGAGTCATCTAATCCCTACTTTCAGGAAGCTAATTTTTCTCATAATAATGGGATGTGACAGCTCTTTTAACAAAGAGCCTGCTATAGCTTCAGAATGAAAGAATAAAAGGATGATGTTTTTAGAGCACTCATTATGTCAAGTTTACTGGACATAAAAAGCCATAGATTATGAAGGATAAATCTCTGGGGCACGTCAACAAAAGCTTAATATTCAGGTGTAAAATAGAAAAAGGGTATATAGTCTTCTGAATCATGCATATTCAATCAACACAAAAAGCTTTCCTTGCATAAAATTTCCACAGATGTCAGTGGACATTTCATATTCAGAGCAAGTTTAGGTCTAGGCTCTAACACATTCACAACCACATTTCATAAATTGTAAAAGAAGAACTAAATCATCACTACTGGTATTATGAGGCTAGTAGGATAGCTCAATTTGATTCATTTTTAAAATAGGTGAATACATGGCTTTCCCACTGAAACTTAGTTTGGACTTCTTGTTCGTTCTCCACCTTCCAGTGAAGGCGTTAAGAAATTTGGAAACACGTGGAACATGGCCACGTTTCCAAAGTGATTGTACTTTTCCTCAGCTCTATTTAATGTATCCTCCCTGTTTTATTTGTCTAGCAATGCAAGAGGAATCAGATAAACTCTATTTCTGTCTGCCATTACGCTATAATAAACACAATAACTGCTGTCTGAATTATATATTGACCAGCGAATGAAGGAGATGATAGAAAAGTTTCAGGACAGCATAAAGATTTTTTAAAAGTACAATTAGGATTTGTAAACATGACAGCAAATAAAAAATAAAATGTCAGGGAATGGAATTCTTTAAGCATATGGAAAGCATATAGAAATACAGAAAAGCATAAAAAGTATATAGAGAAAATTTTGAAAATATAATCTGTGGACACTTTAAATCAAATTTTCCAAGAAGCTTTAGTTGAAAAAAGGAAGCAAAAATGGGGGAAAATCAAATTTTAAAAATTTAAAATGGAATATTATATTTCAGAAATATTTAAGCATTTAATTTTCCAGATTTGACAGTTTGTGATTTCTTGCAGAATAGAATTCTCATTTCTGAAATTACCTAAATCAAAAAACAAGTTTAAAAAAGAAAAGAAAACAAATCACAGCAAATATTTCTGGGGAGTGGGTCCACTGAAATATTTTTGGAATAATTTCATTTTCTTTTTTCTATTACACAAATAATTGTTTTTTTTCTTTATTTGTTTACTGAAAATTATATTTTCTGCTATATACTCAGTTACCCCATAAGAAATTTGTTATTCCTCCGGCTCTATTGCAAAGTGTATGAAAAGTGGTAGAATACTAAGAAATAAATATGGAGGATAATTCTGAGAATGAATAAATAGCTATTGGAAAACACGTACACTTTTTAGCCTCGCATGGCTATTGTCAGCATTCCCATCCCCTGTCAACTAGATTCAGTTAGGTGGAAGTTCTGCTGAGTAGATTTAGCTGAAAGCCTATGAACAAAAAGTAACAGTTCCGAGAATGCTTCTGACACGCAAAAGGCCGACAGCTCTTACATACACAGTAAATAACATACCCAGAGATTACTGGTCTTCTCTTGCAGGTATTTATTTATTTCTGAGACCTGGTGCCATTCAGAATTTTATCCGTGTGACCTGCTGTTCGCAATTTTCAAGAAATTATCTGTGGCTCTCAATAGGGAAAAGTAATTTTAAATTTGATTTTCAATATCTCTCTCTCTCTCAAAAAAAAAAATACTTCATAGAATCACAGTGAGAAGCTAGCCCTTACCAATTTCACTTAAAGTGAAAGAGTAGCTGACAAAACAGTGTGAAGTTTACACAGCTTTATGTTGAACATCATTAACAGAATAAGTGACTAAAACAAAGCAATTTTTGTTCTTCAAATGGTAGTTTGAATACCGTGTCTTCCTTTACTTGTTTCCTAATTCCTGAGTTTCTTTTTTGTTTCTTCATGAAAAATAATGACAAATCCAAAGTAACTGTAACATGGTAGCAAGGTACCACATCCAGCAGTGCCAAAATCAGCATGGATTTTGTGATGGCCTGTAACTGAAAGCAGACAGCCAGTCTTTTTCAAGTTTATTTGTTAACGAAGCTTACTCCATACTTTTAGTCCGAAAGCCAAAAGGACCGGAAGGGCTTTTATTCCTCCTTTTTCTGAAAAGGGAAAAGTGCTGCCCCACAGAATTTAATCTGCATAATTTCTCCAGAGGTATTTTAACTAGGTAAGGCAAAGGGGTGAAACAGACCCCCGGAGCGCCATTAGCCTGGGAAAGAGCTCTGCTCTTGTGCCAAGAGGTTTATTTCCAAGCAATAAGATTTTTCTCAAAGGTCCTAAGTGCTCTTGGCTCCAGAGAGCGGTTCAGTGCCAGAACCTTTCATAAAGGTTTCTCATGTGAGGGATTTGCTACGAGAGCTGTCATAAAGATCATGCAAGAAATAACACAGCGGGCAGCCGAAGAGCTCGGAGGACTCCCTGGAGAACCCCCTTTAATACTGATCTTTAAAAAGCTGATCAGTAAGTATATTGCGTGGAGCTTTTCTCAGTGGTATTAGGCACGTAATTCCCTGCTGTTTGGATATTGACCTGTGAAAAGACAATTGCTCCCTTGATAATAACTGATTCAAAGTGAGAGTAAGGTATGTTTTACAGTATGGAATCTACAGCTGTTTTTCACCCATGTATGCGATGTTGCTATCTCTCCCTCACAAATATTTTCTTCATTTTCAGTCTTAGAGGACTTTATGGCTGGGAAAATTATGCCTGTTAAAGAACCCAATAAGTTTTCATTCAAATTTCCCACCTTTATCCAAAAAAAAAAAAAAAAAAAAATCAAGATAGTTTTTTTTATTTATCAGCTGGGAACTAGGTATATCAACCCTTTTTGCAGAAAATAAGCACTTGGCAACTACCTAGTACATGTTTTCTGCTATGCTCAGATTATCATTTATTTCTTAACCTAAATACCACTTTTGCTGCAATATCTCTTACTTGAAAAATATATATATTTTAAAAAGTTTCTCCTCTTCTTAATTTCTTCATCCATAATCTTTGCTAAGCCTTACTTACCGGCAATGTTTCCTCAAGTTTTTTTCTCTGCTTACATTGTCTGAGTTTGCAGTTGTAAAAAATGAAATGTTCAGGTCAATAAGTGTGTCAAATTCTATACTTTATGACATGCCATAGCACATCTGTGACAGTGCATTAGGTATTGTCTACAGATTAGACAGTCGAACATGATTTTTTCATAATATTCTTACCAACTCCCAAATCATGCACATGGAATAATATTGAAGATTCCACAGTAATAGTATGTGGTGAATGTCAATTTTTAATGGCCTCTACTTTCTATAAATATTTGATAATAATCAAACATATGATTATACTTCTCTAGCAAAGAAAAGATCTGCTAAAAAAAAATTAAACATATAGTACCTTTTCTCTGACCAAGTTTCTCTGATACCAATATTTCAACCAGCATTTATAATAAAGCTACCTAACAGCAAAGAAACTTTTTTTTTTCCTGGAACCTTAAACTTAAAAAAAAAAAACAAAAAACCTATCTTCTTCCACAGAAAGCGATCCTTTCAGATAACCTGGCATGTAATTAAATCTGTCTCAATATATCAAATAGGTTTTAGCATGACACACCTCAGCTAATAGCGATAAATTTGATGGAATTCCTCCCATTCACCTTAGACATGTACATCTGGTAACCAATGGAGATCAAAAGGCTTCTGAGGGCAAAGTTCCTCTGACCTAATTTCAATATATTCACTCTGGAATGTTATGAATCATGTCCTAGTCTCTAAAGGGAGTTCGGACAACTAACTATGATATATAGCATAGACATCAGAGGAATCTCATTTAGAATTACTAAGTAGGGCACGTTGAACTTATCGTTAAGAAATACATGTAGATATGATAATTCTTTAATCCAAAAAGTCTCTTAAGAATTTCCATCCATCTTTCTCAAGAATTTTTCAGTGTCAGTATCCTATTAAAGATAAGTAAATTTACTGTTATTTAGCTTTAGCCACCATCTATCCCATCAGTTCAACAGATACTGAAATTCATGTCTCCAGCTTTCTACTTTTCTTTCTTTCTTTCTTTTTTTTTTTTTTTTTTTTTTTTTTTTTTTGCTACAACACAAGAACAATTAGCAGCTAAATCTTGGGTGAAGCTTAAAGTTTACTTATGACTAGAAATGGAGGGTTTCTCTTGCTTAAGATTCTCTTTATACCTTTATATCAGGATTCATTCACAGGAGGAGAGAAAAGAGAAGACAATTATGGCAATTAAAAAGGACTTTGAGTTTGGGGGTTTGCTTTTTTCTTTTCTTTTTCTTTTAAGCCGTATATGACCAGCAATCTTTTACTTCAGCTGACTCAGAATTAGGGTTAAATTTCTTTTCAAATGGTTTTGAATCCATTTTTTTTTCTTTTTCTCAGAAATATGGAACTAATTGATTTCAAAGCATGCTATACCCAGGATATAAATGCTTTACAATAAAATTTACAACTTAAAATTATTTTTGTAAATGTATATGTATTTTTAAATTTACAGCTATTCCTAGCTGTACTGCCAAACTTTCCTAGGACAATTGGCACTTCTTTTTGTTTCTGTCCTTACCCAGCAGAATATCTATTTTTTAAGATAAATTGTTTGCCAGTGGCATTTTATATTTTCAAGACAATTTCTTTGCCACCTCAGCTGTAATCATTAGCAAGTAACATTACATTTTCAGGAAGTTTGTTTGGAATAAAATTCTAGATTGTACCTGCCAACTTGAACAAACAAAATTAGTATGGAAAGAGGAGCTGTGTTGGGTGAATCGTGACTCATTCCTTTCCCTTCCTGAAATGATTTTGGCTCTGATCATTAGTTTCTATAGGTGAGTAAGGAATAAAGTCAATTTCGTGAGATACTAAATGAAAAACAATGAGATAGAGCAAATTTATATTTAAATCTTTAGCCATTAGCTTCTTGCATTGTATTTTCCAATGTTTTTAAGAAAGAACCTTACAGAGTGCTTTAAAGTTTTAAGTTAATACCAAGCATAAGCTGAGTGGAATATGCACATTTTTATCAGTTATCACAGTTAACACATCCTGCTCAAGTATTAGCCACAAAACAGAGCTGTAAGCCTGCCATACTAGAAGGCTGACAGTAATTCTGTACTGCCTATAACTCCCATTTTAGATTCTCACTCTCTTCTGGCACAAAGCTTGGATATCTTAGCTATGATCACACAATACTGTAACTTGCTATATCCAAAGTTTCATACTGCAGTACTAAATTTCCAGGCAAGGAAATGTCTATTGAATTAGTCTATATAGACCTTTCACTGCATAAATACGAGTGTTAGATTCATAGCAGATTTCAGACATTTAGCTGCCATTTCCAGCACTGTCTGAGACTCAGATGGTCCTGAGTTCTTCAAAATGCTCATTCACCTGCCTCCTAGCCCTGTAGACATCTCAGGCTGCAAGCTTTTAAGTGTCTGCTGACATAGTACTGTAGGTATCTGCAAACACAAAGTCAGCTGAGACCTGACAAGGCCAAGAGCTATAATGCTGAGGTAAAAACATAGACTCCATCACTATTCTCATGGTAGCCTCTCACTGTAGACTCTCCTCATTTACCTCGCCAGAACACCCTAGCCTCAGAGCAAATCTAGCCTGTCCAGAAGGTAGCCAAGAGGTAGGATCCTGTTGAAACCAGTAGCTTTGTAACAGTGTATCACCACCAGGACAGAGAAATTCCGTGATCAGATCCACATATGGACAAACTTAGAATGGGGACTTGAAGCCATGCTGCTCCTGTTTCATGTGCCACAGAGGCACAGGGTGCTTTGGAATGGATTATGATGTATTAATGAAGCTGTTTCACATGGTACAACACTCTTAAATATTGGAGCAGAGACTGAAATTCTTGCATATGTGCAGATATTTTATTTCCACCACCACTTAAGACTTTGATTTGCACTGAAAGATAGAAACCTAAATGTATTTCCTTAATAAGATCTTACTGCTTCTTTTTAGTCTGAGATTGCTAAATTCTTCCGACTTCAGCAAAATTAGGACAATAGTCACATTGCTTCATAAAGGTACCTGATCTGAGGTTCAGTGTGAATGTCCAGTCGCCCTTGGCTCCTTCTGTGGTGAATGGAGAGGGACAGACTCCTCCAGAAGTTGTTTTATAAACAACTTTATATTTATTTATAAACAGAGCAGGGGTTTATAGTGGCATTCCAATCACTCTCCAGAGGAGACACTTTTTCTCTTTCCAGTGAATATTGGGAGACTCCAAGAGAATAGCTTCTTAACGTAGACATATAAATTAGAGGTCTCATCTGAGGCAGCCTCCTATAAGCTGATGTGCTGCCTGAAAGAATTGTAAAAATAGCTAATTTTTAGAAGGAGGAAAGCAAGGGAAAGTACAGGGTGACAGGTTTTGTGAGATCAAACTAACAATTTTACATTCAAAAAATAAGATGCATAAGGAAATATTGACACAGACAACAGAATAAGCAGTTATTCTTTTTTTCTAGGAGCTGTGTGTGTGTGTGTGTGTGTGTGTGTGTGTGTGTGTGTGTATGCTCATGCATGTGTATGTGTGGGGAGGGGAACAGAAGACAAACACAGCAAGATTACTTGTAGCAGGTAGAAGGTAAGCGTATCTCCGCAGCAAGCTACCACTGCAATGAACAGGGAATACCAGCATGCAGTTTTTAATTGGCTTTGACAGGCTTTTGAGAATGGGAAGCATCAGCACATAGTTGTCACCGTGTTCAGGGTCCACAGCCAGAAATCAGAGTCTCTGAAATGCATTAGCATTCTTTGAGGCTCTCTAGTCTTGTGACTTTAGTTAGCACTGGTATCTCTTCTGATTTGGGGAACAGCGTATACTCTGCCATATAATCACAGAAAAGGCACCTGGAATGCAGGCCAGGGATGTGCTTGATAATTTGTATAGCAGGGAGGCTGTTGTTTTTACCAAGTATTACAACACTCTGAGTTCACTAATCTCAACATAACGCAGGAATGGGAATGCAATCATAAATTGCAGCTGCTGAAATGCATCCTTGTTGAAAGATCTAGCTCAGGAACTTTGGCACCCAATTTTGCCCTGTTGTAGCTCTAATTTGATACTAAAATTGTATGAAGATTGTAAATTGATGATCTGAGCAGATTTTTTTTTTTTTTCGGTCTGTAACAGTAAATAGAGAATAACAGAACAAATTAAGAGAAAACTCTGGAGAGAAATATTTTTTTTCCTGTCATTCTGAAGAGGGCATTCGCAGAAAGCTCTTGCACAGATATCAACACATCAGGAAGGCTAGTGTGCAGGGAAGGCTGGTGTGCAATATCACTCCCAGGTATTCAGCCAGAGCAGGATTCTCAAGTGAGACAAGATAGTGACAGAAAAATGTTCATTCTGCTGACAACTATCCACTTACCGCTTCATCAATGGCCAAATTTTGCGGTCCTTATTCACTTTCACTCAGATTTGTGAGGTCAGATAGACAAAGGTTTTGCTTGAAACCTTCAGGAACGGTTCAGCACAGTTTATAGGACTCAAGCAGTAAAACTACATACAAAATCTCAGAGAGTAGGCTTTGCTGACAGGACTAAAACTCTACAGCTGTCATGACTGTTTGATACTGTTCTCATTATGTGAAAACTTTCCTTGGTGTCTATTAGGTAAGCTGAGTAATTACCTCTGCAGTCTCTATTTAAAACAAACTTTACTGAATAATTGTGCTTTTACACAGCAAGTCCATACAGCCAATACCTCTGATACTTGTGGAAAAAAAAAAACAATCAAACAAAAAAAGACATTAAGAATAATGCGACATCCTTTGTCCCATAACTGTCCCAAAAGCAAAATGCTACCTGTGGTAAACAATCTACTTTTTCTGTCATAGCTGCAGTCTTCTGAAGTACTGTCATTTTGTTGCAACTGAGAAGCTCAATCTTTTTCTTATCCTAAACACTAAACCCTTCCAGAATCAAAATTTGGAACACAAGCCGTCCACTAAAAAGCAGAAAGGTAAATGTTAGAGTTCAGGAAATACATATTTAAATGTAGTTTTCCTTTTTTTATTTTATTTTGAATGCACACTAATATGTAAACATTGCAGAACACTTATTTTTTGAGTTAAACATATGTCCTTTACTATTTTTTAATCAACTTTCTCTATTCCATATGCTATGACTTTTTTAAAAAAAAAAAAACAGATCCACTGAGTTTAATACTACAGTAATGGTGCAGGAGAGCATCTCCATAAAACTGTGTGATTATGCTTGTAAAAGTTCTGTGTGCATTCTCAGGCAGCAAAGAGGACCATTATTATTGTTACTAATGCTGAGAAAATGGCATTTCAAAGTAAAAAGAAAAGAACTTTATTAATATATAATGTCTGGATTCCCAGTGCTAGTTATTAGTGTTCTTTAGCTATTGTCTATAGTTTGTCTTTATTCACTTTCACTACAGAAATTTTATCACCCTTTCATCCTACTCTTATTTTCCTTTCTTAATGCTCATTTTCAGAGGATAATAGTCAGCCTGCACTATATTTTAAGACCTGAATGAGAGAAATTTAACACAGAAAAGACAGAAAGATTGTTCAGAAGAGAAGGCATAAAAAATGAAAAGTAATTTCTTCCTTCCATTTCCTTTTCTTATAAATATTATGTGCTAATATCTCATTTTTCAATGGCTTGATCCAGTAAATTGCTGAAAATTCCAGCTCTAATATAACCAAGAATTTAAGCACACGCTTACGTATATACATTAATTTATTTTAAGTCAGTAACCCTTCAAAAGTATAAACCGAACCTTACTGTTAAGTAAGGAACAGAAGCAAGCTTTTAATTCCAGTTTCTAAAAGAGACAAAACAAAAGAACCTTCTATACGCCCTGCCTTCCATATGCTCTTGGTACTATATATGATCCTATTAACTTTGGGGCAGGTTGATACACAGAAAAATCAATGATATACAATTTTAAAAAGTTGTTTGTTTGTTCTGAGTTGATAAGAGTCCTGAGGATTGAAATTATCCTTCCTTAGAGTATTCCTCAGCATCAGCACTCACCATTTGCATCGTTACCCATCACATTACCGATCTTGTAAGGCAAGAATTGAATTTCAGTGAGACACTGCATTATGCGAATTTTGGCTGATTGATATGTACAGCAAGGCACACAATTGTTTTTAATATATTCCTACAGAATAAGAGGAGTAAACAATGCTGGAGATTTCCAACACCATGTTTTCCATAGGTCAGGAGTGTTTATTATAATAACTGCAGTTACTTTTCTCTTCAGTCTGGAAGACATACAAGAAAAGGACTATTGTCCACTATGTATAGCTAGGACTTCTTGGCAGTACACTGCTGGAGATATTTGTTAAGGTCTGTTAAAGTGTATGACCCAAAATTTTGAATTTTAATAATGGACATAGGGATAACAATTTATTTTTCCCACTGTACATTCTTTTATTCTTTGAGTTCTAAATCTTTCTAAATCTCATGATTTTATTAATGATGTATCTGGATGTTCTTCAGCATACACATATTGAAGAATAAACTATCCTTCCCTAGCTACCCTTCTTATCTCTTTCCTTACACTTTCTCCCTCAAACAATTAGCTTTTCAGAAACATCCTAATAAAATATACATAACTCAAACAATAGACAAGTATTTTTCACAACATACTCATATTTATGCCTAGAAACTCTAAGGTCAAAGTTCCATTCTGTTAATAGGACTCTTGAAGCAAGTGACATTTAAATCCAAGGCAGCAATCTTATCTGCAAGCAAAATCCCAATTATCTTTGTACACACTTGAATCAATTCGTGAGATCAGGTGTCTGTGGTGGGATGTGCTCCCTAAGAGTAAGTCTCATCCCAACTAATTTTAACTGTCTTGGTGAGATTCTTTCTATAGTCAACAAAGAGAGAAAGGTACCTTTATTACATTATATTTTCCTAGGCCACATTAGGATGCATCATCTTATGCAAATTCTTCTCTCCAGAAGATCGGATAAGTACCTTGGAGTAGGTATCCAACTTTCAGGAAGGTCATGCTGAGATGCATCTTAAGTCAAAGGAAAGTTCTGGAAAATATTTTGCATTTCTCTTAATTCTACCCCCTATCTCTCCTTGTTATTGCAATGATGGAAATCTTGGCCAATGATGAAAACATTTTGAAAATCCTATGTAAAAATTACAAGTCCAGATAGGAGATATTAAAGCTAAATGAACAGCTCATTCAGTTTTATAGATCATTCACCTAATGCCTGCCCACATTAAAGATCAGCTCTAATCCATTTCCAGATACTTCCAAAATACAATGTAAAGGGATCTCTTCTTCATAGATCTGATTAAACACCTAGTCTGAGTTGTGTTATATACCATGGCACACTACAGAAATTCATTAATGTCTGCAAAACTCTCTGGTTTTGTAAAAGTCTTTGGAATGCAGAAGCATTCTACCTTTGTAAAATCTCAGTCTAGCAGTACTTGGTGTTTCTTAATCACCTGTGAAAGACCAGGATTAAAAAATTCTCTGTACCAATTTACTATGTGACAAAAATTCATGCTTAAATTAGTAGGGAAAAAAAACCCTCAAAGCAACCCAAAAACAGGGAGCAAGAAGAGCACAGAACAAACATTCAACTTGTCTCTATTTCTCATTGCATGTGAATTCTTTCATCTAGGCCTCACCCTGCTGAAACCACGCTTTTGGTCTTAATGAGACAGATCATATTTATTACAGCTTAATTTATGTGTGCACTGCGTTACAGTTTTATGGAGCATTTTGTACATTTCATCTTTCATCATGCTAATACACAACAGCAATAAACCAAAGAAACAGAAACTTTTTTTCTTCTGAGTTCTCTCAAGCATGCCCACAAGGGCTATCTTTAAACCAAAAGAAAGATGTCATTACAAACTAGTGATATTTCCAGAGAGGATGCATTAGCATTAAAAATAAATGTTATGCATTCAGATAAAAGCAGAGATAAGTCTATGCAATAAAACACAGTTTTGGATTCATGTTATTCAGTAATGTGTAAGCAAATGACTCCAAAAAAAGCTTTCACCATATCTATATGTATGAGCACACAATGTACTTATTAATTTTAGAATAAATCCGAATGCTCTTTAGCAAACCCAGATGCAATTAATTTCAAGGAATATGGAAATTTCACTAATGAGAAGGATAGCTAACAGGTCACCAGCTAATTTACTAAATAAAGTCAGTGGGAATAACAGCTTAGTAGTATGTGTTCATCTGTTCCAGGGAACTCTGCATGAAGATATATTTAGATACAAACTATTGTGTCAAGGCAGGTTTTTATAATAGGTCTTTTGCACGAGCGTAGGATGTAATTTTGAATATATCTGCTATCACAATAAATATCATAGGAAAAAAAGTGTTGCTGTTCTATCTGGAGATGGAACTAACCTGGTGAATATGACTTTTTGTGATTATTAGTGGGAGGCCAGGGGCTGTGCAGTGCCCTGCGCGCCAGGCTCAGGGTTGGTGCGGGCTCCCTGCGGCCAGAGCTGGAGCCGGAGCCGGAGCAGGAGCCGGAGCCAGAGCTGGGGCCGGGCTGCGCTGGCTCCCGCGGCGGCCTCGCGGCCAAGCGCCCGTCGCCTCCCCAATGTGAGCTCGAGCTCTGCCAGTGCCGCCCGCGGGAAGGGTCTGGCGACCCGAGGGAGCCGCTGCGGCCCCGCCAGCAGCCCTGGGGGGCTGAGCCAGGGGCTGCCGGGCCGCGCTCGGCCCTCGCTGCCCAGCACCCAGCTCCTCCTCTTGAGGAAGACTGAAGTGTTGAGTTTAGGGCCTAGAGGGACATTGGAAAAGTGAGAATAACACCAGGTAAAAGGGGTAGCTATGAGTTAGTTTACGTACAACAATTTTGAGGGTATTATTACAGATTTCTCTGTGCTAGTTACATATTTGGAGCGTTAAAAAGTTAATCGGCCCAACAATAAATTCACAGCCCCATATATATTTTCTGTTCCCTTCTGCTTACAACAAAATTTGCAGTCTAACAGAACATAGCACATAGGCAATAAACTGCCCAGGGACAAAGTTGTTTGGTCTTCTGTTTTCCCAATTTGATGAAAAAGAATTCTGCAGTCATCCTACGAGAACGAGAATCTCGGAAGAGAGAGATTAATTAAAGTCATGGTTAGGTAATAACGCCTCTGTTTTCCCCAGCTCTGTTGTGCTACACTCCTAGCACCTGAGGATTCAGTGCAAAGCGATTCTTTGCTCAGAAGGGCCGTCATTCTGACACACATCGCCCACTGCAAGCCACGGTTAGAAAGAGAGGTAGCTAAGACATGCATGCTGACAGGTTATGTGTGTGGCACCCTAGAAGCAAATGCATTTCTGCGAATGGACTTGACAGTCTTCATTTATCCTTTAATCCAGAGGGAGAAGGATCTCCCTGTCATTTTGCAGGGGATACACACCTTGTTTAAGTGGCACCTGAATCTGCACACCTGGGGAATCCCACGGTCTCCAGTGTCCTGCGAGGCAAAAACCCATCGTGGTTAAAGGGGGACAGCTTGATTCCTTTTTAGTGTATTCTGTCTTCCTATAGAAGTTTATTTATAGGTAAAACATTCATTCATTTGCCTTAATGGCGGTGCAAGGATTCTTCACACAGAGTGAAAGAGTGGTTTATGCAGTTTCATGCAGAATTTTACAATTTGCACCCATAACATTTGAGGGTGCATTTGCTTTTACATATCACAAGCTAAGAAGAGTTTGGCTAGGTCAGTATTTAGCTGAAAAAGCTCTAAGGAACAACTAGATGTTAAGGGGGCAGTAGGTATTGTTTTACAATAATACATCAAATAAACCTGCCAGGCTCCAGTGATACAGCTTTCAGCTGAAGCAGAACAATGACTGTAAGCAATTTTCAACTGGAAAGATTCTGTGTAATGTGGGTGGATGTGCTAAATAAACAGTAGGTGAACTAATTATATTGATGAATATTATTCAAAAGGGAGAAGTGTTATCCTTCATTTCTTCCCTGAACTGTACTATGTTGCTGTGCACAGAAAATAGATCGACGCATCAGAAGTAGCTGCATTCTTGTGGTGTATTAAGTGATCTCCATCCTTACATTTCATGAGTCATTTCAAAAATTTCTGCGCAGGTTTCATGTTGAGGCTGGTTTACAAATTGCTGTGACCTTTAGAGGCAAAAAACAGTTTAACATGAAACTGCATTATGATCACATTTTTAAACATTCAGAATGCCTTAATTTACATCATGCGCAAGCTAAACTAACAAAACAAAGACACTGAAGATAAATAATTAGCACATTCAGCTTCTGTAATTCAAGTGACTGTTTCTCATTTCCTTCGCTGTGATACCCTTTTTACATCAGCAGCAAGAGACAAAGAGCTTCTGTTTATAAAGGAACATGTTGATATCTCAATTTCAGGATGTACGAAAAAATAATTACACAGACACAAGTAGAGTAGTTAAAAAATATACCAATATTGTTAGATCAGAATTACAAATTCCCTAATTTCCAAAGTTGGCAAAATATTCACACAGTTGGTTTACTGTTTAGTGATGTTCTCCTCCATTTATACACCTGTCTAATGCACTGTAATATTGATAGACATTGTGTGTTTCTATTTAACCTGTAGGAAATTTATTTCTGAAGGCATGATGTCTCTGTCAATGACATAACAGTGGATATCGCCACATTATAAACAGTGAAATTCTGTGTTGCCTTATCTTTCTGTTTAGGCAATGGGAAACTAATTCCATTTCATAATATTAATGTCATTATTTATAAAAGTGTAATATCTTACCAATAATAATTCATCTGAACATCCCAAAGTACACAAACAATTTTATGAATTGTGGTTCAGTCGTGAAATACCCAGCACACAGCTAACAGCAATGATTCCTGAATTGGTTGATTAGTTAACATAGTAGCTAAAAGAGTCTCTACTCAAAGATAAAATCTTGCTGTTTTCCTCTTATAAAGACAAGGAAACAAAATCATCAGCTTTCTACATGGAGAGATTTATATTTATATTCTAGTAGCATTCTTATACTACTATAGATCTATATTATCTGAAAGTGATTCAACCTACACTGTGAGAAACTAGAAAAGAAACTGCACTAGTTTATAGAAACACAAAGAGAACTTGGAGATCACGGGAAAAATGTATGGGATCCTTCTGACAAATACTGGCGAGTAGAAAAGAAGAAATGGATTGGAAATAATCTAATCTTTAGGAAAGGAATATACTTCAGATATAAAATATACAGTTGAAAGTATATGAAATAAAACATGAACTACTGTAATAATGAAGTCTGAGCTAAATTATAAAGTTGACAGGAATACCTCAGTCAGCAAGACCAGGAATATATAGAAAGGTGAGCCTTAACATGATGAGTAGGAGTACAGTAGTATAAGTGATGGAGAACATTGAATCTGAGGAGAAGAAATCACATATGCAATTTGATAACTTTAGTAAACACTGTTTGAAGTGTGGGGAAAGTTATACTTGCAAAGCAGCATTCACAGATAACATTACAGATCTCTAAGGTTAGAATAAGAAAGAAAGAAGATGTTGAGGCAGCTAAGGGAATCTTGTAAATAGTTATAATGTTGATATGAAAGGATTTCAAGTTCCTGGCATTGATCAGAATATAAATTTCAAAATAGAGAAAGGAAGTGTGCCAGGCGTCTTCTGACAATTCACTTAGTAAGCCCAATCACAGGCTGTTTTGAGTTATATCTTAAGAAATAAACCATATACATGGTAGTCTGATTATGCGAAAACCCAGAAATCTTGACCTTTGATCCTACAACAGAGAACGGCATGAGGTTATTTCATTTCCATTCTCTGCCTCTATTTATGTTTCCACCTCTCAATTGTGGGCAGCTGCTCAACACATTTTCTCATTCAGGATACAGGAAATAAGCAAAGGAAGGAAGAAAACATGCCAAATGTGAAAGGAATGCTGAATACTCTGAACAAAGCTGTTTATTCCTCCTTGCAGACAATTCTCTTGTCTTCAGTCCTAGATCAGTGTCATCTCATCTGAGGTAAAAACTTAATTAGATGCAGGTTACTGCATCTGTATGTACTGTTGCTCTTTATCCAATACATGTTCTTTGGGCAGGAATCATTAACTCCTTATGCATTTTTACACAGCCTAGGTATAACCTAGCTAGTTCTCAAGCTTTCAAATCAGGCTCTGCTCTTTTTCGCTGAGGTAGTTTGGATAGGTCTCTTCCTTTGCCTTGCCTATATAGCAGCTCTCAGAAGCCCCTGGATTCAAGAACCCATTAAAGTCTACTCTTCACCGTTTTTAGCCTCTGTAGAGAAATCCCTGGGGAACTGACAAAAGGTTAGCGTAGCAGCCCTGCGCTAACAGGGAAACCCCTGTTCCTTTTGAGAGAGGAAGCACTGACTTCCCTCCAAGGAGAAGCAGCAGTTTCATCTAGCAAGTCAGTGAGCACTGCAGGTGAACTGAGATCCACTAGATTTCTCCTATCCTGCCACCCCCATTAGCCCAGATTAAATGCCTTAACTGTTGCAGCTGCAGGGCCATGGTGGGGGGAGGGGGCAGAGCAGGGGGTGGGAGTGGATGTTTGGGGAAAGACTAAAAAGAAAAGAGGGCTATCTCTTCAGACTTTTCCCTTTTTTACCAGACACCTTTGGTATTCCATGTGTAGAGGGGGAAATTCCAGACTGAGAAAAAATAGTAAAACCCAAAATGCAGTGCCCTATTGCAATGCAGAGATGTAGGAATATTCACTGAACACTCCCTATGTTCCCTGTATAGTCAGCGAAGAAAAAGAGAACCAAGGGACTGCTTGGAGCATGAGACCATAACAGTTGTTCTGAATGATCTTTCACCATTAACAGTCTTCCTAAGCAAAAGGTCTCTTGGCAAATACTCCATAGTGATGATAACAGCAAAGCTTAAATATACTTCTGCCACACAGAATACCTACAGAAGGTGACTCCTATGTACTATAGGACCCTGAGTTATGGAGCTTAACATAACACTGAGCTTAACATATGCATGAAGGATTTATATATACCGTCTGCTTTTGTATAAATTCAGCCCACAGTTTTTATGCTAGGTCTGCCTAAACATTGTAACAGTCTTAACCCAGAGTGCTCTGTTTCAGAAAAAAACTGGAACTTTGTGTTTTGGGTGGGGTGGAGTGTTTTCGCAATATAGTTTAAATGAGAAGTGTGGATGAGAGATAAAATAGACATAATTAACTTACCTATTCTTTCTCTCCCACTGCTTGCAGAAATCCGCTTCTTATCCTCTTATTTTTGTGAGTAGGTGCATCCTCTCCAAAGCCTCTGTTCAGGAACTATTCCCGGTGGAATTTCCTGAGTGAAACAACATCCACAAAGGCAACTGTATATGGTTTAATTTAACTAGAATAATTCCTTATATTGTTTAGCTGTGATTATTCATGTACTAGAGTTGTGTTGTATGATAATAAAATATTTGTCTTTTTAAGGAGTCTTTTTGGTGGAAAAACAGAAGAACATTTAATTAATTTTCAGGGAGATGAGCAGACAGAAGCTAGGCTTCTGTTCATATATGTGGAAGGCTAGAAAGACCCTAACAATGTATTATTCTGAAATATATAGAGTGTTCAAAAAGTATTTATTTGTCCTGTTGTTGTTGCTGCCTTCCTTTTATGGCTTTCATTATCTCTAAATAACATTTTTATCATAAAAAGTTCATTAAAATAAAATTAACAAGATGGAAAAATGAAGTTTTTGATAGTTATAAAATATAATCAAAACTTTCCAAAAAAATGCATTTTACCTTGGTGTTCTGAATTATGATACAATCTATAGCTCCATGATTGCATATTACTTTCTATATCATTCCATGCTGCATACAGAACATATAATGGACAATGTTCACTGAGTCAGCAGATAAGTAGTTTTTTGTTTTCTGTTTGTTATTCAATGTCCTTCTCTATCCCAACTATATTTACAGCTCTGCATTCAAAACCTGCTGGAAGGGAGAATTCTTAAGCTTGTTATGGACTTTTCTTGGCCATTTATCAGTACATATTCTGATTGCTTCTCTGTGAATTGGTTTCATTACTTTCCTGTGAGATGAGCGGACATTATTCCCATTCTACAGATAAAGAATGGAGATAGAGACAGGTTAGGGCAGGCCATATCCAGTCATTGTACATGCATTATTTGAAATACAAAGGACCTGATTTTTCATTGTGTAACACTGCTTTCATACAGCTGTGAGGGCTCAGCAATTCTAGTTATCTGTCATCTCCCCAGGTTTTTTCCCAGTCTCTCCAAGCAACTTCAGTTGTGGGGTAACTCTTCTCCAGACATTGTTTGCTACATTTCAAGAGCAGTAGGACTCCAGGACAAAGGCAACCTCTCCTTTCCTTACCTTCACTGCACAAGTTAATTTTAGGATTTTCTGAGCCCTGGCTTCTTGTCCCCTCTACTCATACCGACTCCCCCTTTTTTTCCCTTTCTCTCCCCAGGTTACAGTGACATGTGTTTTGCCTTCTGTCCCTCCCTCCTTTCCTCACTAATTCTCAGTAGTTATTGTCAGAAGATTACAGTCACACTTCACTGAAATTTGTGACGATTAGTCTTTGCACCATGCTGAAAATTGTTCATACATTTTCAGAACAATTAAATAAAGTCCATTTTTAAAGAAAAAAAATTGAATCAGGACTTCTGTATAAATACAGCTGTGAGCTACCACATATGAACCAGGTGAGGTCCTGTCAGCTGAACTATGGAGACTATCCTCAATTTGACTGATACTCTGCCATTGAATATATCTGCTAAGAACAATTGTTAACTTGCAACTCAATGTTTTGTTCTTTAGGTTTACTTCCCAAAGGTCTGCAAATTTTCAATAACATTTTACTTTGGGTTTTGGATTTGAATAATGTCAAAATTTGAAAGATATCCTCATGAAAAATCTTCAAGTATCAGACAAAATTATGGAAAAAACATGAATTGTCCATGATACTCACGTCACGCTATTCATAAACCCTATTATAGTCTTAGCCTCCAAATCACACAATATTGAGCCCTTAAAGAAGGGCAAAGAGACCCTGAATTTTATTAAAATAATAGTAATTAGTGACTTCTTATTTATTTGCAAGCTAGGCATATGTGATAATTTAGAGAAGGAATTACTTGTCATTTTAATATGTTGGTTTATAAGCTGCATGTTTCTAGAGCATTGAAGCAATGGAAATAAAATCAAATGAAGCCACCAGGCAGAAATACAAATTTGTAAAAAGTACAAGCAGTGTTAGGGAAGAACATAAAAAAGTTTTTTTTTAAAAAAGCTAAGAGAAAAAAAACAATTCCATTTCTATGTGGGAAATTATACAGTGTTTTAGACAATAAAACAAGTACTATTTTTCTAAAAAATATTGGAGGGGAGAGCTTTAAGCACTTGCTTTTAGATATTCATCAGTGACATATTTGGAGAGGTAAGTGACATGCATTAGTATATATTTCCAATTACTGACATGCAAATTATTGTTACTCTGTACTGTATGCCAAACCCTGTTATCAGTCTCTTATCTGGCTTTTTGCCAGTGAAACTGCTTACTTTCTAATAATGGATTCAGTCCACACCGACACTTAACATATTTCAAACGTATTTCAGTCTGATTAGAGTATAGTTGCATATGCAAAACACTTGTGAAGTAGCAAATAGAAATAACACAAATTTATTTTTCTATGGTTAATTTATCTGGAAAATATGCACACCTTCATGTATAGCATGTGGCTGTATTGAGCCTTCTACAATGGCTCCCAATTTTCAATGCAAGTCCCACACTCTATGGAAATACAGCTGATAATATCATGTGTGAAGCCCCAGAGATTGCACTGATATGAATGCATACCCACAAATTAATGAACAGAGTACAAAAAATGCAAGGAATGAAATGATTTCAGAGCAGTCAACTGAAAGAAGTCAGACAGGTTGCTTGGTTCAACAAGGATGAAGGAAATCTCTGTTGCAGTTCTATTTATGTCTTATAGTAAAGACTAACTGGATTTAAAAGAAAATTGACAGTAAAGCCTAGAACCTTAAGATTATTTATTAGCTACTGACTGCCCTAAGCACAAAGCTATCAAGTAGGAAGACTATATTTCTTCTTTAATCATTCACTCGGCCTGCAAAGTTTGCCTTCTTCTCTGAACAGAGTGAAGAGGAGGAATAAAGAATCTACATGCACTAGCTTTGGTCTGATAGATAGGGAACTTTCCCAAAATATAGGATATATAAATTAGATCCCCTCACATGGCTGCACGAATTTACTGAGCACTGGGCTAAACTGAAAAGTGTCTCCTGCCTCTACAATCAAAGGCAGCACTGTGCCTCCTTTTTGCTAGAACAGTCATTGGCATCTGCACTTAGCAGAGGACTCTCTGTGTTGAGGTCCTACACAGAATGGCATCACCATTTTACACCATGCAACAGGTGAGTGAGCCCAGGAGAAAGGAGGAGATGCCTAGTGGAACAATTGTACATATTTAATAGCATTAAACTGCCTCTGTGTCTGTCTAGTCTACAGCTGAGATCAGCAATACATCTACCACCAATATCAGTAGAAACATAGGGTTTTATAACCATATATAGTTTTATAAAGCCATTGGCCTTTTGGAGACATTTCATCAGTTTCAACAGCTTTGGCTCATTCCCTTTAAAGCTTGGCTTCAATGGGATATACATGTGTGCCTGACTCCCTCACTGAAAAAAGTCCTGAAACACTATATTGGAAAACTTTTACAAAATATTCGTAGAACTGAGCCACTGAAATGAAATTTATACCCTATATATTCTGTTTGGTAATTTAGAATTGTGAAATAACCCTTACAGTTAGCAAAAATGAAAGAGACTGGCAAACCAGAAAGCTTTTCATTTATTAATTTGAGACCAAGGGATGCATTTAGCTTATAGAGTATAACATTCATTGATTTTAGCTGAAAGATTTTCACTGCCAGCATTGAGGACCTACTAAGGAGGCAAAAAAAAAAAAAAAAAAAAAAAAAAAAGTTTTCTTTTTATATCTATCTATCTATCTATCTAGTCATTTATACCTGTCAAAAGGAGGATTAAAATGCTATCCAAATTTTAGCAGTGATTTCTGATTTGCTGTTACAGTCACATAATATTCAGAGATGCATATGATTGCCTAGGACACAAAACAGGGACAAGGAGCCTCAAAGATTAGTTCAGAACTGGAGCAGTATTTATCTCACTTTTGACAGTTGATGTGGCATTGTTAAACAGATGATTTCTAAATTTTTTGTTTCATACAAAATAATGTAATGAAACCAGATTCTTTCTATCTACTCTTGACCAGATTTTTTTTTTTTTTAATCAGTGGAAAACAATTAGTCATCCAAGAGCTAAATGAATAGGCATCAACAATGTATATTGCCCAAATGAAGAGGAAATAGTGTAAAAAGTTTGTTATATTTCTCATTTAATCTCTTTCAGTTTCCTACCAGTAATTTCAGTTTAAAGATCCTTTGTAATACATCATGGGGCAAACAATCTCAGAGCAGAAAACCAGCAAGAGATATTAATGGGCCTGCTATTTAGTAACAGCAAGAAAGTGTCCTATTCTGTAAATGGCTTTTTTTCCACCTTGTAAATTGAGTCCTCAGTATGTCCTTGGCAAATGAAAAATACCTCTAGCATGAGGAGACCAACCGGCAGCCCCTCAGACAGTCTAAATGATAATTGCCGCGGCAGGCCTTTTCCCACAGAATGATGACCAAAATCTGAAAACAGTCTTATAAACAAAATTTTACAAGGGTACTTGACAACTTAGTTTTCTTTTATACTTCACAAGAACCATTTACCTTTATTAGATGGCTGCCTCCATTGGGGGAAAAAAAGGAATGTCCAGGTCTAGAACTCCATCATTCTTCTTTTGAAGCGGTTTTAGATGAATAGAACCCTGGCGATTTCAAATAATTTACCAGCCAGCCCCTGGCAACTTCACAAGAATTTTTCCCTGAGGGATTGTAAGATGCTGGACTGCTGAGTCTGAGCACTGATGCTACATTGCTAAGTGGATGAAAGTGGTAGAATTAGATGAGAGCGTTTTCAACATCATTTGGTCCTTGCTGTTTTGCAACAAGAATCCCTGTTGTGCCCAGTATGTGAGATCATGGAGAGAGGAGATACATATGTACAGAGTTACCTGCTCATTCATGAACCAGTGTGACTGCCTGCATTTAAATCTGATGAAAAAGCAGTCATCAACTATAGCTTTTTAGGTATGTAAAAGCTTGAGTAGTGGTGAAAAGGTATGATGGATTTTAACCTTCTGCCTTTCATGGCAGGGAAGATACAAAAAAAAAAAAAAAAAGAGGGAATAAGAAATTGTTTTAACCGATGTGCATCCGCAGGTCTATGAATATAATAATTCAAGAGGAAATTGGATGTATTTAGTGCGAAGTAGTGGGCATTTGAAGGAGAATCATGTGTGACCCTTGGGATTAATTCTTTTTTAAATGCCATTTATTGTTTGAATTGTAGCAAGAAAAAGCTTAGATATACCATCAATTTAATATGCACTCTTCTATCAGAAAGCAATCAAGCAGCAGTTGTAGCAACAGAGAAAGCCTTTTGGTTTTGAAGTTGCCCTCCCCAACCCCCTTCAATTTACTTTAAAGGTTGCTTTTATTTTTATGTCATTGCCAAAACAAACATGTATCTCTTTATTTGTGTTCAGAATGCAATGGCAGACATGCTGTCGTGTACAGTAAGAAGCAATTATCATGTGTTCATGTATTTCATAAAATATAACCCCAGACCAAAGAAAATAGCATCGTGTTTTTAAACCTGCTCAACTCATAAGACATCACCTTTGGCACTTGATGTAAAAATCATCTATGGGAATCCTTACCATTTAAAAGCAGTTATTACCTTCTGTAGCACATCCACTCCTACAGTAGTCACATTAAATATATTTTGTATATTCCTAAAATGTGTAAAAAACTGACCATTCTCAAATGTTAAAAATAGTAAATGAAAAAAAAAAAAACCCTAAACCCAAGATAGAGCCCTACTCCTCTATGTCAGAAGTACAAAGTAGATGAGTCTTCCATTCCTTATACACTTTAATAGCATATGCAATAGGACAGAAAAAATCTATTCTTTAAGTGACACAGGCAAATTGTTTAGTGTAGTTTTATCCTGACTGTTTTCTGCGAGCTATGTCATTGATCTCAGTCTTTAGAATCTAGATTTGTAAATGTTAATTACATTATTAGTGTGAAGTAAATACCCACAGGTCAAGATTTTTAAATGTGACTTCCTCAATTATGATTCTTTATCTTTATTTGGGGGTCTATGAAATTTCAAGTACGGAGAGCTGTTACTGAAGTCACAATGATTGTACTATATCATATTGTTGTTCTCATTAATGCTTCTCGCTCCTTCATACCGGTAGAAATGATCAATACTGCTATTTGATTGGGATTTTTGTTCAGCATCCATGGCACAAATTCTACAGCATATGCCTTATAAGCTAAAAGCTTGTTCTTATATTTGTGCAAGGTTAACGTTGAAAGACAAGCAGGACAAATAAGAATTTGTGTGGAATGTGTGGTATAACTACATGCAGGTTAGAAATGGAAACAGGTTCATATAAGCTTATTGACCAGACGTCTCTGCCACCATGATTTATAGCTTTAAAATTCAACTCTATAGATCATCTCAACTTTTAAAGCTGTGCAGTTCAAAGTTTTGCAAGTCACTTGTGGAAAGAATGTAAGACATAACCCCTTAGGTCTGTACAGCTGAGACATTGATATGTTTTTCATTAAGACAAATGACCCTGGGATACAAATGAAAATGAGATGTAACTGCTTATCTCAAGAGGTAATCCCAATACCTACAATGTGAAATAGATTTTTTAAAAGATTTGTTCTACTAAAAATTATAGTAGGTTAATTCATCAGTGGACATACTTAAACCAATTCATATCACATGCAGAACAAAACTTCTAAAAATAGGCCATTTAAACAAAGAACAGCTCAGCCACACAAAGGAATGTTCTGCAGGTGATAACCATGTTTTCTAAAGCTTCTCCTTCAATGTTAAGGCCCAAAGTGACTGAAGCAGTTTTCTCATTCAGGCTGGGGGAAAACAGCCATGAAATTGCCTTTCAAAAGCCTCATCACAGCTCCAGGGTCACAAGCCCATCTAGGGCTGGATGTAGTGGGAGTATTGAGAGTAAACCTGCAGCGTATCAGAGCTGGTCTCAGTAGACTGCCATAGCTGAGATATTCAGGACTGCCGAAGTTATCCCAAAGGCTTTCCAGACCCCAAGAAACAAAAGTCAGAGACATATACTGTTAACTTAGTCTATGTTAACCATCTTTCCTTCCAAAATACAAGTTCTGTGATGTAGCTCTAAAAAATTCAAGCAAGGCACTCTGGAAAGGTCAATAAGGAGTATTATCTTGTTAAGGTGATTAAAGCCACTTCCACCTGCGGCTATTGATCTGCCACACTGTCCCATGAGCAGAAGGGGTGTATTTCACAGTCTTGGCTATCCCAGCTCAAGCTTAGCATTTGTCACCTTAGCTCAACTCCTCAATCAGTGTCACAGTAAGCTGTGGTAATACAGCTGAATTTGGGAGCAGCTAAGAAATGAACACACTTTCAGCCAGCTCCGCTGTGGGATGGAAACCTCAAATGTCAGTAGGGAGAGATTTGTAGCACACCAGTTAAATCAAATCAGATCAAGTGAATCTGATAGAACTTTGTTCATATTTCTATGACACATAAGCTGTGCTTCTCTCTCTCTCTTTTTTTTTTTTTTTTTTTTTATGTAGTTCATCTTTATCTTTATACATTATGCCCAAGAATGTACTGGCAGAAATGACACTACCATTTAAACACAGATATGTGAAAGGACACAGAAAGAACTCAACTAATAACATTCCTAGAGTAGTCTAACATTATAAACCCTAACCAGTATGGATTTTTTTCTCTGTGTATTTGTGGCTGTCTCCACATTATGAGGTAGCATGGCTGGATAGGAGCTGAAGGAGGTGACTTGTAGAGCAAAGCAATTGATGCTAAGGTTCCAGCATCCAAACCATATGTATTTCAGGCAGTTTTGTTTTCATAGACTCTGGTCTGGTCCCATGGGCTGGCCACCCATCCACAGGTGGAGAGCAATAGAAGTTTTAGGATCATCAGGATTATGTCTGAAGGATTATGTCCTGAGCCAAAAGTTAAAGCTTGCTGATGGCAGCTGTCCTACTGACTGCAGAACCTGCCCCGCCTACCCCAAGAATCAAATATAATGTTTTCATCCTTGTGAAACCATGAAACCTGTGTAATCCCATTAACCATTATGATATTAAAAGTTTAATAAAAGGTAGACTTCAGTCCTCTAAAGCCCTCAGTTATTCTAAAATGTAGCTTTGTGTCTGCACAGAGTTATCTTGTTACAGCCAGTCTCCAAATCGGAAGAGGAATTTGAGAGCTGCTCACGTAACTCTTTGTTAAACAAAGGCACATTTTTTAGAATTAGTCTTCATTTTTCTCTGTTTTGTTCTTTTAATAAAGATATGAAGAACTAAACTGGGTGATATAGTGATCCATGAATGTTACTTACAGGAAACATTGGGAAATTACTTACTGTGTCTGTTTGGTCTTAATAAATAATTCCAACTGATAGATTCACAATTCTATTTACTCATTTGCTCTCAGTAGTTGCCAAATTTCAGCTAAGGATCCAGCAATATTGTGATTTACATGCATGCTCTAATTTCTGCATAGTGACTTCCATCAGAATGATTAACTCATATCTGACCCTAAAAAGGATAACTCAGCTTTCCCTAGGACATTGCCTTTGGACCAGTCCTGCTCCCACCAGTTTCGCTGTCGAAACTTCTTTGGTTTCCTCAGGGAAAGATTGGCCCCATGTACTGCATACCCAAGACCCTAAAGGCTCTTTTAAACACTGCAATAAAGTAAGCCCATGTTGTACTGTGGCTGATTAATTCTGTAGGAATTATTCCCTGAGTAGCACTACATCGCAAAACATTTTTTTTTATTTCAATTCCTTTTTCTCATACCATTTTATTACTTTTAAACTATTCCCTTTTCTTCATCTTTTACAATCATCTTCAATGTCTTCTTAGGCTACCACACAAATTTACTGAGAGGACAAGCAGCAGGCAATGAAACAAAGGCAAACAGAGAAGTAGAGAATAAGAAATACTTGAAAAGAAAATGCTATTTCAAATGATTTCAAAAAGTTATTCAGATGACTGTACTTTTATTTTTATAAGGCTTTTGATACTAAATAGTTCAGCTGGCAGAATCCTATATTTGCCTCAGCTTTCAGTAGCTTTACACATCTTCAAGCTAATATTATTGCCCCGAGAGGTCCAAACCAAAAAACTGGAGCAATTCAGTTAAGTCTGAAATGAAAGATAATTTTTCGGTGCTTTCAGCAAAACAAAAATAATCTACATTTAGTCAAACATAATATCTATATTTTAATAATATATTAAATGGTTTTTTATTGGGTTGCATTTTTAGGAATTTTAATGCTTTTATTTAATTTTCTGCTTTTATTCCATTTCAAAATAAAAATAATCAAAAAGAGCTGTTTTAAAAAAATTGTTACAGCATTTCCAGATACACCATTTCCTCTCATCTATCCCCCCCTCCAAAAGTATTCATCAGGATAATCCAAATTCATCAACAGTTTTTGACTGTACATGGAAATCCATATTTAAACCACTTTTATATTAACAAAAAAATATTTCTTCAGCTATACTGGCTGATCTCAAAGGTAACTGTGTATACATGAATAGGTGTTTGTAGGACTGTGTGCATGTATGCTGTGTGTGTATTTACCTCCTCTCTCCCTGATGTTCTTTCCTTTGCAGTCCACAGCACTATCTGTAAATTGTCCTCCAAATATACAGTATGTAACATGACATAGCTGTCAGTTCACTTTTCTAGCTGCTCTGAAAAGGGCAATGAATACTGGAGAGAGTTAACTTGAAATGCCTAAATTCCTTTGAAGAAAAGTAACTGAAAGGAATTGACAGTACTTTTCTGATTAGAGCCCTTCACCTGAACCCATTTTTCATTCTCTTTCTGTTGGCATTGCCTTTTATTGTAAGGGGCTAGGTTCATGCAAGCTACTTTGTGGAGTCATTGAATAACTAAGCCAAGCTGTGCGGCTACTGTGAAGTGAGCAAAATTATACTCTACTAATGAAATCAAACTATGTCTCCTTATGGGATTAGCTGAATGATAATTAAGTGCTCCCTGCTTCCAAATGTCACAAACCTGTCAGCTGCTGCAGTTCACCATTTTTAAAGTGATGGTGTTCCTAGTCTGCAAAGTGGCAGAGCTCGATCCTTTCATGACAAGCATTGGTGTCTTGTCCATATCAGGGATGAGGAACCTGACTCACTTACTCTGAAATGCACACTATATTGACACTTGCATTAATTTTTTTCAGAGACAGTATAAACCCTGGATGAGATGGTTAGTAACAGACAGTACAAAACAAAACCACACAGCAGGAATGTCACAAAGCACTGTGCAGCAGAATGATATATAGCTGTGTTTATAATGATGCTATCCAGCAAGATGGGATTGCATTTTCCAGTGGGAGAATTTCAGAAGGCTTATATCAGTTTTGTGTTCTTAGCTCATCCACACTTGCTCATGTGCTATGCTACATTAAAATATACTCCAAAAGTTGATCCATAGCTTTTTCAAATGCAACCTGGTTTATCTACAAATGTAGTGCATAGCAATTAGCTGTGTGCCACCCTGCTGCAGCTGAGATACTTAACTTGAAAACACTGTGACTGACAAGAGCCAAAACTGCCAGAGCAGTATCCTCCAAAAGATTTGTCCAGCCCTGGAACCTGTCACTGCCTGTAGCTAATGCATTAGCCAATAGGCTAATTTTATTAATGTCACAAGCAACAGAAGATACAGACCCTTGCATCCTTTCATTGACTGTACTGTATGTTAGACTAGATCTTTAGGAGTAAAAGCATTAATAGTTTCAGATGTCATAAGTTTCAGGAGATCCTAATGTCATAAAAAGAGTTAAAATGCTATTAGCATCTGAAGTTTCTTAGACATTTTTTCTACCACACAGTGTGGTCTTTTCTTAAAATGCTCACTAAAAGACCTAATAAATTAAACATATGCTTTTTTTTCTGTTGCATCTGGTGGCACTTCAAAGAACTTCTCCTTTGAAGGAAACTTTTCCATCAAATAAATCAAGTTTTATGAAATAAACCCTGATACCCATAACTTTATCAAGGTAACATTCAATTAGATTCGTTGGGCCTGAGAGGAAAAATAGTCAATGACCATAATTTCCTTTTCATCTCATAAGGCTGCAATAATTTTCCAAGGCTTTAAGTACAAAACTGTCTTAGATTTGCTCATGTAATGTCCACATGTTGCCTTCAAAAACTGAGAAAATTTTCAAAAACTGCAAAGAATCTAAACGCAGTGCTGCGACCTTCTACAGATGCGTTTCAAATGATAATAACATGACACGTCAGTAATCAGTTTGGAAAATTTAACATAATTTACATAAATATTGTGACCTTATGTAACCAGTCTAAATTCCTTAAATAACTGGAAACTAGTTGAGGTTACTTGCAAGCAGTAAATCAACAAATTGGCTTTGGATGTCTAAAATCTCAGAGTGTAAATACTTGATTTTTATTGTGATTTTGATTTTTAAAATGTTGATAATAAAGAAAAAGCTAAGCAATGCTGTTTTTGAAAAGCAGGTGAAGACTCAAGGTGAAAAAAAATGTGATGCTTCTTTTGACATCTCTCTAGGAATAATTGCACCCACAGAAGTTAGTTTTGGGAACCTGTCACTCATTCCAGTTCACCTTCCTGAATAAGTCAGTGTTTTTAGTCCTCAAGAATCCAGAGCTCAATAATCTGTGGTTAGGACCGGTTTCTTGTGCGTTTAAAGGAACGGAACATGCAAATCATTTGCAGCAGAATACAAGACAATTGACATATGCATTAATCATTATGTATGACAGGATGGACCCTAGCAGCAGTGATCCATAATAGGCAGCACACTGCAACACTGCACATAAACCTCACTAAATCAAAAATCGTGCTAGAATTCAAACCAATTTAACACAATAAATTATAGCTATGCTATAGACTGTACATTGTCTGTCTTTTGGAAGACTCATTAGCAACAAATGAAATTTCAGTGATCGTGCTTTTTATACAACCTTGGATGTGCCAGTATTCATACTATGGCTCAGTGCCCTATGTCCAAATGAATAGACTTTAAACTCTGACTTGCCAAGAACATCTGAGGATACTTAGAAAGCTGTATGCGGTTCTTGGTATGAACTCAGTATGTAACCACTATTGAAGTCCTGCTTCAAATTGTATACTTAATTTCAGGGCAATTTCTTACAAGCTACAGAACCTGAAAGGTTTGAAGGTCCCACTGTGGAGAGGCAGAGGAAAGAATAGATAATTTTTGTGTTCCCCTGTATGCCACATCGGAAATACTCTTGTCTATCCATGATGACCACGTCCATTATGGACAAAGCTGTAGCATGTAACCCAACACCAAATATTTCAATCACATTGAATTCAGTATTTTATTCTAACCAATGACCTGGAAAGAAAGTACATGCTATGGGTATGTAGTGTAATATTGATGGGAGTCCTTAGGGAATGGGAAGTCTCAAGAAGATTTGTTACGATGATTGCTAAACATCAGGCAGCTCTTAGTCATTTCATTCTTTAATGTTTTATGTTGAATTCTAGGATGGAGGACTAAAAGCTAGAAGCCAAATTTAGCTTTGTGTAAGATGTTACAGCCCTGTGGAGGTTAGCAGTGTCTACTGAACAATGAATATTTATGTTTGGTTGCTGTACACCTCTGCTGCACATTGCTGTCAGCTCTTCTCTATTACTGGTCAAATCTGACTGCAAAATCTGTTCTAAAATTCTATAGAATTAATCTGTGCAGGCAGAAAATTATTATGTGGAGAACCAAGGACTAAGAAAAGTTTTAGTTACTTGGAATATTTCCACTAGTCACAGATTTTTGGTAATTCATATGAGGATAGGAACATTTTGTTTTGGCAGTTAATTCATGTAATGGTAGGAGAAATTGCATTAAATATCTCTCAAGTTATTGGCTGTTGATACAGAAATTCTTCCACACCTTACTGTTCATAGATGTTGACAGAAATTAACAGTTCAATAGCACAAGATAAAAAGAAAACTTTGAATCTGCATATTATAACCTTTAGTATAGCAATTCAACACAATTTTCATCAGCTAGTCTTTCCAGCAGGAAAACTTCCAACCATATATTAGTAGAAAGGGATATGATATGCTACGCTCATGCAGAAATTCACATGCTCATCTTTAACACACATTAGCTTTCCCTGTGAGTCTTTCTTCATTACAGTAAGTTAGATCATAAACTGACTCCCTTCCAGCCTTCCTCCAAAGTTAGAAAAAATTGTTTTAATCAAAATTAGCCTTCCATAAATAGATAACCGTACATGAGTTTAACAGTTTTAGACAATATGAGGCATTTGGCTGAATCTTGTGTGACCCTACATGAGCATTTCCATATTGCAAGTTTAGAACTTTAATGTGAAGCATCAGCAAATCTGGCAGTAACAAAAGCAGCAGCCAATAAATTTTCTGTGGAGAAGATTGCCTAAGATGCTATTAGCAAAATCAAAATTATTATTCTGAAAGTGTTTCCTTAATTTATTTTCTTCAGAAAGAAAGAAAAATGTATGGCAGGACATGACAAAAAGATGTAAATTGCTTTTATTGTATTTGCTAGGAACATGCATTGCATCTGCTTGTAGGCTTTTACTTCCCTTGCAGCTATACAAAAAGGCTCTGTAAATAACATTTTAAAAGGAAGCCACAACTGGAAATATAAATACAAATAACTGAGATACAAATAAAGGAGGAAACCTGTCTTATGCACCGCACAATGAATGTAAAAAAATCATCTGCTTAATACAAATGCCCTTTTAATAATAAGGTGCTGAGCATCTTTGGGAACACTTTGGGGTGGTTATTTAAAGATAAAAGGTTTTCAAAAAGACAGATATTTTGTCCAATTTCACAGGAGCACAGATACACAACAAATATTTATCTAAATACTACAGTAATACCTAAATCTGCTGCTTACATTTCTGGATTCCTTCAGTAATTCATACTCCTACTGGTGCACCTTGCAAACAATAAGTAATCTGAGGTAATTTCAATACAAACAATATGTATGTAAATGCACCATTGCTTTCTACAAAAGGCATTCAAATGACTTAAGATCACACTGGAGTAAAACAGCCTAAATAGCAAGAGTGACTTCTTGAACTCACAGCCAGGAGGATATTGTTGTTTTCCGATCACCCAGAACAGCCATACATCTTTAGTAAAAAGTTTAGCAGCCACTTATTTTGGCTTAAGAAAAAAACAAGAACACAAAATTCCACGATAAATTAGTATTTGTGTCTACTCTGAAACTATCAGTTTCTGAGTTGCTTTGAAAATGAAAATACTTTGTTTGATACTTCCTCTCTGAAGTAACCAACTCCGTGTTTGTTTCTGAATTAGTGAGAGTAAAAGCTGACTTCCACACTGCAATTTTAGTTCCAGGAGTGACAGTACTCTATGAAATTTTATGAATACACCAAAATTTCCCTCAAAGAAATACATTTAACATATAATTCTACTTACTCTTTCCTTCAGAATAAATAAATCTTCAGGGTAGATCATCTGGATTTGCTATTAACTGAATATCTGGATAACACTGGATGATATGAAACCACATCTAAGGCTAGTTTTCTGGGATATGCAGATATAAGGACACTGTCTCCACACCTGGTGAAACCTCCCTGGATTCCTCCTCCACGGATCTCATTAACTGAGCCTTTAACAGATAGTATGAGGTAATTTCACTTATCACCCCCAATCACGTCCTCACGCAAACATCAAATGGAGTAGGGAATCATATTCAAGCATCAGCTGTCAAAGCTGTCATAGTCAAGCTACACAAAATAACAACTGAGAGTATGAAATGAAAAATACCTGTGTGGCATGATATTGTACATATATATAGCTGCATCTAACAGAAAATGGGTGGTAGACATGGAAGGAAAGAGAAGACAATCATGACATAAGTTTCAGTGCTCTGTACCCTGTTGCAACTATACTCTCTCTCTTTTACTTTTATAATTCTTCCTTGACAAAAACAGAGAAAATTGGAGAGAGGATAAGAAAGGGAAAGAGAGAGCAAAATATCTTTCTACCATAATTCTTGTCCTTCTTAATTTCTTCTCCCTCACTTCTGGCTGTTTTGGATAGATATTAAGTTGGTGAAATGTCTCGGTTCCATTAAGGTCAGGAGAGGAAAAACAATCTACTCCAGCTGTGAATCTGTCCTGTAATGTAGTATGTCATATAAAACATGCCTGCCTGTGATTCATTACTTTCTCCATTTTAGTAATTGTATAGGCACTGAGTAATAAAAACAGTGTTTAGCTACACAAGGCCATGTATTCCACTCTCTCTCCTGTTTCTAGTCTTAAAGAGAAATAGCTTTTTGAAATGCCTCATAAAAGAAAAATGTCTCAAAGAAAAATGGTAAGATATAGAGAGGTCAAGGAGAACATAGAAAAAAAAATCAGAAAATATTTCCATTGAGTAAATTAACAATGAATGAGCATCACTATGTTTCTTGCTATACAGCTTAGTGCTTTTGGGTTTTCAGAAGGTTGGGGAGGTATTCTCTGTGCTTAACACCAATTTAAATACGATGCCTTTGTCAATGAACTGCACAGGTAACAATTTCTCTTGGCCTGTAGCATCCGGAAAATGGTCCTGTGTTACATAGCAAAGTCAAGTATTGTTTCTGAACCAGGCATTGTTCTAAAGGATTTTAGTACACTCTACTATTCTCTCTAATGCTGTAGAATCTCAGTTCAGGGAGCTAGGTGGTAGAAGAGCAAGCAGCTCCAAGAATCCTTGTTTTAAATCTGAGCAGGATATAATTCTTACATCTTACGTATAAAATAGTGAAGGATGTTACTATAAAAGCTGAGAGATTTATTACACTGATATGGAGCACAGGTGAACATATTTCTTCCTTTTTCACTGATACCATTAAGAAGTATTGCTTCATTAATCTTATATATTCTACCTTCATTTATCTTATATATTTTAGCTTCAACACTGGTTAGCAGGCTGCAGTACAAACTTTTAAAGAAACTTTTGATACTCAGGTAATGAGATCCCTTTGTACAATATACAATTCAGGAAACTTTGGAATTTCTTTCTTTTTTACACTTTCTGTAGGGAGAATATTAAAAGAAAATTAGTGAACAATCTTAAAAGAAAAGAAACACTAAGCCCCATCTTATTTGCTAAATGACTTCCTTTTTTTATATGTAGAGTAAATAAACTTAAAGTGTCCTTGGTAGTCAAGCTTGTGATAGCAGATGGATGTAGTTAACTGCATGTTACTTCATGCTTTAATGTCTATGCCATGGAGTAATTTTAGTTCTTGACCCATAGGGTGATTAAACCAACCAAAGGATTAGCAATAGTCTTAATCTATTGGGAGAAAATAGTATCAAGAACATCAAAATGAAAGATAACAGGAAACACTGGTGAAATTTATTACAAACTAACACATTTTTAAGCTTGCAAAAGCAAATTATTCTCCTTTTGGCTCTCCCAGGATGTCAAGATCTGCAGCCAAGCATCTCAGTCAGAGCTTCAAAACTGAGCAGGGATAGATTGGGTTACAATAAACTGAATCTATGAAGTTCTGTGAATGGTTTTGAATGAAGTTGCAATAGTGGCATACATGGGAGACATACTAAGTTAAGAAACAAAAAAAAAAAAAAAGGAAAAGAAAAAGAAAAAAGGAAGAAAGCATATTGGCTAATGCAAATTCTACTAATTGAAGCAAAATAAATTATAATATCTGCCTTCTGATTCTAGTTCTCTCACTGGACTCACTATGAGCTGTGCAAATTAATTAAAATCCAATTGTTGCTACTACTCAAAACAAAGTCCCATAAGCTAAAAATGCCTTTTCAAACATAAAATAATTCTCCATCTGAGAATCTTGCCACCTCTCTGTGTTGCGGTGGACATTTTAACGATGCTACTAGCTGTCATTGTGACTGTAGGTATTACTAACAGTTCCAACCAATAACAATCTAGGTCTCTAACAAAGTGTTTGTTTTACTACAGAATTATCATACAAGTTAAAATTCCTCTCAGGAATCCTAAGATATCACCTGAACCATCTCTCATATGTTTTCTGCCATTCCAGAAGAGCACGTTTGAACAAGTTTGCATTTTTCATTTGGGTGTGCCATGTATTGTTAGGTGACATAAGCAATTTACCATGATGAAAATTGTATTAGTAACAAACTCTGCTTTTTGTTTTAAATACAGTTACATGCTTCCAAATAAATGCCAGACACACTTTTCCCATGTTTGGGCCACTTTCCAGGAGCTGCTTTTCAAATGTTAACTTTATTTTGGCTCTGAGAAACTTGTTTATAGGCAGCTAGACTAGGACCAGAAAGAGGACTAGAGAGTCTTTCACAATTACAAGAAACCTTGTAGTAGGTTTTTCATTTCAATTTTCATTTTACTGTATTTCATTTCATTTTTTTCATTAAAAAATTTTGAATGTTTCATATATTCACTCATACATTAGGAGACAAGACTTCTGCATACCCTAAACAAAGTTAACCACTATAGTAGAAGGCCAAGAAACATAAGCATACGCATAGTTTTACAAAGGGTGAAAGCTCAAGGGTATCACCAAGGTCTCTGCTATAGCAGACAATTTAAGATGGATAAAATTCCCTATGATCAGCAAGTGGACCATGTCCTCTGCTACAGAGGAAAGCAGAAAGTCCTAAAAACAACACCAAACCACATTAATCAGAGCAGGGGGGAAATTTGTTCCTCCAGTTCCAAATCTGGTAATTGTTTTAAACCTAGGAGCAGGAACAAGGTATACCAAGAAAGTAAAAAGATTTTTATATGACTAGGAACACAACAGAACATCATCTAATATCAGTACTTCAGAGCACTACTACTTCCTTCACCTACTAATTTGTTAAGATTAATTGTGGAACAATTTAGGCTCTCTCTCCTACAGCTCTGTTAAAAAGGGCATTCTACAACTTTATTTCTTAAGTAAAGATGTTAATACAGCCCAACTCTAGGTAACTTCGGTAGTGTTAGGCACTATTTTATACACTTTTCCATTTATGTTCCAATTTCTTATTATTTTTCCCTTAAAAGTGTTGCTAAGATCTTATCTAATTTGGAATCAAATTATCAGGCTACCTGGATCAATTCTTCAAGCCTCCATATTTGAAATCTCAATAGTGGCCCTATTTTTATAATAAGCAGTTGAAGTTTTGCATCAGTATTGTATATCATCATTCTCAGTTCTGTCTCATCTGTCCTCAGTTCTATTCCCTGCATCAGCATTATCCTCTTGGAAAATGAAGGAAAAACAATCACTGAGCTACACCTTACATCAAGCTTTGGTATACAGATATTGACTTCTTCATTCCTATTCTCCTTTCCATGTTGATAAAGAACTTTTTGCTATGTATTTAAATCTTTTTGTCTGACTAATCTAGTCTTAGCTGTACTTTTGGCCTTTCTCACTTGACTTCTGAGCTTTCCAGTTTTCAAGACACAGTTCTTCTTAGAAAATCTTTCATTTTTTATGTATTTTCTGGATTTTGGACTTTTAATATCCTGAGTGAGATATCCAAGATATTCTTTTTGTAGTAGGTTTATTAGTTGGGAGTATCCACAGCTCTTCTCTGCGATTTTTTTTTTTTTTCTTCGAGCTTGGATGCCACCTCCAAATAGTATTTCCATTGTGACTTAAAAGAATATTATATCTTATCTGGATTCAGATCTGGAGATCATCTTGAGATCATTTATACAGTCAATATAATTTCCTTTGTCTTTTAAAGCTTACTCTTCTAAAATCTCAAAGCAAAGCTAAAAGCAATTTTTTGTCTATTTAGTGACTTTGAATTAACAGAAGCAATTCAAACGTTGGGAGGTTTTTGTCTGCTTCTTTTTAGAAGTGGCTTGTTTATATCATCCTTGTTGATCACTATAAAGTCTAAAATAAAATTGTCGTCTTTGGTTTGTGGTCCCCTAGAGTAAACCATCAGCTCATATCTAGTGTGACTAACCTGAACACTGTCCCTAGCTCCTCAAGTCTGGCACAAATACATCTTTATTTTGTCTGGTACCTTTGGCAGAGATATCCAGTTATCCAAGAGTCAGTTCTTAATTCTCCTCACTCCTGGAGGGATCCAGGAGTGCATCTAGATTCCTAGATTTGCCTCTTGCTTGACCAAGAGTGTACTTCATGGTACATAAAGTACCTGCTTTCTGGAGAAGGATGCACTAACAGAAAAAGAAGTTATGACATAGTATAACAAGGTCACAATGAAGTGTCTATCTAGCAAGCCCTGAAGGCTTCTATAGGCAATCAGTGCCTTTTAATTTATCCCTTTCCATGAACTGTGGAGGAAGCGAGCAAGAAAAACTAGATACTCACGCCCACCTAAGACCAAAATAAGTTACACCTTTTTTTTAATGGTAGATATCTAACTAAATAGGTCTGATTTGGCTTTTGTTTGTTTTTATTATCTAATGGCTGGCATAATTGGTAAGAGAGTCCTGCACTCTAGATCTGCCCTATCTTGACATGGCTTAAACAAACATATTCAGCTTCTCTTTCTGAAGTTGGACTCTCCTCTATGAAAAGTGGCTATATTTTATGTTAGATCACGAATAGATAAAAACAGAAAGAAGTCTGGGAACAGGGACCAGCATCCCATTATACATACTCTAGCTACTAGGCAAGACACAGCAAAAGTAGAGACTACTCCTACCCAGAATACCCCACAGCTTTGCTGTTTCAGTTGCCTGTTAGGATGTGAAAGCTATGATTCAATATCTCCTCAAGTTAAAGGAGGACCTAAAAAGATCAGCTTTCTCAGTCCCTGAGTGGTAGTCATGTCCTCTCAGGAGCCCATTACTCTTCTAGTAGCAAAAAACATGGGATCATGATACAAAAGATAGGCACCAGCCCAATGACAAATTGAAAAACAGAAGCCATATATGATTTTTCAGATTTCTTCAAGAACTTTGGCAACGTATTATCTGTCTGAAAACACCCCATGGAAGAACTCTGTGAAAGTCATTGACATTAGGTAGGCCAGCACCAGCACTAGGACTTTGCCAGGGACAGCTGCTCCCTCAGGCATGGGGAGCCAGAAGCCAAGCACAGTACCACAGCCAGCAGGACAGGGGCCTCACCAGCCGGTGGCTGTCCCACCACCCCTAAAAAGGGAGTAGGGCAGCCCAGGAGGCATCTGGGGGCAGCCCCCAGCCCAGGGCATCAGATAAGTCAGTGGTGATGAGACAGCAATGAGGTCAAGCCAGGAACGTGAGTCAGGGTCAGATACAATGACAGGGTCAGGCACAGCCCCGTGACTGCCAGGCAGGTCCATGGTGACAAGGCAGGTCCAAGGTCAAGCTAGGAAGTCAAGCCATAGGTCAGGTCTGCGTCAGTGGGGTCCGTGGCCAGGGACATCCACTGCTGTGGCAGAGCCACAGACCAGCACTTCTCCAACAGAGCTTGGGAAAGTACCAAAGGCCAAGGGCTGAGCTGAAATGGGGCTCCTGGGCCCATGGGCAGGGCATGTGGGTAGAGGCCCCAGGTGAGGCTGGTCAGGACCATTAAGATCTATCAGTGCCCTCATGCACCTGACAACCAGTTTGAGCAAAGGTGTTTTCAGGTCTTCAGTCTGATCTCTTCTTTCCAGTTTAAATCATCAAAGCCATTTCTGAAGTTCATTGTTGTTTCCAATTGCAGGTTTCTGGGACCTTCTCATCCTAGAATTATATCAGGTGGTTCTTCAGTTATAAATAACTGGGTTTGCTGATGAGGGATCTAGAATGATGTGCTATCCACAGTTTCTACATACTAGCTGCTTCAATGCTTGCATCACATTCTTCATTTTTCCTGTGTTAGTACTATAGCTGCCCTTGCCATCTTCCCTTATCAAAAAGTATGTAAAATTCCACCAAAATCCACACTTCACCTTCAAGTTGTTATCTTCTACTCTTTGCTTCCTTCACTGATGGCTCTCCCTTGCTTGATAGGCTCCAGGAATCACCAGTTGCATGACTCTCCCCTTCAGGAGCGGACCCCAAGGATGTCACGGACAAGTTCTCAGGAACAAGTGAGTTCAGTACATAAAGGAAAAAAAAAATCTACAGACTGTTTA
Organism: Dromaius novaehollandiae; assembly: GCF_036370855.1. Taxonomy (NCBI): domain Eukaryota; kingdom Metazoa; phylum Chordata; class Aves; order Casuariiformes; family Dromaiidae; genus Dromaius; species Dromaius novaehollandiae. The sequence goes on along the minus strand of NC_088098.1, from coordinate 15,545,911 downwards.
GATGTTGATATGTGATAGGGAATGGATGGAAAAGAAGAGCTTATGGCTAAATGGGCTACAGGCTCTGCATTTTATGAACTGGTGTGCATATTTGCTCCTGGTTGCTTGCTTAGAATGATACAGCTGTTCAAGCCCACTCTCACAGTGCTTCAGTCTCACCTTCCTGCAACCCAAACAAGACCACTGGACAGGAGCAACATAGTTTTGCTGATACCTCAGCCTGAGATAAAGACATGAAGAAGTCAAACAGCTGGTTGTTCTCAGAGCCAGTTGTTCTCACTGGCTTTGTTTAAGTGCCAAATAGGATAAGAATCTCAGCAGAGCAGGAGCAGGGTTACAGAATCTAATCTTCTATGTTCTCTGCACTTGAAAGAAAAAGAGGAAAAGAAAATGTCATAGAATTAGTTCAGTGGAAAAAAAAATTCTTGGCTTTTCAAACTTTAGTTAAACAGGACTTCTCCCTACCTGAGGAACAAGTTCTGTTCTACAATAACTTGTAAATGTTACCCATTAAGAAGCTTTTATTTTATTAATGAAGTACAGTTTGGCTACTAGGTTGATCTTTCATATACAATATATAAATAATAGACACTGTCACACATTGGCAATGAATTCAGGCATTTGAAACAGAACTAACATTAATTTCCCAAATCCTGAATACAGAATTTAGAACCAAATGTAAGCTATAGAATAGCTGTTTGAAAATCAATGAAAAGGAAACTACTATGTCCTTACTACAGGCACAACCAAGGAGAGAAGTTGTATAAATATAGTAGAAATGTCCCCTACATTGTGAATTTAATGCAGTTCTGGGACTACGTAGATGAATAACCTTTACATTGCCATTACTAAGGAACTGTGTCTTTGCTGTAGTTGGCTTCAGGGCTGTACGTGTGTGTGTGTGTGTGTGTGTGTGTGTGTGCACGCGTGCACATGTGTGTGTATGTTTCAGTCAAAGAAAGAGGGCCAGGAAAATAGAATTAAAATATATATGTATTGCATATTACTTGTTTAAATCTATACTTGCTGAAAATACACTTAGTTTCCACAGTTGAAAGCAATTGATTGTACCTATTACTTCTAAATCACTCAAAGTTTGCTAAAGGCTTTAATTCAGATGGTATTTAATCCCATTTCTTTTCTGATGACTATACGATAGTTTACCTGTCCAATTCAAAGTCCTAAGTACTCACAGAGTTACTTCACAGTTATTTCTAGTGACATGATTGGAATTATGTGTGAATAGACAAAAACTCTCAGGAAGCTTTTTCAGAAATAGATCAGGACAAAGACACGTAGTTCTACAAAACTGGATTATTTGTGTAAATGTGCATTTTATATAAATGCATGTAACTGTAAATTTTATTTAAATATACTCATAGTCCTCTGATCTGTACTCCACATACGTTATCTCCTTGATAATATAAAGAGAAACAAACCCTTAATTCTGACTTTCATTTTTTCTATGTCTTTTGTTTTCTTCAGGGAAACATTATTAAAAGAATTTGAAGAAGTGAGCATCAGGTGGACGCACACTTTGCAAATACCTTACAGAGCAGACACAGACAGCAGAGTAGATGCAGGCATATCATACTTGCATTTATGGTCAAATATTTGCACATCCAGCTGTAAACTTTTGATGAGTCTAAGCCTGAAGTTTTTGTTTTGTTCATTATCTAGTGTAGAAAATTAATGTAAAAACCTCAATGAGTTCAGAAGGGAAAGCAATATTGTTTTTAAGCAAAACTGGTTTCATTCACCCTGCTACCATTTCTCTCACGGATTTCATTCACTCATACTTTCACACACAGATATTCCAGCAAGTACCATGATGCATGTGTCAAGATAGTCTGTCCAGGGTAACTTGTATGTGACACAGAGGGAAAAGGGACACTATCTTCCAGGTCCTCTCTGTTTCCTGGGTTTCTCTTGATCAGCAATGAGTAACTGAGTTTTGGACAAGTCTTTTGTATCCCATACATGTGAAACATATTTAAAACATTTGTATTTACATGTGCATTTTGAAAATATTCTAGGCTTAATCTGCACATACTTGGATTCATAATCTACAACATCTTCTCAGACTTGTAGTTCTGTTATCTGGCCATATTCGTGTAAGGACATGAGAATGAAAAAAGACCTTACAGACCTCTAGCACAAATTTCAAAACAAGCTCCCATCTGAATCACCCATATAAAAGTTAATTCAATCATTACTATACATCTATGTGCACCATTCATCTTCCCCTTAATGTCTTCGGAAAATACAATAATAATTCTGTTGACCTCCTAGAGCTAGCATTTTTCTGACAGTTGAGAGGAAGACAAGAAAGACAAGTTTTTATGAGTTCTGTAGAGGATCATGGGGTAAAATAGCCGCAAGCGTGGGTTACCATGGCCAAATCAGAGCCTCTGACAGATTTCCCAAGAGAGTTAGTAGGATGAATATTAAAGCTGGCCTTTTCTGTTCTTTTCACATTGGAGTTTCTAGATCGTTTCACCTCTTAGGTGATTGTCTTAGGACATTACTTTCATACTCCCCCTACATTGAGCCCAATTCATCAGTTTGCTTTGATGTGATTGTTTTCTGGAACAGAGAGCAGATTACTCACACGCTCAAAGTTAATCATGTAATTGAGCTCTCTTCTGAATCAGAGCTCTAGGCAATGTCTTATTTTCCTTTTACAATAGAAAATGCATGTGTTTAAGTATATTTGCTGCTTCATAAACTTCTGCTCCCATCACATGGGAATTTAATAGTTAATTATTCATAAAATAGTAAAGCTGCCACTGTCTATTACAACTCTTTACCTCCAACTTCTGCAGTACCTGAATATGACTGTAGCAGCTGGGTTGTTGTTGTTGGTTTTTTTTTCCCCCTGCAGAGGTGAACAGAAAACATAAACAAAATGAGATTTTCATTTTTCTTTATGAAAAACAGCCTGAATGCTTATAGAGTGAAATCTCTCACAGTGGAAATTTAAGATCTTGACTCACTTTAAACGTGGAAAAGCTCCAGAAGTTAACATGCTCTTTGGAAGTGAACCTCTGAAGCCAAACTCCTTGGTATTGATTGTGACATTATCTTGTCAGCATGAATATCCAATATACAACTCAGGCAATATTTCTCATTAAGTTATATAGACTATAGACAGCATAAACTTAAACAAATGTGCAATGTTAGAGGACAAACAAAGTGCAGCACCTAGTTTTAATAAACTGAAAAATATCTGTCAGACAATATCTTCTAATTTTACCTCTGGTTCACTTTATGCTTTGTTCCATTCAGCAACCCTTACTCTGTTTACTCTAATTGTTACTCTAGGTTCTGCTTTTGTAATCTTATTTCTTTCCAGTGATTAACCTTGTAGAGATCTTGATACTAATTCACTGAATTCAGTAATAATATTTTAATTAACAGCAATGGTCCAGGTGTCTATTAATATTTGTCCTCTAATTAACATTTTTATAGACACTGCTCTAAACTTTTAATCTTTGAAAACTCTTCTCTAGCAGTACAATTCATGAATTAATTCTTCACTAGATTCACAGATGTTAATGTGGGAAGAAATCAGCATGATCAGCTAGTCAAATATCTTGCATAGTTTATACCATATAACAGCATCTCATACTTGTGATGCATTCTTTTTTTTCAGCTGAGCTATACCACCTTTTTCCAAAAGTCATGTTTCCTCGAAAAAATGACATCAAGTAAGGCCTGTGGCCTTTGATAAGCTGTTCCAACGGTTCATTAAATCACTAAAGAGTTATCTTTCAATTTTCAGTATGTTTAGTTCATGATGAAGTCACAGCTTAAATTTCTCTTGGATAAACTGAAAAGCAACTCTCTGTAAGACGCACTCTCAAGACCTTGAATACTTTCATATCTCTTTTTTCAAGTTGTATGAATCTGTCATCTTTGCTCTAAGGAGCTTCACACAGTCAGTATTCCAGTAGTGACCCCACTAATGTAATGTAGTGCAGTAATATAAGCTCTCTCTGTCTACTCAGTAGTCTCTTGCTTATTGAGAGGCAAAAGGCTCACGCTATTGTCTGTCATGGGAGGTTCCAAGGGCTTTCTGATTAGTTGCTTTCCAAAGATACTCATGCCTTCCTACATTTGTTGTTTGTTTGTTTTTGCATTTAGCTGCTTTAAAAGGTAAGTGATTCTAGCTGCTGTGTTGAACAGAGTTGTCTGTATGACCAGCAATATTTGTGTCATCTGTTGACTTTACTGGTAATGACTTTGTATTTTCTTCCACACAATTTAAGACCTTCCAGCTACTTGAGTCATATCTAAGAAGTTTCTGAAACTATGTAAACCAATTCTGGCCTAGCATTTTTTTAAGTTTGATTAGTGCATACAGAAAGATAAAACCCAGAATAAAAATCCGCTCTTACATGTCCCCTTATATAGAACAATAATCTCCAACTTCCTTAGAAAGAAAAGAAAAAATAGAACAGTGGTGCTGTGGAAACAGCTAAGAGTCAAAAAAATCAAGAGCAAGAAGTTGCAATTAAATTTAGCCTTTATACTATTTAGAAGGTTGTCTTTTCTTAGTATCTTGTATTCAGAGTCACTGTACTCAAATGGACTCAGTAAATGTGAAGTAATTATTCTCTTTTGAATTTTGTATCTACCTTTTGTAACAATGACACCAGATTATATCTTGCAGAAAACAGGGTCTGATCCATTTTAATTATTAGTTTAGAGGCATTAAACAGAACCACATTTCAGGAATCCTATGTATTCCCTGAACCAAGCTAATCTGCTTTTTCAAATACACAGTAGATTAGGCATTTAATCATGATTTACAAAACAAAGCAAAACTAAAGGATTATTTTCAGAAGCTTAGCTAAATTCCCCAAAAGCTAGAAGCCTCTATTCAGTATATGTATGCTTATGAAGTGAGTGGGTCTGTGTCTCTAAAAGATATAAAAGAAAAAAGAAATTTATAGAAGTTCAGATAACTCCAAAAATGGAAATGAGAGGAGAAATAGGTGAGTAGAAGCAAACGGATAAAAGAGAAATCTTTAGATAGTAGAGAAGAAGAAGCAGTTTTAAATTATGGCAGTAAGTATAAGGGAATATATTTCCCTTGTTTTGCGGAAAAAAAAATAGACATTGTGGTTATATGGGATTTTAACAGCAAAAGGCTTTCCATTCTAATGGGAAATAACAAGGATGATAAATAACAGGTATGACAGATGTTGTTAAATCAGCAGGTCCAGGTAATTTTGCCTCAAAGAGCTTTAAAGAGTCGGCTGAGGAGATCTCTTGATCATCAGTGACGATTTTCAATAAGTCTTGAAGCACTGGAGCATTTCCAGAGAACTGGAATGAAGCTAAAGTTATGCCAACATTTTAAAAGTATAAATGGGACAACTAATTATAGGCCTGTCATCCTGACATTGATCTCAGACAAATTATGGAACAAGAGATATGGGATTTGATGAATAACCTATTAAAAGAGGATAATATAATTAATGGCAATCAGCATGAGCTTAGAGGAAAGATGCTTTTGTACTTGCTCATAACGTGATCAGGAAAAGCTGTCACATTGGACTGATGGGGTGATGATGATGAAATTGTTTTGACTTCTATAGGTCATTTAGTTTCACACTGAACATGTTGATTAACAAGAAAAACTTGCAAAAATCAACATTATACATATTACACTGACTAAAAGCTGTTAATATATAGGTTTTAATATACAGCTGGAATTAAGGATTCATCAGTGAGCATGTGTTATTCTAATAGGATGCCAAAGGAAGTGATTTTTGGCTTTATTTGAAATCTCAGCAGAACAGCGTTGTTAGTGAAAAACTTTGCAGATAATGCAGCAACTGAAGGAGTGTCCACCAGTAGGTCAGGGATACAAAAATTTCTTTTAATATAGACAAAGGAAATTACGTACAACAGTATAAACAATGCTTGTGGAATGGAAACTCTATCTTGGGAATGAAAACTAAAAACTTGGGGATGTCAGTCAGTAACATCTTATGCCTGGAAAAGCTTAGTGCCATCCCTACCCATGCAGCATTCATACTGTCTCTTTTGGAGTACGATGCCCATCTCCGTAGTCCACAGTTAAAGGAGGCCACTGATACATAAGAAAAAGTGAGAAGTGTTACAAATTTATTAAAATGTAAGAAAATAAATCTTACATCTAAATTCAAGGTTCTGCTTTGAATTTTCTGCTACAGCAGCTTCTTTTACCCCTCTTACCATAGAGCATAACAACAATACTGGTAGGAAGAAGTCAGCTTTTGTGATTGTCCTGAAGGATTTCAATCTACTAAATATTTACAAAAGAAGGTGAAGGATTCATTTGATCATAAGCTGTTTATACTTACATTTTAAGCAGAAATGTGGCTGTGGAAAAATGTGATAACCAGAATCCATTCACTGGAGAGTGAAGCTGGAAAATGTCTTTCAAAAATCAGACAAAAATTCTGACAGAAAGTATAGTTAAATCATTAGCTGTGAGACTGTTTGACCACAATCATCTCTCCTACAGGGTGACTTGCATGAGTCAGGACTGATTCATTATTCCCATAGACTTTGATCTTGCTATGTATTTTCCTTCACAGGCCCTGTTGAATTCAAAAGCATTTAGGAGGTTTATGGTTGATTCTCCATCCATAAAAGAGTTCTAATTCAGATGAAATTATTTCCCAAAAATTAGCTCAAAGAAGAATTAATTCAAGAAACTGGTATGGCATGTGTTATACAGGATATCAAATGAAATGATGACCTGACATCTCTTACACTTTAGCAGCCTCTGCAACTATGACCCCTTACAGTTTAGAATGACAGATCCATAACTTTTAATAGAGTATGCCAGTCCTGACAGAAGACAGAGAAATAGCTTTGAAGAAGATAAGGAAGCCTGGAGAAAGCTGACAGATGTGCAAGATACCAGCAGTCTAAGTTTATTGACACCCTTAGGTTGGGTAATTTGCCCTATGTTACACAGGATTGCATTGAGTGTCTTGCTGAACACTCAGGGGAATAAGAGAGTGCACACAGATCTCTTATGTTTATGCACAAGTGATTTGCAGCATCAAAGACTGCACATTCAATCTCTCAGCTATTCCCCATCCCATAACGGTGAATAGCAATAGATAGGAAGGTTAAGGAAAAAGATGGAATTCCATAAATTATTTCCCTGCCTTTGCTACCAGCCTATTCACCAAGAATAGCACAAAAATACCGTAAAAATCATGGAGTAATCTGTAACCAGCAGCAGAAGACTTCTTTGCAGGCACAGATGACTTCTTTGGTTAGCAGAAAGTAAAACTGCAACTCATGAAGTCATAGTTTCCTTCTCAGTTTAGCTGGTTTTCATTCAGCTTGCAATAAATTTGCCTTTCTGTGTGGAAAAGAACCCAAGAACAATTTATTTTACAAATGTTGGTTCTGATTTCTAGAGAATAACACTTATTTCTATATTTTGAGAAACAGAATTTTTTTTTTCCAGCCTAAGGATTCATGCTTTGAAACGTTTCCATTTTATCTGGCTGTTTATATAGCAACCTATTTTGTTCTTCTACTGTTTCTCTGAGACTTCATGTCTGCTGGCCTACACCAAAAGGCAAGACTATTTTACTGAATTCCTACCTCATCTGAGTAACTTGCGTGAGTCAGGATTGAGATATTACATCTATAGTTTGATTTTACCAGGTTTTGTCCATCTCAGTTTCCACTGAATTCAACATAATGCTAACCAGAGCTCTGAAGCATCAATGTCAGGAAGAGACATGATTATATAACACTGACTAATTCAGGACTCTTCTGAATAGTAGACAAAAGAGTACTTAAAAAATAGCTGCTTCTGTCAGTGCTGGGTATTCAGTTGCTGTTCTTTGTGACAACAATAGCAACCTAACATTCAAACTGAGGCAATCTTGAAAAAATAAGTTAAAGATATTTTGAAAACCAAGCTTACTATAAACATTTGATTTTGAAGCATTGCAGCTTCAGTACTACTGAGTGGTTACCAATAATTTAAAGCAAAATGAGACCCTTGCAAATATCTGGAGGCTTTCCAAGTTAGGAATACTATTTTTGAAAGATAGTAATTAATAGAAATTTTATTTTAAGAAATATATGTATTAAACTCATTAAAGATTGCTATTGTAATCTGGTAGAGCCATTTTTTCCCAAAGAACAGAACACCGTATAACAATACAGCTTTCCAAAGACACAATGACAGATTTAAATTTCACTGGAGAAAGAATTTATAACTAGCTGAAAATGTTTGATTCTACTATTAGCTGATTGACAAGAAGCAGCAAAATCATTGTAGGTGAATGTGACAAATTACCTGGTTCCTGTGTATTTCACAGACACCCACTGCCAAGCTACTGGAGTGTGGAATAAATGATGTACTTCTGCAATATACAGGGATTGTGAATATGGTTATACTTAAGAGCTGATACTAGTAATTATTATAACTTGTAGCTCAGACTAGAATGATTACTCATTTATGTCAGATAGTGAAAGGTAATAGCTTTAGTGCTAAAGGTCTTTATTTTGATCTCTCCAGGCTAATAGCATCTGTATAAATGTAACCTCTAGTGTGGAAGCAGTTTGTTTTTTTGTTGAGGGGGTTGGTCTTTCTTTTTTTTTTTTTTTTTTTTTTTTTTAATAACCCTTATTTCAGTTTTGAGAGATGAATATAGGGCTAAAGGAGTTTTCAGTCTGAAACAGCACACTAAGCCATAGACCACTTTTAAGTAGTATTTTGATCATATATTTCACAGGCCTAAAGCCTGTGATTCTGCTGATATGTTTCTGCAAACTCATAAGGAGAGTCAAGTTTCTTTTTCAGTCCGCATCAGTCCGGAAAACACACAAACTGAGGTAGCTACATGGCAGGTTCTGCTCCCCATCAACAAGAATGCTGCAAGAATAACTTGGTTTTCAGACTACCCAGTGATGCCATCTTCTCACTAGGCTAGGAAAATCAATCTATCTCCATCTGTCCCAGGAAGCTTGCATCATGGACCAAGCTTTTGGCTGATATTGAATCTCTCTATATTCAGGAAACACTAGAAGTTCCCTCCATCCTCTCAGCCTGCAGAGTTTCCATTCACAGGGGTGGCCAGGACTGCCTCCTTCTTGCCATGTCGCTGCTAGCATGGGCCAAAAACTAGGAAGAATAAGAGGGTCCACAGGTAGGTTGAGTTACCAGTTAGGTAGTGAATGAGCTCTCGGTAGAGTGGGCTGCGTGGTTATTCCTCATCAACCAGAGGAATACCATTGACTACCAGTCAAAAACCTCAGTACCTATGGAAACAGTATCCATAAGGCTGCCCAGTCCTTTGGCCAATCCATTGGGAGCGTAAATAAGAAGATAAAAAGTTCCCAGATCTATCACATGCAAAAGTTGTTGTTGTACTTGCTGTTTTTTTTTTTTTCTTACTGACATTTGGAATAAAGAAGTGTGTGTTAAATAAAATCAATACAAATGACGCAGTAGGATGTAATAAGAAACAGACTAAGGAATAGTAGTGCAGATATGAAGACGTATTTTGAGTTTTGCAAAGCTTTTGGACTTTTACCACAATCTCTAGAGGTTGTACACTAAACAGCTTGTAAAAGATTGAGTATTCAGGGTGAACTGGCATCTCCTTACATGTGTTCAACTGAACATAGCATCAACCATTCCTAGAGCTCCAGCAGACAAAGTCTGAGCTTTAAAAGCATCCCATTCTCTCAAAACCCACAAATCATGACATGGCACAAGCATGGTATTTAAAGTTGTTTTTACACAGCCAGCTGAGTTGAAATCATTTCTTATTCTGTCACTGAAACCAATTTATACTGACTTTCTCAAGTGTTGATGTCTGAAAGGAAAAAAAAAAAGAAATCCAGTGTCTTTCAATGTGGGCCAGAAAATATCTTGCTCTTCAGGCAACTGCAATCACAAATACATGGAGGTGATAAACTTGGACACCTTTAACTTACTACGGCTTTGTACGTATATCCTCAAGCATTAATTCTTATTTTCATTTTTAAACATGTTATCTGCTGAATTATAAGTCTAGAAACACTGACAAATAGCCTAAAGTAAATTAATTTTAATATAATCTGAAAATTTGTATTGGATCTTAGCTTCCCCTTATGTTGGTGTAATCACTAAGATAATTAGGATGGTTAGCTGGAAAACTCTCGCTTAATGCTAAACATGCATACTTGAAAATGCCATTTTATTTTCAATTATATTTCTAAATGAAACTGAACACAGTGCTTTCTTATTGAACCTAAGATCCAGGCATCTACAGAATGAGTACATTTTAAAAAATATTTGAAGAAGCAGATGTCTCAAGTATTCCTAGTGAGACAATATCTTTTATTTTTCCTCAAAATCATTATATAGAATGTGGGTGGAATCAGAAATGGCAGCATTCCAACATCTCCCTATATCACTGGCCACAGAATTAATGTCTGACATTCACTTTAAGGTGCCATTACCTAATACTGCTATTGCCAGTCCTATGTACCATTTTATAAATAAACAATCCTTTTCAGCTTCCAGTGTGGTGGAGGGAATATTCAGGGAAAATAATATTTTCTGTAAAAAGTAGTTCTAGGAATAATACCCGCACCACTTATTAGGCAATTTAGTCAAACAATTTTTTTTTTCCTTATAACAGGTTATCTGGCCTGTCTGAATTTCTCTGACAACACTTAGCCATTTCTGAGAAGGACAGAGGACGGCATTCTTTTTTTTTTCTTTCTTTTTCTTTTTTTCTCAGATTGAAAAAACGTGCTGGTGAACTTTTCCTTTGAATGTCCCTATGACCACTTAGCATGTAGCAGGAAACAGAAATTTGTTATGGGGTGATATTTGTGTCAAGAACCTGCCCTTCTCATGAAAAACTTGCCTAAATTTAGCTAAAGCAAAAGATCTGAAAGAGCCAGCAGTTCTCATTCATCCTCACTGACCATGCCCTTTCCTAGAACCTCAACCCAACCAGGACGGGCATACGAAACGCCACTACAGGAAATAAGCATATTTGTCTCAGTCACAGCATCTTCATACAGTAGGTTTGTTCTCATGCCTTCCCCACATGTCAGTTCCTCCTGGTTCAACCAGGGCAAAACCAGAATTTCCCTCTAATGCCGTTTCGGTCTAGTCTGAGTTCAGGCTATGTCCAGAAACTGAAAGAAGACCTGTATTTTCTGTGCTTCCAGTGATATATACCTCTGCTGCATTCAAGCAGCACTGAGGAGGGAACCACCTAATTCAGAAATAGAGATGATCCTCCTCAGACACCAGACAGACACAGCCTAGGGACAAAAAAGTGTAGCCTGAGACTAGTAAATTGCAAGGGAGGGTAGCCTGAGTAAGGAAAGCTGCTAGATCTTGGAGCCATGATGGGAAATGGGTACAGAAGATGGGGGCTAAAGAGGTGAGGGTTGCTTGGGAGCATGACAGAATTATGGGAAGAGCTGGGAAAGACTGGATCTCACCTTGCAAGCAGACTGGGGAACACTGGTGAAGAAGGACATAAGAAGGGGAGCAGGGACCACTGTGACAAGGAGCAGTGTGAGACAGAAATGGGACTGGCAAGATAAAGAACTGGGGTGGAAAGAAAAGGTGACAAGATGACAGGCTTAAGGATAAAAATAAGAGAGGAATCTAGTGGAGACAGAAAACCTTAGGGCAGGAACTGGAGCCTGACCAGGAGAAAGGGAAAAGAAACACTAGAGAGGAGAATAAACAAAGCATATGAATAAACCTGAGCACAAACTGAGGGGACGCTCTTGAAAGAATATTTGTCCTGGGATCAGAAGCATATTTTTAGAAGAGGGACAATCTAGAAAAAAAATAAGAAAGAGAGGCCACACAAAAAAAAAAGTCAGAAAAAAATTGCCACCACTGAGAATGCGTGTCTCTTGCCCATCTGTCTGTTGGGGTAAATACCTGTGCATAGAGAAGATGAAAGGCAAAAATATTTACATTACAAAATATTGTGGAGGAAAGATGTAAAATGCAGAAAGTATTAGTCTGAGCAGTCCGTTCTTATCACCCAGTTTGCAAAAGGGGCAAAGATTCATGCCTTCATGATATGTCACTGAAACCTTCTCATTTCCCTCTATAATAGCTCACACCAGGGACTTCACTCTGCTCCACCACTCACAGTAAAAGAAGTCCAGCTAGTGGACCTTAAAGACCTTCCCATACAGCTGAAGACTTGGGTGGAAATGTAAATGATATCTTATGTTGGAAATTCTGGGAATTCTGAATTTCTTCAGCTTGCTATTTCAAGAATTAGGAAGCTATATGCAAAAAATCCACAATACACTTACAAAGGCAATACTCTTATCCCTAGATTTGCTCACTGAGCTGGCATGAGAGGTGTAATAATTTGGCACAAGGCAATAAGCACTGGAGAAGCAGTGAAAGAAGCAGATGTCAGAGGACAAAGACTTGTAGGTCTGGTGCTGGACTTGCATTCAGGAGACCCAAATTCATTATATAACACTGAGCAGATCTGTGCCTCTGTCTCCCATTTATTGGGTAAGATTATTGCTATTTAATGGACATTTCAAGAGTGCAACATCCCTGAGTTGCTATGAATTGCTGGAAGATTATTGACAAGAATATTTTCACAGCTTTGTCTCTATGGCTGGTCATAGGAAGAAACAGAGGAAGAGGAATAAAAAAAAGAATTTCCTCCTTTTCCAGAAAAAAAGTTGCTTCCCCTGTGACCAGTTAGTCTGGCTTTTGTTAGTGTCCTGCTACTCTCAATATACTGTCCATGTTTCAGCCTGGCAACCTATAGTCAGACTCCAGGTATATTGCCACTTTGGAGAGCCTTTCAACTTACATGTCACCTTTTTTGCTGTTGCATTTTACCACAAATCTCACCTTCTCTTCTTCTTCAAGTCAAAATCAAATCATCATCAAAAAGAGGAAGGGATAGATTGGAAAATCCTTGTACATATATCCTTAGAAACTATTTAAACTTGAACACAAAGTTGAAAATTTGATAGTAGAGCATCATATTATTTGGTGCTCAGCACCTAGTCTTCTCCCTCTGCCCCCCAAAACCCTGACTCATAAGAAAAATGAGTTCTTGATAATTACGTGTTGCATCATGTGCCAGAATAACATGACATATGAGGCTATGACCAGAGAACAAAGTAACAGTAAGTGGTATTTTAAAGCATAAAAGTAATTCTTGAAAAAGTGACCTGGGAAGATCATAATGATCAATTACTTTAAACAAATATTGCTAAAGCAAGACTGTGGAAATGCCATCTCTACATTAAATTCTCCCATTTGAGTCTCTAATGTGTTATTTCTAGAAAAGTGGTGCTCAAGTGACACTATAAAATTTATACAAATCTTTCAGTTATTTACCAAATGATTAAACCAAAGTAATTTATTAGGGTTGTACTAAAGAATTTTTGCTTGGATCTTAAAAAATGCTTCAGATATGCCCTTTTGCAGCTATTTGTCAATATTGATTATGTATTATTCTTTTGTTTCACAACATATATCTTTATTTTTCCTAAGATTCATATCATAACTTTGTTTATAAATATATTTTCAAAATGTATTAACTTTAATACTTTAATGGTCATATGGTTTATGTTGTGTTTGAAAATTTTATTTCAAATGTATTTTAGACTTTTCATATTGTAGGATTTGACTATGGGCTTTTTGGGATAGAAGGCTAAAATTCTTCCACTGAAGTTATTTTATATTCAGAAGTGGACTTATTTTTATATATAAAAAAAAAATCATTGTCATCTAAAGTCGCAGTTAATCCATAGTGCCACACAATTAGTGTCTGATTCCTTCATTCCATTAGTCAGATAGTCTCTCCAAAATTAAAGGAGTTGGAATGCAATTCTTTCACCTGTCTCAGACATATGGCTTTGGATAGGAGGAGTTTTCTTTGGTAAGTGCTTGTCTTTGTCACTTGATTTTAGTGGAATCTAATTATTAGATTGCTTAAGTGAGTTGAAGAGAATTCCATTCTGAGCATTTTGAGTCAGAAACTGCAGCCAGAACTTCAGTCTGTTCCAGTGATTTTTTTTTTATATATATTCTTTCTTTCTCTGAGATACATGCTGCTTCCCTTACTTTCCTCATCTATCGTCCAGTACTGTAAACAAATTCATTAGCAATTCATACAATAGGTCTTTGTTTATATTTGTGTATGTTGGATGCCTTGCAGAATCTGCCTTCTGCTGCCTGTTCCAAACCACACTGAAGGAAATATGAGTCTTCCTATTGAATTCAAAAGCATAATCATCAAGCTGCTCTTTTTAGATAGCACCCAGCCTCTCTCTTATGCACTGAATATTTGCCTTAATACAGCATTCATATGTTTCACTCAAGAAAATACCAGATATTTTTCCCTGATGTTCCCAACCTGGCAATAATTTCTCAGCACTAGGTGAAGCCATTAGCTTCTTCTTAGCAAATTTCCTTCTTCATTCACTCTGTATGTGGAATTCATGTGGAAAGTCCACATGAAACAAATCAGATACAACTTCATATACATCTTAAGAAACGATGCAGTTACTGAGCTGGCAAGAAAGGCATGACCCTTAACAGATTTGTCTCACTTTATCTATTGTTCTTCCTTCACTTCACATGGCTAACTACACTTATTCTTAGGGCCTAATCTTAACTCAGCCCAATAGTATTCACACAAGTATGACATTCTGTAAGTGTTTGCACTTGCTGCATAGTGAGATTGCAAGAGATGCAAAAATAATAAATCATACATACAAGATTAAGTGATAAGCAGTGGAGAGGAGTATAGGAATATATGTGTACAAAAACAGCTGCAAGGGATGGGCAGGATTTTCAAAACTGGGTAGCACTTTGGTGCTCTCAGTAGGTTTTTACTGAAAGTCTCCAAAGCTTATCAAAGATAGGGATAGCTCAAAGATTCAAATTCAAATAATCTCAGTAATAATATCTGCTAAAATCAAGAATTCTAATTTCAAATTAGAAATTTATTCTAATGAAACCTGCTGGTTAAACATCTGGGTGGGTGGGGATGTCCTTATTTTTCTATTGAAGTGTCTTCAGTCTCAGATAATTACCTTGAAAATTTCTTTATGGATTTTGTTCTCTGATTTGCTTGGCACCCCAAAAAACTGCATATTTCATTCTAAGAATGGTCTCCAGTCCATCCTGTACTTTTGGTCTCCATTTCCCAATAGAAGAAAGACTAACAAAAACGAACACTTCTGTGCTGAAAGTCTAAGCTTCAAAAAGGCATGTAGAATTTATAAAAGGAATCTAGAACCGACTAAGTTAGAGCCTCAAAGTGATCCCTCTTCTGGTGACAACAAAGTGTTAAATTCAGGCTACTCCACTAAAAAAATGCTTAAGTATTTCACTCTTAGAGGAGAGCTGACATACTGCATTAGCTCTTAGCTTGATCCTTCCTGAGTGGGGCAAGGCTCCCTGTGTAATAAGCAGATGAAGTGTGGGGCAGAGAAGTCTACTATTGTAACTTGAAGGCTGCTGACAAGCCACTCTTCTTACTCCCTACCTATTCCCCAGGAAAGGAAATATGCATTATGATTATGCTTCATTAGCATGGTGAAGGAAGAATTTAATTTAACTTTTTTTTTTTTCCACGCTGTCAGGCTCTTTTTATATTCTCAGCATGTCTGAATAAAGGCAGTGTCCAGACAAATACAATCAGACTTCCTTCTTCTGAGTGCAAGGAAAGCAGCTTAATACTTTCTTTGTGCCCAAGCATAGCTTCCACTCACACTCAAGCCAGAGTGCAACAGTCTTGCACACTGCACAAAAGCCTATAGCATCAGGGCTTTTGTGCAAAAGCAGGAAATTATCCTGAGGGATCCAAATGTCTGAGCTGAAAAAGTTGCTGCATGATAAACTACTATTTCTATTTCTTTTGGAAAAAAAGTATATGCAATGGTATCAAAAAATAATAGTTAGAAGTTGCAAGCTGCAGCTGATATTAAAAACTATCTATGCAGATATCAAGAAAAATGTTTTCCCAGTTGTGTCAATTTGTTACAAGAGTAAATACATACTTTATTCTTTTTTTTTTTTTAAAAAAAAAGGTCTTTGATATGACCATATTCAGGTCAAATGATCTATGGAATTATTGCTTCTCTTTGAAAGGTAATTTCAAGGCCAATAAGAACACATTGTGTGTCCATCTGTGGTATAGTATGCTAGAAATATCTAAGCAAAGTTCACCTGTAGTGCTTTGGAATATTGCAGACTTGTCTTAATTAAAAGTGGGTTAGAGTGAAAACACTTTAAATTGACTGAGGCTGGTTAGAACACGAAAATCTACTTTGGAAAAAATATTGAGGTTTGTGATTTATTCAGTATCTGTATAAATTGAGACCTTTCAATTCTTCCAAGAGAAATGGATATAAATTGATTGAGTTGATGAAGAAAAGCCACAGTCAAGCCTCTGCTTTAAACTGAAACTACAGAACAGTTGAGGATTTAGGCTCTATCTACCATTCTCACTTGTTTTGACCAGAAAATTGCATTCTAAATCCAAAAGAACCTCTGTTTGGGTATGTTCCCACCAACATTTTCAGTTTTGATTAATAGATGTATTTTGATGTGGTTCATTACAAATTCCAACCTGGTCTTTCTCCAGAATTCCCAGATTTTAGAGGTTTAGATAAAACTGGATACAGATCTAAATAATTTCCATTTCAAAACCAAATTGACAACAAACCAGTGTTGGCAAAAGCAAAAATAAAAGCAAAACATAGCCTTCTTAGTGCAGCTGTGATCATAATAGGCTTAATCACAACAAAATGTTGAATTCAGGATTGTACTTCTTGTTTTCTAGAATTGCTGCATATTCTGGAAACTCAAACTGAAACTTAATTATAAACCACTGCCAAACACTCATAGAGATAAGACAGATGAGACTAATAACAGCTGTTGTTGCTTGATAGCATGTTAAAGAGATTGCATCTGCCATCATGATTTGGCCATTGCCTCTTTTCCAAGTGAGAGAATAATAGATTGATTTATTTGTCTTATATCCCACTTTTTACATAGAGATGAAATTGAGTTAATTTTAATAAAGTAACACCTCTGAATGGAAATACTTTTTAAATCACCATTATGATATAAACCATTTGGTTGGTATTGATTTAACAGGTAAAAAGCAGTATAATTCAAATATGTTCTGATATTAAAAAAAAAAAAAAATCACTTAGGAAGCAAAAATCACTTCTCACAGATGAAAAGTTCCTCAAGCAGACTAAGTTCCATATCAATTACAGTCATCAAGCTATAAACTTCTTTTGGCAGAAAAAGCTATGGAAAGAATACTTACAGACAGGAATCTCACATATATATTCATAAAAAAATGTGCATAAGAAACTTGAAGTAATACACAAATCTCAAAGCGTCAGTGTAGACGGTCTGTTTCTAATTGTTTCAACCAAGTGATACAAGATTTCTTTCAATATAGTAGGGTATATGAAACAGTTTTTTGTTGTGGAGATTCAGACGAGTCCTTGCCGTTATTAGATTCATACAACTCTTTCTCTCAGCATAAAGGCAGTCTGTGCTCAGAGAACAAGATTTCATCCTTGAGCACCTTGCTTGGATGAACTCTTTCTTCACCACAGAATAACTAAGAGGTAAAATTACTTGAATTTTGAAAAAATATAGAATCTGGTAAATATCCTAAAGCTTTCAAGTTTATTTAAAACTAGGTCACTCACTGCAACACCCAGTATGCTGGGCAGTCTCTAAATTTAGTGACCTCTGAGAAAAATGGACATGCTATTAAATGATATTATTGTTAATAAGGACTGTTACAAGCACACCAGCCCCGTATTAGAAGACTGAGAAAGCTCAGAAGGATGAAAATTATCTTATGGTCTGTTGTTTGCCCAGTTCTTCTGTAAAAGACAGATATTCTAAGAATGAGTAGTTGATCTCAAATGCATAAATAATTATACCAGTCCCAATATTTTGGAATTCAGGATATGTTTCTATAATAAATTGATTAGAATGAGGGAAACCTTGGAAAAACATTTGATAACCTTTATGGTATCAAGATTTTGATCAGCACAATGAACAGAAGAATTATACAACATGGGGAATATGTTTATAGAAGTGGATTACCATTTGTATGCAGTGTTGTGGTATTTACCAGTGAAAATGGTATCTTAACTGCAGGACCTATGAAACAGTATCACGAACATTAACCTTAAAGGGCAGTGAAGAGCTTAGTTTCATTTACAGTTACGCATGGCTGTAAGCTAAGCATACTTCCCATAACAAATATCTCAAATGGTCATGATTCATATTTTGGCTGCATACATTAGTCTCCATCTGTTATGCTATACCTATGCACATTCACTTGGTGATAACTCTAAGGAGTTCCTTCTCTAAGGAACAACTTCTTCGTGGCAATGATGACCCGTAAACCTGTTCACACCTGTTAACATTCTATTCCAGATTAGAGTGGGATCTGCTTGGCTGGTTTGGATGATCTCACTGTTGTATACATGCTCCAAAGGCTACCCAGCTGGGTTTTCAAAGTTAGTAAAATAAAAGCATATCTATTCAAACTGAACAAAATTCAGTTTTGGATGAACACAATTCCACCTTAAGTAGATTGAACTTCTGCTTATCTGTCCCTGTACTGAATTTGTCCCTTTGGGTGAAAAATAATTACTATCAAGTGTGAAAAAGCTAAACATGGGAGAAAAATCAATAAATACAAATTTTACAGAATTTAAAATATGTATCAAACACTTATTGATGTGTTTCTTGAAAAAAAACATAAAAAGGAAGCTGAATCTAACAATTCTGTGGCTCTTGTAAGAAAACTGGAGGATATGAAGATATAAGAATAGATTCTGAGGTTGCATAATGCAGGTTAACATCATGTGACTCCTAGTAACTAGAGATAAAGCAAGATAAGTAAGATTCAGATCATGCAAATATTATTCAGCACCTTTTATATTTTAACAACACATTATAAAATTTACAAGTACAAGTGGAAGTACTCTATTTTATGTCTAAAGTGGTGTTAAAAATGTCAACTTTGATTACATAGTCAAGGTAAAACAGAAAACTAAAACCTTAAAAAATGTGGACATATCTCTGAATCTGTACTCTCTTCACGGGTCTGAGTGAGTCATTGAGATGAAATGAGGGGGAAAAAAGTGACTCTGCAAGAGACAACTGCTTATGTTTTGTTAGGTAGGCACAGAAAAATAATTTACTCTTAGAGACACGGATGTGTTACAAACAGTATGGCAACGTATAGTTCGTCTTGATGAAACCATAATTGTTACAACAGATCTTGAAATCTTTCTTACTTGATATGGCTGTACTCAGTCATGTGTTCATGTGGGTCTCCAGTAGGTAGTGTACATAATCTAATGTCAGTTCAGCATTTGCTGCTGAAGCAGTGATGAAACACTTGACACCTACCAAGTTCACCCCAGCGCAATGTCTGAATTGGGTCTACTTCCTAAACACAAGGGTTAACCAATATCACGCTCGTAGTGCTCTTGTGGTGCTTACTGTTGACCTTACAACTTTAACTGCAGTAGATCAAGATTCTGAAGGGAATATATATTTCCAAATAAATATATCTTTGCTTTATAATACATAAAGTGGCCTAGAAAATTACTACCATTATGATTTGTCATACCTTTCATTTGCAATTATGCATGAGATTTCAATTATTATATAAGAGCCTTTATTTCATTGGAATTTATAATGAAATTATGAGTTTTAGATGTAAAATGTTATTCATATACATTCTGTGAATAACTGTAAATGAACAAAATTGCTAACATATAGCTAATATCATTTTTCTTATATTGTTCTACTTTAATTTTCTCCTTGATTAAATTTTGTGCAGGTGGTATTCTAAGCTTTGTGATGAGAAGGTATCAATTCACATCTAAGTAGTTCATGGAGAATTATAAAACAGAGTGTAGAGATAATTAAATAAGTATTAAATGGATTAGTTGGTCACATCCCAAAGCTCTGATATGGCTTTTCAGTGGGAAAGAATACAAAATGGCTACAAAACCTGGTGGTGAGATTTCAATCATGGCTTTAGCTGTCTTTGTGAGAATGAGCCTTTACTTTCTGCCGTATTTTGTGCTTGCCATCTCACAACAGTTATGGTAGGGAAATGATCATGTCATAATAATCTGCTGTTTTAAATATCAATTGACATGGAATAGGAAAGCACTAGAACTGAAATTAGATTCTTTGTATTTCTTAGCAGAATATCATGAAATATGTGCTAAATACAGAAACTCATCTTTTTTTTTTTCTTTTTTTCCCTAAACCTGTGTCTTTATTATAAAATATAGGTGTCATACTAGGGGCATGTCTGCTTTACTCTGCAGAGCATGCCACAAACAATCCAGATAGCTGATAACAGGCTGTCATAGGAACATACTGTAGATGCTGAAATGCAAGTTCAAGTCCTAAAAACCAAAGAGATGTTTTCAACAGCATACATATCAGAATAATACCATTCCACAGATTCTCTTTTCATCCTTAAATGAAATCTCCTCCCTGCCAAGAAAAAAAAAAAAAAGTAAAATGAAACATTCCGATTAACTTCATTAGGAGCGGGATTCCACCCCATGTCTTATGTTGGGGCTGTCAATTTAGATTAAAATTTTGAAGCAATAGAGAATTTATTGTATACCTTGGAAGCTTGTTCAAATAATTACTGGCTTAAAGAGCTAGAAATGTGCGTTTTATTCCTGTCCTTTTTTAATCTATATTGTCAGTCTTCTCAAAGCTTCCTAGATATAATTCCAGAAATGGGAAGACCTTAGGGTCAGGAGTTCATAATTCTGCCTTGCAATAACATGGTGATAAGAACAAACTGACGCATTCCAAGTTAATTGATTTTAGTTAATGGATAAATTTAGATAAGAATATGGCTTAAATGCTCAGTTTCTGAAGGGCTTGGTTTTTTTGTTTTTTGTTTTTGTTTTTGTTTTTAATAGCTTATAAAAGACTTCCAGGTTTTCAAAGACACATAGGGAATAGTTGCAGAGATCTAGATCTTAAAAGGTACATAGGTATGTAACTTTGTTTAAATCATAAAAAAATGACATCTAAGTGTTGTTCAATTCTAAATATTTGCTATTTGTGGGAATTCACATAATTACCATTGTACCAGAAAAATAAAAGTTGTTCATAGTTCTCACTAAAAAATTGTTTCATTTTGAACAACTATTTAGCTAAAATTAATACTCATATCAGTATGAAAAGCATCCAGGTTAAGTGGTGTCTCGAAACATGAATAATAAAATTCAAAGAAGTCAAAATACAGAAGGAACAGGGCATTGGCTAAATAAAGGAATTATTCTTTTAAAGACCAGACTTCTCAAAACGGCAGCCACAAGGAATGCAGCTAGAAACCAGCTGGAACCACTGCTAGTTTTCTCCTTCCACTTTGGAAATGTGAATTACAGTATTTAGCCACCTGCCTGCTGGCAGAGCCCCACTGCTAGTCATATGATGTAACACTGTCATGGCAGCCTGAAGCGAAACCTTGATCTCAAACTAGAAAATTGTAAGTACCTACAAGCTCTAATGTAGCCCTTTAAAAAGGTTTGACATTCCTTTTTTTCCTAATTGTATTCCAATTGTCTATCTCTTTTTTTTCTTTCTTTTGTATTTGGCCTGGGGAAAGGTACTTAAGCAAACACACGGGAACTGATTCATCACAGAGATTTGAATGTGTATTAATTAATCAAAAGGCTCTATAATAATCCTTCACAGTGAATCTGCATAGGAAATGTTTGTCTTGTCTTGGAATTTCCAATGTTAAAAATCTGATGAATTAGCTTTTAATTTATATTTCATCTTTCATTCCCTGCAAATGAGTCAAAGATGTATGCCTTTGACTTCTGACTGTCATCTTTTTCTGAGTCTTCTCTCCAGAATAACAGTTACACTTTTTCTTCTAAGTGCTGTGAGTATTTTTCAATACTCTTTCATGTTAAGTCCACTTATTTCTGGTGAACCCTCCCGTTTTGTTTCAGGTATTGATCTCTGCTGGATCTTGGCTTGGATCTCTGAAGGGAAGTTTTGCTTTGTGACTCAATTTAAACTCTCAATAACAAACTGATAAAGCTGCTTCACTGGAGATTCTTTTCTTCACTAACACCCCTGGCTGCTGCTTATGAATTACAGAAAAAAACTGAATTATGAAAAGATTATGAAAAGAAATTTATTTTAAAAGGCTTAAGGCTTGTGACTTTCTTTTCTTTATTGCTTATTTATTTTTTTCTTCAAAAATGTAAAAAGACAGTCTGTCCTAGTTCCACAATTAACAGACTATAGTTAGCAAGGTAAAAAACAGCAATTAATTTTAATTAGTTATTTAATTTTATGCTTTCCAGGCTTTAGTCAGCCAAAATTATCTGCTAGTAACAAGATAATTTTGTATTTTCATAGCTCTGTGTTTTGCAACAAACTATATACCTTTATGATAGTTTGAAATAGGGAGATTCAAGACCATTCCAATTCAGTATGTTTATTATGTTAAACATGATTTTCTTCAAAGCAAAAGTGCAATTTATATCTGAATAAGAACTTTAAAGTATTTTGTCAGAATATGTTTTTTCCCAGTCAATATAAGAGTTGATGTCAGAAGAATGTTTGTTTAAAGTGGAAATGATGGTACATATGCACTACAAACTCATTTGGACATTTTTTCTCATTAAATATGGGTACATCTATTTAAGAGAAAAGTTAAGCAATAAAATAAATGAAAAATAATTATAAAAAAATGAAAATTTTGCCCTATGAGTTCATGGTTGTCAAATCAGGAAATGCTGGAAAAATTTTGTTTATACACACACAAACACATTTTGTTGTAAAAAGTCCCTCAGTTAACAGGTCCCTAAAACTGAGAAAAAAACTGAGAGATAGATAAGAATATCTTTTGGAAGGGCAGGGCTCTGCCTATCCTTATCAAAACAAAAGAAAAGTAGATGTTAGAAAACTACTGGGGCAGAGAATGGAGAAGATACTGTATAGAGAAAAAATGAAAGAGTCATAGCAGAAAGAACTTATCATGCTACCATACACAGGACAGCTCTTTTGCAATCAGTTCTCTGAAGCATCTTTTTTTTTGCTAGTGTTTTAAACTAACTCTTTATTGTCTGAGAAAATGAGTTAACTGAATATAAAGTTCTTCACTGAAGTGACTTTATGCAAATGACTCATTAATGCAGTCTCCAGGATGTTGTCAGCCCAATATGTTTCTATCTTAACATTAACTTCATAACATATGTTTGCATCTATTTTATGATACTGGTAACACTTCCCTCGTGTGAACCAGGAATTGGCCCCAAAACTTTTGAGTAGTAGCAGCTTGCTATACAATACAGGAAGCTGTTGTGCAGATCCTTTAAAAATGATTTAAAACATTCCCAAAACATCGCTTAAATAAATTGCTCTTTTAAAGGATTGCAGAATAAAAGGATAAACTGATTCTAGCCATTCTACATGCTGATTTATTATTTCATGCCAGGCCATATTGTAATGCGTCATGTTTGGTGACTTTCCTACTTTGTTTCCTTAGCATTTCAGTTATGACATGCTGTTATTGAATGTGACTAATACAGTCCTACAGGAGCTAAAGAAACTTGCATGTGGGAAATCAGCAATAAGGACTATCAGTGCTTTGTTTGGCACATTCTTATTTCTTTAAAACAATGTAAAATGTTTTTGTGTTATAACTTAGACAATACTTGTTACTCTCTACCGGCTATTTTTTAAAAACAGCCAGGAGTTACAGTGTGAACTATTCTAAATAATATGCACAGGAAAACAGTTTTCTGATTGTGCAGTCTTTTAAGGAAATGTACATTACCTTCTCAAACTGATAAATGCAGAGTTATATATAAATAGTCAACATTGGGTTGATACTATGTCTCCTCTGCTCTCAATAAATATGAAAATTTAAATCAGGAAAGCTTTTCTTTGGCATTTTTTAAAACTTTGATAACTGGGTGTACACTTTACAGCTTGAAACATGGTCTGAATGATTGCAAATTCATTTTTGAGAGTGCCAGTTTTCCATTGCAAGAACTTAGAAATGTTCAACAATTATCCCGTGTAAAAGGCACGAACAGCTCACAGAGCAGTGACTGGGATTCTCAACTTCTCCTTCTTAAGCTGTTTCACAATGCCTTGAATGAAGTGTAATTTTGTTACTGCAAGAATGAAGAACAAGTGCCAGGCCAGCAGTGCCATAAGAAGTATAGAGTGGAAATGCAAGGCTAATAATCTCCTCCTCACTGCTGGGGGGAGCAGGAGGAGAAAAAGAGAACTGTGACAGCTTCTGCTGCGGAGAAGGGGGTCTCCTCTCTCTGTAGCAGTAGCTGCTGTCCCAGCTTCTCTCTTTGGAGCTGGCAGCAAAAGTGAGCCTAGCTTTTCACAGCTTTGGCACAAGCAGGGAAGGCAAAGATGCAATGACTAGTTTTCTGATTCCAGCAAAAAGCTGTCTTGGGAAATTGCACGCTTTGGGCTTAGAAGCTGCTTTGCATTCTTCCTAAGTTATTCGTAATAACCAAGCTGTGGCTGTGCTTCTACTTTGTTCTTTTTTCTTGATCTCATGAATCATACTCTTTGATTTGCACAGTGATGCAGCTTTGTCAGATAATTAGCCTATAGCGAGTGGTCATGGTGAGATATGGATCTGAAACCCTCAGGCTGAAATAGATATTTTACCTTTATCATCAATTTATTGCATGATTCACAAAACATTATACAAAACAGCAGGACTATCTCTTTTTCTGGTTATACTTTGAAAGAAAATTGTTGCTGTTGTTGCTGCTGCTGCTGCTACTGCTGTCAGTGATGCTATTTTTTTCACTCCTAAAGTATAAAAACAAAAAAGGTAAGCAAAAAAACTCCAAGTATAAACAAAAACATCACCAGGGACATTCCTATGAGGGGCATAACAATACCCTTAGGAGTCATTGCACAGCAAGAGAAAAATGCCTGTCCAGAAGATTCTGTTCCAGAAGTTACAGCTGTGGAGAAACATGAAGAAGGTAACGTCCTAGTCCCAGAGTTAGAGAACGAAGGGGAAGAGAATGAAGGTTAAAAAAAAAAAAAAAAAAAAAAAAAAAAAAAAAAAAAAAAAAGAATAAAGATCGTCATTAAGGAACAGAAAAATGAATGTGTCAGAAATTGGAAGAGAGAAAGAAATGGTTTTACCTTTTGCTATATCAACACAGGAAGCCTAAATATATTTTCATTCTTTATATCAAGCTATTTGGAGTCGATCTGTGGCTGAGCAGAGGTGCAGGGGGTTACTTCAAAGTTTTCTATTACATTAATAGTTTTTAAAGGATTTTTCCCCAAACTTGAGTTTAAAAGAGAGAGATGCATGTAAGAAACAGATTCTGGCATGTATTATACTTGGAATGTGTTTCTGATGTAGAAATGATCTAGCCATAAGAGATCACTGAAGCATAACAGAGAAATATGGGATATGCATTTGTATGTAAAGCTGTGTATTGGTTTAACCAATTGCGTAAAGCATGCTCATCGAAGTGCTTTTCAGCTTGCCTCTGTAAATGCAGGTAAGGCTCCTGGGGCTGTTCAGGTATTTGCATACATGAGAAAGAACAAGATCATTTGAGAGATTTATCAAAGGAGTTACTTGCAAACCCTTCTAGTGCCTCCTCCTCCTCTGTTTATAGTACTCCTCCTCCTACATCATTATCTGTAGAAAGATTCTGCTGTATGGAAGGTCATACTAATTCAAGTGGGTTTCATAAAGGGACATCATCAATAACACTCCCTCTTTGTGTTTATTCTGCTTGGTCTTCTTGTAATATATGATTTACATTTGTATTCTTTAGTAATGGCTTTTAGTCTGGTTGAAAAAAATTGACATTGTAATGCAGAATTTCTTTTTTAAGATGGGATAACTAGGGCTTGAATTATCTAAAGAAGTGAATTCCATGCTCTTTTCTTAAATTTTGTGCCTACAATTCAATAAAACTCCACGTTGTGAATACATTTTTGTCAAGGATGTTAAAATATTTACAATTAGTTTCTATTAAAGGGGTTTCTATTAACATAAAAGAAGGTCTTAACATTATACATCAACCTAAAACTGTCATTCTATCCTTTTCTGCTGTTTATACTGGCTCTCAAACAATGATTATAATAGCACAGTATGGTTGGACTGTTTGGATCCATCATAACGATGTATTTTCCCTCAGGAGTAAATTCCTGCTTTCGTTATTAAAATATAAAGTGGTAGATCCCTTGCAGATAGAAGGTTATTAACAACCACGGTCATGATGTTCAGCCCGTAGTAGCATACAATTCAGTGAACTAGTTAAATGTAAGATTTTCAGACTGACAAGCAGAACTGGCATCCATATTCTCATTCAAAATCACTAGTAAATCGCAGTATCTGGTTTCTTTTCAAATAAAATTTCTTTCACTGTGTGTAAATAAAATGAAGGGAAAAATTATTTCTACGTATTTATGTAGATATAGAACAAAAATAGTATCATGGCTGTAAATTCCATGCAAATTAACAATATGCTTTGTCTTTTTTGTTAGACTTAATTAAGCAAGTTTCTGTCAAATTTAGTTTTGAAATCATGGAAATCCACAGCAGATAAATAATTCTCATATAATTTCCAATACTTAGAGCAAAGACCATTTGTATATATATATTTTTTAAGGTAGCTCAGCTTTGTCAAGGAACTGAACATATACTTTATGAAATCAGCAGGGGGCAGTTTATCAGAGAGTTGCCATTTTTTTCCTTAGCTACAATCTCTGATAAATTTTATTTCCAAGATTTACGCTCTGACAAATGTGGACAGGGATAGTCAATAAGAGTCACACAAGTTAAATAGGAAAATAAAAATAGAACACATGAGAGAACGCTTCCAAGATACTGCAAAGCTTGGGATGTAATGCAAGTGCATACCACAAACCCAGTGTAAACTTCTCATACTTCAGGAGCTGGAGCCTCTGTGACCAGTGCAAAGGCCTCAGAGCAGAGACTGGAGCAAAGGTGGTGCTAAGCTGCATTTCACCCTTCTCAGCTCTAGCCCAGGTCTTGCCACTCGTTAGAGCTCCCCAGGCAATTGTGCCAAAGAGAGAGGTGTGTGCTCTAACCAAGCATGTGCATGCCCTCATTTCTTTTCAGAGCATCCTTCTCTGTAATAAATATCTAAAGCAGAGGCAAGTTAGAAATAAATATAACTGCTGCAATGTCACTACCTAGATCTAAACTACCAGAAAACAAACTTCTTTCTTCTCCCATCACTCTTCACTTCTTCTCCTGTACTGAAACAGGAGGTGGAGATTCTGAAATTTCCAAGATCTTTAGAGGCCCTTTACTTCAATTAAAGGCATGCAGTAGATGTTGCACAGAGGGAGACACAGGGAAGAAGCAGGACTATCAAGAACGCTTCAATTTAGGCATGAATACGTAAGCTAAGGCCAACTAATGACATGCGCTATTTGGTGTGGAATCACATTTGAAAATCAGCACAGTGAACAGGGAGCTGAGCCAATGCAACAGAAGCATTTCAGGGATAATGCAATCAATAAATTTCAGCCTGTGTCAGGAGTCTGATTACCATATCCTAGAGGTAGTGAAGAGGACATATGGGGAACCAATAAAAAGGTCAGAATACAGTGCATGGCTATAATTGAGTCTACTACTTACAAAGCACAGCTAAAGGATTTTTGTACATTAGCTTTAGTAAGACAGTGAGATAGACTATAACTGCAGACTTTTTTTTAATTTAAGAAAAGAAAAAAGACACTGCAAACCGCTGATTTTCCTTTTCTTAAAAAAAAAGTAATACCTGACAAAAACAGACAGACAAACAAATACAAATCTAGCTCACAGATAAGTTATTATGGAGCCCAAAACATGACCTGCTTTCTGACTATATACCCAGACATGGGTTTAGAGCTGAGATCTGGATCACTCAGGTCTTATTTCTGTGGCGATCTAATTCCAAATAGCAAAATTGAAGAGTCCATAAACTGCGTAAGAATGGCATTAACATCTGATTTAGTTTTGTAATAGTACCATTGTTTTTAATAAATTATAAACAGTATAGTGTTCCTCAAACTAAGAATAATGCAGTCTAGCTTTATGTAGCAAATTTATATGTTCCTTTGTTATTACTAGTCCTAAAATTGAAATGAAAACTGCTATTCAGGAGATAAATTATAGGTAAAAGAAGGCAAAAAGACTGGTTATACAAGCATTCTATGACCTAAAATCAGATGGATTGATCACACAAACTTATTTGTGTTGAGAGGAAGTCACTCAGTAACAGTTCCTACATGTATAGGTACTTAACAGGGGAAGTCAGTATTATTCTTCCTAACAGCAAATTGAGAACACTCGTCCAGCACAGCTGGTAGACTCCCAGTCTTCTGTGTGCCCATCTGCTGCTCTAGAAGAATGCTCATTTAAATATGATTTGCAAAATCTGATCCCAAAATGCATTACAACCTGTGTAACTGCAATCATTTCCTGAACTAACTATAAAGCTCAGAAGAAACTATCAGGAATTTAAGGGAAAAATAAAGCCTTCATTCAGTGTAATACCTATGGATTGAATTCCAAAGCACCAAGCCATAGCGTCCAGATACTGTATAACATTATGCCTTAACAAATGACTCCATTGTTGCTATTATATTTCAATGATTGAGGTAAACACATTTCAAAATCGACAGTTAGGATGCCTAGTCAATCCCATGAATTCTAGGTCATGACATGTGTTAGTGATTATACGATTTCTGCTTGCAGTGGAAGCATATACCATTTTACAAAATATTTTTCTTTGTAAACAATTAATTAGATTTTAAAGCAGAATGAATGGAGAATGGAGTCTATGTATTATAAGTCTGCAGTGGAAATGTCTACCCATTATTTTAAATAAATTCTCATTTGCCTCTAAAGCAGCTGTTTTGGTCCATCTCATTAGTTTTCAAGTATTAGGATAATAGGATGATAGGATAATTCAGCTTGGAAGGGACCTCAGGAGGTCTCTAGTCCAACTTCCTGCTCAAAACAGGGTCAACTGTGGGATTAGACTAGGTTCCTCAGGGACTGATCAAATTTCAGTCTGTTTAACAGAAAATGTGCAGGAATTCCATGGAACTTAACACTGGAACCTAATATTCCCTCTCTCAGAGGATTCCTTCACCACTGTGCTACAAAATCATTTCTTCTGTTTATTGTTCTTTTATTCATCCTATGAATTTTACACAGAGTTCAAGGCACTCTCCAGAGAAATGAGAAATGAGAGGTCAGCCTCAACTGAATCTTGGTTGAAGAGTTTATGAACAACATAAACATTCTAGGCACAAAATTATCACACAAAATTTAGTGGCATTTCTACCTCTCTGACAGATCGACAGGAGAGTTATCCAGTTGTATGTTTGCAACAGACTAACTGAAATACTTAAATTCAAAAACGTTTTCAGGCCTGATCCATGTCTTACACGGATAACTAACTCAAGATTTCAGTTTGGTACCCAAGCACAGCAAAGAGATAGATTTATTACATATATTTTAGCTATAGCCTTCTTTCTCTTCAGTGTTTTATATTGGCAGACTCTCATATTCTTCTCATTTGGGACATTGGCCCTTCTGAGTCTCACTTTCATCCTTGAATTCTTCCAGTGTATAGTAGAGGTAACAAGAGTGGCTAATCCAGGTTATTGCGTTCCTAACCTAAAAGTCATTTTGTAGATCTGTGCTCTGTTTTCACAGCACTGTGTTTCAAGGTTCCATGTTTCTTCTGAAAATGTTGATAATGAATTAATTGATGCAAATTGAGACATACTCAAAATGTATTTGTAAATTATTTTAATATTTTTATTTGCAAAATATGCAGCATTTATAAATTGTAGGCCTTTAAATATACAGCTACATGCAACGCTGATTACTTTAATAATGTGGATGAGCAATATGCCTTCACTACACTTTTACGCTGATAGTAGTATATATGCTCACTGGAATGGGAACTTGGTTGGCTACAGCCCAATAGGTTGTTCTCTTTCTTCTTCATTTAGGTGTAATGTATAGTTTTGTAATTTGCCATAGCACAAGTCTTAAAATGCTTTTCTTTGCTATAGGAAAACCTAATCCTGCTGAATATGTCACATGAAAAGAGATTTGCATATGCATAAGAACACAGAAAAAAAAAACTACAAAACATCCCTTACTTTTTAGAGGAGTTGGGCCCACTATCACATCTCTTCCACAAGTAGCAGGAATTCACCTAATAGCAGAAGGAAAGATATTATGCCTTCTTCTCCATCCCACCCAGACTAGAACCAAGGTAATGGTACTCCCCTTGTATTTCGTAAAATGAGGAGACACAGTCATCCAGACATGCCACCCCCAGCCCTTTTTTATGTCCTATGATATCTAGTACATTCACATGAAGCTGACAGATACAACTCAGGATTTACATGAGGTCAACAGCCTTTTGGAGCAGCAGCTGGACAGGAAAGGAGGGGTACTGTAGGGCATGCACCTGGCTAACAGACAACAGTGTGGGTGGAAGAGGGGACTCAGAACATTTAAGTTCGTTGCTGGACTTACAATTCATCTAGCAGTATGGACATGGCAGCTGATCCTTATATCCATTTACAAATTAACTTCAGTCTCCGACAACAGAGTCAAGTAGCGCTCTATGAACTTTAATTTTCTCCTACTTCTATGCACTGGGGAGAGGGACTCTGAGAGAGGATCTAACATCCAGCTCTCCATCCAGCCCATAGCCCCTCTCCAGACAGGAGTTATATGTCTATAACTTCATATAAAACCAAGTTAAAGATTCTAATCACCTTTTTGTCTTGGGAGTGATACTGTATCTGAAGAGATTAACTCTTTGTTTCTGTTCTTCTGAGTATGGCAATGTACCCAACAAGTGACTCTTGCAGTCACTTTTAGGAAGGATCCAAATCAGTCAGAAACATGAGAGGTATATGACTTGCCCTGTCCTGTCTTCATCAGAGTTTAATTTACTGCCATTATGTAAGCAACATGAGAATAAGATGAATGAGGCTGGAAAGGCAGTTAAATTGTTTGACTTTCTGACCTAAACTACTTCCTCTCAGACAGATCTTCTTTTATCTTTTAGGATGTCTTTCTTTTTATACTCACTACTTCTGCATTCTGAATGGCAACTCTCCTTTTAAAATATTTATAGACTTCATTTAAAATAAATGAATCTAAAGCCTCTGGGGCAAAACCATCTTTGGTCATCTCGGGCAAAACCATCTAAGTTGACTTCAGTGGAGTTACACCAAGGTTGAATCCATGCCTGTGTCCTTTCATTTGTCAGCAGCCTAGAGAAAAACAAAGATACTCCTTTAAAAATGTGGCTTATTTTACATTCTCTCCCTCATTATCTAGTTTTGTTTTACAGCCTTAATAAAAACTTATATTAGCAGGATTTCATGCATTTATCTTTATGTTTGATAACATTTTTGAGCACTGTGATAAAATCAACAGAAATTAATGTAATTGTTTCCAGCCAGATTCAATAACTCTAATTACTAGCATTTCTAGTCCAACTGCATAATATACTTAATAATCCAGTATACTAAAGGAAATTTAACTACCGCTGACTCAGTGTTCTTTTATTTTTGTGTAAGGAGAACAATCGGAAGAGTAAATAAAGAAAAAAATGTATTTGCAAATTTGTGTTGGTCATAGAATTACCATTAAAGATATTGCAAAGCTCCATTGAAGTATATAAAAAGCCAATCAGGAACCTTTTGTGATGGTGTATTTATAATTAGAGAAAATTGTATGAACACATCATACGAAGCAATGTGATATCACAGTAATGCATTTTTAAATTGGAAAACAACTCTGATATCCTAAAATAACTAGCTTTTTGCAACATGATATATTCATTACTGTCTTCATATTCTTCTGTGCCCTTATTTTTATATTCTACTTGACTGAAAATATCTATGATGGCTTTGCATGCTGAAAACAACACAAAGCAAAAGACACAAAGAGTACTGATTATTTTTCTGGGTGTGCTAAAGGAAAACAAGGAATAACTACAATCTATTTGTATCCAGAAGAATTTTAAATACCTATCCAAATAAAACTCTATATTGTTAAATTCCACAATAAGTCTTTTGATTTGTATGTCACTGGGTTATGGAAATTATGGCTTACATAGATATTGGCAAGTTTAGAATAGAGATAGACAGGCTATAAAACACAGGTATGAAGTACAGATCTTTAGATGATCACAGCAAACTCATGTGGCTCTGAGAAATATGTTCTACCAACTATTTTTAAGCTATTAAAAGCTATGACATCTTTGCTATCCAGAGAAGACAAATCAAGAAGAAAGACTGAGATCATAATGCTAAATAGAGTGATCATTAGGGATGGAAGAAATCACTACTCTGACATATGGAAACAAAATATCTAGTTTCTCCCCACAAAATGTAATATTATAATTACTTATGTATTCATAGATAATCATGATTTAGAAATTACCTTTGAAATATGTTTCCATTCAAGGTTTGTAGGGGATCTGTGATGATAATTATTTTTTCCCAAGCCTGTAAATAAAATAAAGTGATTAACTGAGTCTATTATGTGTGGCTCAACAAACCATGAGATTTAAATATACAGATCACACACTACCTAATTTTAAATAAACATTAGACTGTTATTACATGATAAACTTGAAGCATAGATTTTTTTTATGGTGTTCCATTCCCATTTCCTGGAACAAAAGATATTTTTTCTGCTCAGTCTTTTACTTTGGAAAATGTGTCCTGTCCAATACCAAACGGCATACCTATTTAACTCCCTGCTCCTGCATTTCAGTGGTAAATCTCAATGTGCAGCCCTGTGATTTTCACTTTGGTTTGTCCGCAGACCAACCAAGGCATATCAAAGACACAGAAATCTACATATCCTGTATAATATGCTTGCCCACACACTCAGCTATCCTTCACTGTTTCATCTGAAGTAATTATAAATGAGAAATTCACTGTTAATCCTGGTGTGCTCACCTGATTCCATTTTTCTTTTCTCAAGAAATTAAATTCAATTCTGTGCAGAGTAGTGGTTTAGCATCTCTGCACTGCTTACAGTGCTCTGAATTCCTAAGCTTTATACCACTGCTCTTCAAAGAGACATACATCAAATTTAGTATTGTAGGATTTAACAATTCTGAGTGGATGTCATTTCTAGAATGAGATACTAGGTGCTGTTCATGCTCTCAGCTTGCTTTCTCTATTTTAATTCATCTCTCATTCTGGTCTTCTGCTATATTCTGACGAATAGTGTTTTTCCCAAACATATTTTTTTCTGTTCACCTGGAGTCCCTCACCTTCACAGGGACTGTAACAGTCCCAATAAGGCCCAACATCTTATAGCATCAGATTGCTTGCTATTGCCAAGAGGAAGTGCAATAATCACTAATGCTTAAGGAAGTGACCTTTTTTTTTTAACTAGTTGGCTTAAAGAACAGTGACCAGATTCATACAGGGGGATTCAGGGGACTTCAGTAACTCTGAAAATCCAGGCTTAAGGAAGTCCTCGGGCAACACAATACTGATAGAGTGTTCAGGGGGAATTCAGAGCACCTGGGAAATCAGACTTTCTTCATGAGACCCAAACTGCAGATATTTACTTTAGATGCCCAGTGCATTATGACCTCCTGTAGTGATAATATACATATTATCATTATATATATAATATACATATTCCCTACATGTATCCCAATAAAACTGTCTTTATTTACTTCAGTGGAAATTTTTCCAGAACAAATACTTAGCAAAGTGGTCTAATACCATTTGGTATTTTTATCATCATGGATATCTACTATTTAATCAGGTTTTTGTGAACAGTGTTTGAGCTTGGCTTTCTTTTTGCTTAGTCTTTATTAGAATTTCTCATCCTCCTCTGAACTGTGTCAGAAAGAAAGTTGAGTTGTGAGTACCACACAAAATGGACACAATCTTACATGTTGTTCTGCAAAGTATCTGACTCTGTTTGGATTGCTGGATATTTAAACAATAATAATCACTAATAATAATGCACAATAATAGTCCAAATGTGCATTGTATATAGATCAATCCATATCTTATAGATCTGAAGAAAATTAAAATAACTAATAGTGCATTCCTAGATTGCACTCTCAGAGGCCTTATACGTTTCTAGAAGAGCTGAACTTTTGTACTGGAGTGGAGAAGAGTGCTTTAAAGTAACACAATTTTTCTATTATTATTATTATTGTTGTTATTATTATTATTATTCCTTGTTTAGTTTAGGGGTTTTCTTCCTGATGTACAACAAGATCTAATGATTGTTTGCCTTCCTTCAAGGAAAAAGTTCCAAAGTGCAACAGGCCCAGTAGAGCTCTTTTCACTTCCATCCAAGACCTTGGCTCATTTCCCTGTGCTCTTCTTTCCAGATTCAACCCTGAAGGCAGCCAAAAGCATAAGTATTTTCAGAAGACTAAGAAACACTGTAAGCTTTAGGGATTTCAGGATGACAGATTTTAAACTGTAACCTAAGAAGAGATGTGATTAAAAATAACAAGAGCTAAAAGCTGCCTCGGAATTGCAAAGGAAAATGTGCAAAATTAGCTTTACTCAACATCATAAGTGACGGCTGAATCATTTCTATAGAAGTTATTCACAAAGTTAAGAACAGGATCAAGATGTTTTGAAATTGCCTTTGTTATGTATAAGGTCCTGATGTCAAATGCCTGTGAACCTCTTGGTTGTAAAGAATTTTCACTTCTTAACTTCTGAAGAAAGTTTGATCATTTCATCTTTCCTAAAGAGGGGCGTATAATCACAAGAATACAAATAACAACTGCTTCTATGGCTAGTTCAGTCTAATTAACAAAGCTGCTTACATCCAGATTATGTCACTAATCTCATGTAAAGTGATGAATACTCTCATATGAGATTTTTGAAAACTTTTGTGGAATTAGGAATTAACTCAGTGTAAAGAAATATTTATAGTTGCAAAAATTGGAATCTATACTACACAAAGCCCTAAGCCCATCTAAGTAAAGGCACACATATGCTATATATTTTGACAACTCTGCTACATATCTTGAGGGCAAGTGTGGTAGCTGACCAAGTTACCTGCAAAATTACAATAAATACATTTATTTCTGACAAAATCACCTACAGATACTAAAAAAATAAAGAACATTATTGTTAATCTAAGGCAACTCTGCATTTTATACAGAGCTCTCTGTTTCCCATCTTTGCACATGAGAGCACTAACAGTCTTCAGCAAATCTTCTTAACAGGATTAGACCTGGGGAGTCCTCCTTGCTTTTCTTGGGTCAAAAGCCTTTGCCCCCACCAACTCACGAAATGGTTTCCATATCTCGCTCAGCCTCCAGAGTGATCTAGCTAGTTAAGATTAAAATCTCTGTTAAGCACTTCTTTCTCATTCAAGCCAAAGTGTCTCTTTTATTTTTCTTTTTTCTTTTTTCTTTTTTTTTTTTTTTTTAATGTGGAGAGTATAACAGGTTTGTGTTACCAATTTGTTGCATCCAAGTTACACAGAGTAGGCAGCTTGAACTCCCACGAGTCTGTTACATGAAAAATTGTGGTATGGGTACACATTGCAAATGCAAAGGCTTTTTTTTTTTTTAGTCTAGTTAAAAGCATAACAGACTAACTAAGGAATTATAAGTAATCCAGTTGCAGTGAAACTAACAATTACAGTTCAAATTGCATGCAGTTAAAATGCTGAATACACAACTGCCTGGTATGTGCCTCTTTTTCCAGTGCTGTGTTCATCCTCTGGGTCCTACATAGGGGGAAGTCTTCAGTCTGGGTGTATGTGGGTGTATGGGGAAGTCATCAGCATCTCTGGTATCTTGTTGGGACTGTGATGCTGATGTTAATGATTTCTTCCTCCTCTCTCTCAGACCTACTTGGAATCACATTTATATGTTTGTGGACACACACTGCACCTTGGTCTTTCTTTGTTGGTCTGCAAGTCTTCACTACATCTGAATTTATTACCGACGGTGTGTTTTACTTGTGTTGGATACTTGTTTTTTGCTCTATTACTCCCTAAGACAGTTTTTACTCAGCTTTCAAGGCTGCTTTTTTATATAAGAAGTGATTAATCACAAATAAATTGTTTATGGCCCTGGGGCCTCCCTTCTCATGCTATGCCTTTATTTTCAAGGCACCTCAGCACAGGTATCTGTGCCATTTTAGATGTCCCAGGATAATCTCTTCTGGTTTCCAACAGCCACTGCAGAAGGGCACAGACTCATTTACAACCTGTGCCATATCTGCCAGCAAAGAGTATCTAAAATGGGACTACTGACTTAAGTTTAGGCAATTGAATTACTTCTTAGGTTCCTACAACTTTCATGGAAATCTGCAACTGACTCAGACTGGAAAGAAAAACATAGTAAAGCCCTGACTAGGATAAGCTACGGCATGGTCTCAGTGCTTTTCTGTGCTTTTTGGCCTGTTTGTCACTGGCTGGTCGATCATCACAGAGACAGCTCAGAATCAGCTGCAGCACATGTTGACTTCACTGTCATTTAGAAATATTGTCATTATTAGTTATATATTACACTTTCTTATACACTTTATTTTTATGTATTAGGCATCAATAACTTGTAGATTCGGTTGTTCTTGTTAGAACAATAATTTTTCTAAGCCTCCAATTAAAATATGTCATGTTACCTTTCAAGACACTAAAGACTTTATAGCACACAAATAAGTGCAACAGTTGTAATTCACATGTTTTGGCTTTGAGTTTTGGTTTTGGTTTGGGTTTTGGGGTTTTTTTGAGCAGCTCTCTATTTGGGCATACCTATTGCAAACTAAGAATCATTTCTATGCTAAGTTTGTGAGTGTTGCAACTGAATATTTGTGTATATATAAACACATACTTACCAAGAAATTAGAAACTGGACTAAAGACTGATAAGTCAGATTTATTTTAAAATTTAAAACCAAACTTTACTAAATCCGTACATTAACTGCACACTTTGTGCTAATAGTCAGTTTTTACACATTATCAACTGTTTTTATTGCATATATAAAGCTCAGTCTGCAACACTTTTATCCTACATGAGCTGTGAGTACACAATACCACAGAGCTGATGCTGTATAGTTGGCAATAAGGTCCTTGCTGTTGCTCAGTCCCTGAAGTCAAGGTGAGCAGGCTTGAGAGCTCTTTCACAGAGAAGTCAGGACTGAAGTGGGGTTGTCATCCTTCTTCTCCATCTTCCTCATTTATGCTTTTATATTATTCATCCCTCCACCTGAAAGGGGGCTGTTATCTGCTCCTGATGCTGCTTATGTTGGTTTGGTTTTGTCAGTCATCCTTCTCATGGGTTTGGCATATTTGCACTCACTTGTGCTTATCTTGTTCTTTGTTCTTTATCTCAAAACCGGTATCATTCAGATGTCTCCTAGGTACAACCGTACAACTCTTTCTTTGTCCCTTTGGTTATCACATTGCTCACACATTTCTATAAAATGTGTATACATTATGTCTGGCTATGTCATTACAGTATTGCAAAGTAGGTATATACTGTTCTTGGTCATACTATTTTAATACACATATATGGGTTCAAGGCAAACTAACACTACTTACATCCTAATATTAATTATATTAGAAGTCTTTAATCTGTAGATGTCACAGGCCTCTGCTTTGGCTACATGAGTATTACCTGTCATTACGGTATTTTTGTTTGGTAGTCATAGTTATTAACTTTGAGACCTGTGAGGTTCCTGGCATATGTCTGATTCATGTAACACCTTGGCCATGTTAAAGAATAAAGAAGTATGAAACAATTTCATAAAATTGCAATACAGAAAACAGATAACTTGTAAGTAAAAATATTTGAAAAGAGAAGAAGAGGAAAATAAAGAAATAAAAGCAAAGGAAATGCCAGACATAAATCTTCCAGAGAAGTGGAATGATGGATGTCAGGGCTGGTGCAACTTTCAGGCAATCCTTGGAAGTCTCTCCTGAGTTGCAGTTAGAAGCTTAATTTGAAAACCAAGGTTTGGGCTTTTGTTGTTGTTGTTGTTGTTTCATATATATATACATGCACGTGCACACACACACACA
This sequence comes from Dromaius novaehollandiae, assembly GCF_036370855.1. NCBI lineage: Eukaryota > Metazoa > Chordata > Aves > Casuariiformes > Dromaiidae > Dromaius > Dromaius novaehollandiae. The sequence continues at coordinate 15,507,762 of NC_088098.1, read as the reverse complement.
TATATATATACACATACATACATATATATATATAGGATTCAGCCATCTTCCAGTTAACACACATTAGATTTTATCTGAGCACCAAGCCCAGGCATTCCTCTCTGTATGGAAGCTGATCATTTGTACTGATTAGTGAATCAAAAAGATGTAACTCAAAGATCTGTAAATCAGTTACAGAGCAACTATTATTTTATTTAAAAGCTGTCAGTGAAGTTGCAACACCAATCTACAGTAGAATTCAGTGGAAGTTCTCAAAACCCCAGGGGAAGTTTCTGTGGCTTTGTACTTCAGGCGCAATAGCTGGGCTTCATCTCACTCATCTCACTTAGCTGAAGAGATCGACGATGTAGACTTCTGTATCTGAGTTAGTCACCTTAGGATTTGTTCAGTCAGTCTTTTTCTGTTCACAGGGGAACAGATGCTTTAAAGGTATAATTGAACTGATGAGATCAGTTGTACCCAGGATGTGCCATTTTCGTTCCATTGACTATGAAGGGAACTTGTGGTAACTAGCTCAGTTATCCGTATTTAGGAGGAAAATACCAGCCTCATGCCTCATTCAGGAAAATGGCAGAACATCCTCCAACTGAAAGGATGCATCTGCAGATGCATCTGTGAGTAATAGGATTGCAACACCTCCATGTTTAACTGCCAAACTATAACAGTCTAACACATAGTAAAGGGCTGAAAGTTCAGACCCTCAGAAATCAGTGGGATATTTGGCACGTCACCAAAATTTGGTATTCCAATCCTGGATTCCTTGTCTTTAGAACACCAGAAGTGCAGATGAGTTTCTTTCCTGGGGAAGTAGCTGACTACAGTTAGTCAGTTGGAGTTAGTCCAACCTTTTCTGCCTTTCTGATTTAAGTCAAAGCCAAATGCAGTCCTGCCTTCCTTCAGATCAGCTTGGTGTGACATGCAAGGTACATTTGCTTCCATTATTTATCTTGTCATTTAGAAACAGGTGTTACTAGAATAACACCAGTCTATAATTCATATCCATTTTAAAGTTTAACCTCTATCCTAAAGTTATCTCATACTTGATCTTTCTTATGAAAATGTATCTTTGAGTTTAATATGTGTGTATATATTTCTTTTAAAATGCTGTATTTGCATTTTTCCTCAATGCTACTCAGAAAGACTCCCATTAATTTTAGAAGATTTGGTTTAGGCTCTTTGTTAAGGCAAAATGTTCTATTTTTAAAATTCTATGTTGCCAGTTACAATCTTTCCACACAGAAAATAATTTTCAATTTATTTTTGAATCAAGAATATCACATAAAGGTATTGCAAGCATAACAAATACACAGAGATTTATACAAATTGGAAATCCTTTTAAAGTCAATATGCCAAGAATAAGTTGTAGGAGATGGTTACATAAATTACATCAATATGAAAGTTGATGTGATTTAAAGTGAGAAGTAAAAATAGATGTCTGAGATAAGAGTGATTGAAAAGTTGATGTAAAACTGATGTGATTTAAGCCCAGAAATTGAAGCAGACAGGGAAAATAAAGCAATTCAAAAACTTGATGCAGTTCTAAGTGAACAATGGAAATGGTGAGCTCAAATAAGATCGATGTAAAACTTGAATGGATTTAAAATACGAAGTGGGGAGCTAGAATAGTTGCAGCTGAAAAGCCTGTGTGATTTAAAGAGAGACTGGAAGAAAGGACCTGAAGTAGAATTAACCAAAAAACTGATACAGTTTGAAGAAAGAGACAGAAATAGGTTGAAGTATGACTGATAAAATTTAAGAAGGAAGACACAGTATTGCGCCACTTGCTTGAAGTGAGACAGATATTTTTGTAGCCCTTGTCAACTCCCAGGATAATCCTGCATTATAGCTATGCCAACTCCCAACTGTAAATTCCAAATGCTTTTCTAAGAATTTCTTTGGATTTCATTAGCTTTTGGATGGATTTTTTTTTTTTTTTTTTGCATTTGAACTTTTCTGTGGAATCTTGTACAGCTTATGCTTCTGCGGTTTCAACAGCCAAGATTCTGACCTGAGCATCTGTGCTTTTTTATGACTTAACCATGGTTTTCATACCTACCTTCTTGTCCATGCTCACCTGTATTTCACAGAGTCCAAAGGCTGTAGAATATTATGAGACATTGCAGAAACATGGTTGTTTCATTTTTTGCAATCAGGGTTTTTTGCAAACATTGAGTGATATCTTCTTGTGTTTTGAGAACATGGATATGAATCATGACTGAATCCTTGGCACTAACATTGACAGCTCCATCCCTTTACTCTTCCTTCAATTCTTCTTTTTATGAAACTATGATACAAATAATTTTTCTGCCCGTCTGTGAGCTGTTTCAGTGAAATAATTGTATTCATGGGTGTTAACTCCTAGTATTCTTGCCATCTTTTTATCACAGCAAAACTCAAGAAGGATGCTAGTGCTGTGGAGGGACAATGTAAACTAGGGAGGATCTGGGAGTGATTACACTGGGGCTGAGCAACAAGGAACTTGAAACATAGGATATAATGCCTGTTATTGGATCAAGCTATGGTGTCTTCCTAAAATACCTTAACAAGCATACTGAGAGCAATGTGAGGTAAACACAAAGGAATTCTATTATTGTTAGAAGAGCATGTGTTGACATTCTATGTGGTGTCCAGTAAGACTAGAATTCTTGGACTGAAATATTTGTCTATAGCTATACCCCTTAAAATGCTGTATATTATATCAGCTGATGAAGAAGTTAATCTCTGCAATTTTGAGCTGTGCTGAAATGCTTACAGCTACAGATATAGGTGTGGTTTAGGAGAAATTTGATTCTTTGCCTGTTTTACTACTGAATTCAAACATGACTCCATAGCTTTAACTTACAAATAAGCTGTATTATCATTAAAAGTATCAAAGTAATTAAAAAATACCACTGCAACATGTGGAACAAGCACTCACACAAGCACATTATTAACTTTAATTCAGATTTCTTCTTTGATCTACCATCAGGTGATGATGTAACAAACCTCCTGCTTAAGTCTGTCCCATTCCCAAGAGCACTTCACAGCACAGACTAGTTTTGCAGTTTTCTGTGGAGGAAGCATGAAGTTATGAAGGCAATGGGCAGGGAGACAACACTGGTAAAGATTATTCACTAACTCCAGATATTGAACAGAAGAGCCTAGGAATGAAGTTTCGTAATTCATTTTTTTTCAGCCATGAAGCTGACTTAAGAAGTTCCTGAGTCATTTTGGTGATGATGTTCATAGTGCAGCCCAACAGACAACTGCATTGAGATAACAAGCAGTAATGTAGGGAAAGGAATGACCAGAAAAAGATAGAGCAATTTAATATCTAGAGACAGCTATACATCCAAGAAAGCACACTGGTTAATTACACTCTAAAATAGAAGACTAATTTTTCTTGTTTCTGTAAAAAGTCAGTGGAGAAAGGCTTTTTCCAGAGAGCAATTTACAAATTAGAGTAAAAGAAAACAGAAAGCTAATTAATAAATCTGAATACATTACACAATACAAAACTGGAAAAAATAATTTTATAGTCACTTATAGGCATTTTATTTGAAAAAATATATATTCTCCACATATCCACAAGTTATTTGTTCTGTCCTATGAAACAGACGAAATTGTTAAAACTGTTGAAGAATTTAGATGAATCCTATGGATGAGAGCTGTCAAATGAGTAACTTACTAATATAGTTGACAACCCAACTGATAACTTGTCATAAATTCAAAGCGTTAGCTCTTCAGGTGCCCACAGTATTGTATACTCTTAAGTGTATGAACTATCATGTTAATTTTGTGAGACTGCAACCATGCTATTGATTCATATATATATAGAACTATTTACAGTAACAGGCCAAATAAGTAGAGAGTATATTAAAGGTGAAAGTAATAAACTAGTAGCATTTCACATTTTTATCCGTCAATGGGAAAGGTCTCTGTGAATATAAGATATATCACTACTAAATCAAAATTCAAATTCCATTCACCCTTGGACTCCTTTGAAGAAGCTGTTGAAGTAGTAAAATGATAATTAGTCTTTGATATTCATCCAAGCACAAGCTAAGATTCATGGTTAGGGCAGAGGGGAAAAGATTTAATTAATGTCCAATCTGCTTTCTTGCAGATTTTTCTTTTTTAGTGGTACTTTTTGATGGTACTCTCTGCCTCTTATGTTGTTCTACTTAAAAATCCAGATAGACAAGACAAACTAGTTATAAAGCTAGGCCCTACTCCTGAGTTTTACTGTTTGAGATCAATTGCCTATTCAGCAACTACACATATGTTTGTGTATCTGCGCCTGTGTGTGAAGATACAATTTATCTCTTTGACAGAGGGTGGATCAGCCAGCTTGCTCTTCCTTGATTGCAGTTGCTAGATTAAGCAAAGAAATTTGGGCCTAGTAGATATGAGATTGCATTCCTTCATCTTCTCCAGCGTAGCTACAGCACCAGATAGAAACTCAGAAGACCCACATCTCTATCCCCATCTCTATTAGCCTGCTCCACTGATCCTCCCATGTCACTAACGTATGCTAAAAAATTAAAGGAAAATGGGGCAAATATGTAAACCTTCCCGGAGAATATAGATTCCGTGCAGCTGTACACCTTCTCATCTCTTAAAAGGGAGTGGGATTTCTTTGGTCTCAATGGATAGCATGTTCTCCTGAGTCTTCATTCAGAAGGGCAGGTTTTTCAGTTTCATGTAAAAGACTGGAGATTAGACTGTAGACTGAAGCAATGCAAGTAATGTCTAAACAGATTCACTAGTAACAAAAGCAATATTGATGATTATCATATGAGTGCATGAGTGTCTGTTGCCCATACTCTGGACCTCTGTTGTCCTGAAAGCCTGTCTTTGCGATGTCAGGGCAAAGTCTGCCAGGCAGTGACGGATCTTGTGGCACAGATTGTAGTTACTGTCCTTGATCTTGGACACTGAAACTCTTTTTATTACTGTTTCACCCACAAAATAAAACTTCTAGAGCTGATAAAGTAAATCTATGAATTAGAGAAGAAAGAAGGATTTCTTCTCAGGTCAGCACCAACCACTAACAGCAGTTGACTAGTCCAAGGAGAAGTTATTATCATCAAATAGAAGCTTTCAGCTATCATACAAAGCCTTAATAATAGCTAAGGTACTGTCCAAAGCTCACTGAACTCAAGGCAAATGTTCCCTTTGCCTGTGCTGGAAAGAGGTAAGAATTAAACAGCAGGGAAGTGACATGACAAAAGACTATAAAGACAAATACAAGATAAAACTGAATGAAAGGAAAGAGAAAGCAGATAATTAAATTAATAGGGAGAATAGCTCAATGAACAAGAAGATAATGAAAGCAAAGAGAACTGAAGTATGTGAGACACATAACCAATAGAAGGAGCAACATAAAAATTAGCTAGAAGCAGTAAGGGGAAAATCACCTTTTAAACAGAAATATGGAAAGTGCAACAGAAGTAGGAAGAATAAAAGATATAAAAGCTAAATGCTGGTTTAAAAATTTTCCATGTCTTATTAGGAAACCTGGATTTTCCCTTCATTTTTCTGCTGCTTCCACTATAGGTTTTTCATGTGGTCATCAGCAGTCTGTGCCTAAGACTGTCTTAAGGGAACCACAGCTTTGTTTCAAAGGCAATTCAAAGCCTTATATGTCTATTTATCACAACTTACAGCTGGCAAAGTTCTCAGATACCATATTTTCTCTCATAATGACCACATTTCCCTCTTCTTTCCTGATTTTGCCATCAAAAAGAAGGACATAGACATTATGCACATTTGATGCAAAAATAAAGCAATCCATTACTCACTCCCAGTTTAGGACTGCAATCACATGGCACGTACAGCCATTAGGCACTGTTAGACATCAGACAGCATTGGAGAGGTGATGTCTTCCGAATAAGTCAGAAGGAAGATGTAGAAAAGGAGCCCAAGCAGTGACCTATACTGAGAGGCAGGCAAGTAGGAGAACAGAAAATGTCACTGAGTAGTCACTACTATAAAACAGAATAACTTTCTCTGATTTGTATTCATTTGTACTTTCAGAGGAAGCAAAAATGGCTTTGAGAGGAAAAAACATGGCATTTATTATGGGCATCCTTATGAGGACCAATGTAGTGCCTCTGGGCCCAGGCCTCAGGGCCAAGGACCTTACTGTGTTAAATGCTTTAGAAGGAATAAGAATGTTCAGTGCTTCTCTGTTGGTAAATGTAAATAATAACTAAATAAAAATACTTCAGATGGCTGGCTCTGGTGAAATGACACTTTTTATGTTTCAATGTCACATCCGCAAACTCTAGAAAATAGTACTCTTTTTGTTCATCAACTTTATGTAATTTGTAAGCACTTAGGAACACAGTCTGTCTCAGCACCTAACAACACTGATATCCCAGTCTCGTTCAGAGCTTCAAGATGCTTTTGTAATACAAATTACAATTACAGTTCTGTGTTGCACTTATTTTTGCCAAAAGCTGAATGAAGCCTATGAGATTCTGCAGAGATCAGATAAAGTGAATGTACCTCCTTAATATATTGTATCGTATCTGTATCTGGAGGGATGCTGTATCAGCTATTCCGTAAGGAAACCTTATTCTTGTTCATACAACCAAACTTCCGCTGGCTTCAATGGGTTTAAATGCCCCAACACCTTGGTACATCTGCCTTCTAGAATAGAAATAGTATCTATTTCTAGATGGTATGAGAGCTCCATAGATATCCAGTATACTTTAATCACGATGATAATTTGAGGACAAATTGATTACTCCCAAACTTTATTTTGTCACTCTCTTAGTGAGAAAAGTACAGTTAATTTGCATGAGCTGTCTGTAAAAATATTCTCATTTTTAAAACACTTACATTTGCTTTTGAAGCAATTTTGTTGTACTGAATGTTCACTGATATTGGAAGTTACCCTTTAAAAGAGCCTTCCTCACTGAGTGAGAGGAATAGCATTTTATACAGAAAAAAATGAGGGTCAGAACCTCAGCTCCTGGATTTCAAGAGTTTCTCTGCTGAAACCACTGGAGTTGTATAGATTTACACTAACTAATGAACCATTTTTGGTTTATCATTTTTCTCCACAAGACACTACATTGTTTCAGTTAGAGGAAGGGGAGGTCCCTGCAAGATATTCAGTCTTCAGCCAAAAGTCAAATGCAAGGAGAGATTGAAACATGGATTTTTCTGATCCATGACAAAAGATTTAGGGGAAACAGACAAGGGATTGTTTGATTCAAGATATACCTCATCTTTAAATTGGGCTGTTTGGGTTTTTTCTTTTTTTTTTTTTTTAATCTCTGGAACAAGTTAGTCTCATCCTCTGTGCACATTTTACAGTGTGTACTTGTATCCATGGCCTTTCTGAGAAGTAAAACCTAATTAAATAAACCTCTAAAACATAACTATAACAAAAAAGTTAGGTAACAGTTGAATTTTGTTGAAATATTTTCAAATCCAAATTATTTGCTTTGACTAGATATTAAAAGTCACCAACTACCAAGTGACTCTGCTATGCTGATAGTTCATAAATAATTAAGGGAGTAGCCAGAAGTTTAAAGCTGCATTTCTGTGTATATAATCACATCATGTAGCCTGGCATACATAGGTCTTAAGCCTATTAAAACCATGATATCTTGCTTCTCTGACTCCTAGTTAAGAACTCATATTTTCCAGAGACTGAATACTAAGATACAGACAGGTTTCACACTTGGTGATATTCAGTTGGCCTTTTACCAACTTCTTCCTAGAGATATTTATTATGTTATAAAATATCTTTTTATTTTATTCACCCCTTCTGGGTGAATGGCTAATTCTCTTATTGTGAAAGATTGGTTAATAATACATCCACAGCATTGTGCTATTATGCATGACTTTCTTTCTTGATTTAGAAGCAAGAGGGTGACCTCCCAATATAGCTAATTTAATCTGCAAAAATAACCTTGCAAATTGACTTGCCAGAAACTAATATTAGATGAAATCTTTGTTCTATTGAACCTGACTGTCATTAGTGATTCCCTGTGAAAGGCTTAATCTACAATTGTAAAAAAATCTCTACTAATGTTGTCAGGTTTCATAAAATATCTATTTTATTAAAAAATTAGTTATGCTGATTCTGGTGGATTTTCAATTTTTGGATAAAAAGTCTGGACTTTATTCAAATTCAGATCACCTTTTGTATTAAAATTTGGTAGTGCTGAAAAAGTGCTTCAGTAGCTGTGTAAAAGTCAGGAATAGATGGTGTTAATAAGATGTTAATTCTTCTGGGAATGTGAAGCACTACGTCCTATGAAAGACTGGGTCCATGGTTGGAACCTTATTCAGCAGTCACCATTAATATGACCACAATTGTCTTTTTGCCTAAATAACTTTATGTACCCATTATTATAGATGTCCTAATCACTGTATAGCAAGGCTATACCCTAGGTTGCATCTTTACAGCAAAATGCCTATTTGATGGCAGCACACGCTTTAGGTAATTCTGAGAATTTCAGTATCAAAATAGCAAATCAGTTAGATTTTATGATGAGGCTCCAAATAGATTCAACAGCTAGAGACTGAGTAAAGCCAAGTATATTTAACTTGACTAAATACTCAAGCAAATATTGAGGAGCTGAAAACCGAACACTAAGGGAGAAAATGGAACTTCGGACATATCGAGAACAATCACTAAGAGGGATATTATGAAATCATACAGAGATAACTAAGGACAAATAGGAGGAATATTCTGTATTGACTATGCTGCACAGTGTCGAGAGTGGTGTCCCACCAGAAAGAGTGAAATGATAACACCTGATCATTTAAAATAAAATGCATGGATCAAGGTAGAAGAGGAAAATCAAGCTTTTTCTGTGTGTGAAATAGATGAGAGAAGTGGCTTTCTACTCTGACTGTTCTCCATGATTCTTTCCACTTACAAATAATGCTAAGAAATGAATGAGGCCTTTTTGATGAAGAAGAATACAATAGATTCAAACAATTCAAATATAAGTGTCTATTATAGTAGTGAATGGATAATTCTTCTGAACTAACCAAAGAATAGAAGTCACTTGATTTGCATGCACAATGAATGCACACATTTTTCACTAAGTCATGATTAGAGCTGAATGTAAGGTTTAGAAAAGAATCTAAGTTCCTTTGAACATTGCAGAATGTACCTGGCTTAAATTGCAAACCTATTCAAGCAAAGCACAAACCTTGAATACTATTTTCAGTATTATGTTTGAACATTTTTGTGGGACTTCAGACATTCATATTAAGACACAGAAACATATTTGAGGAATATAAAAATTTATATTTACCTGAGATGTAGATGTGTATTTATACAACATATATATATATATGTACACACATATACAATATATACTTTTATACTGATGTCAGTATATCTTTATATAGAAATATGTAACACACAAAATATGTGAAGTTGGTTTGTATGATTGTATCTGTGTAAATATCAGCTAATTACATGTGTGCATTTATTCATCTTTGTGCACAAAATACCACTGGGTACTGTCTCTGATGTGATAGCTTAAACCTGTGATAATGTTCAAAGATTTTAATCTTTCTTCTCAGTTCTTTAAAACCTTTTCAGAAAAGTCTGGTTTTGAACATTGCTGCTTATAACACATCATGCTATCATTTTTTTTTTTTTCCAAATTAAGAAAATGAAGTAAAAGCTGACACCTATTTTTAAATTAACTGGCAGTGCTGTGTAGAATAAGGGAACTACTTTAATAGAGAAGAATGCATGGGAGCAGACATCTGATTTACTGTTGGTATTACAAAGAATGTGAACTACAGACAGCAATTCCAAATAGGCAATGGTGATTCCCATTTGAATTGCACTGTTTGCTTTGCATCATATTAAATAAGAAAACATTTTAATAGGTTGAATAATTTATGTCAATATAAAAAAGTAGACCGTCACAGTTTGTATTAGCACCTTCCTGTTGTTTCATGTATGCTTGGCTTGAGCTTAGGCAATAGCAATGTAAAACACCATGGCCATATTTGATCAGCTTTTCTGAAACTCATGCTTTCCTTGTCAAAAAGCCATCATAGGCACATCAAACTTCCTTTTGACGGTGCCTTTTCACAAAATACAATCAACTGAAAGCAGTTTTCATCTTTACAGCATGTCGGCATCAGGGCAGTCAACACATTTCTCAGGCATTATGGAAATTTCTACTGTAAAGTAAAAATGTATTGGTTAAGAAAAAAAGCTTTTTCAGGGAATGGTGTGAGTATGAGTATGAAATGTACTACTAAAAGATCCTGCGACCCCACAATTTTGCTGTCGCTATTGTCTGTATGCTCACTCATACATATGTCTGCATGTTTCAGTCATTCCTGCGTGCTCTGTTCCTCTCGAAGGCTGCAGCTAGGTCTTGGAGAGAAAGTCATCCTCTTACTGTGCTTCAGCTACTGCACCCTGAGTCAGTCAAACTTTCCAGAAAGTGGAGGTAAGGGAGGAATTGTTCACCTGAGGAGAAGTACAGGCTAGGGAAAACAGGCAGAAAGACAGAGTAATCAAGGGAATCTCAGGAACCCACAAAAAGATGGAGCTTTTGAGATGAACCAGAGAGAAGCCAGGGGTCATGATGGAATTACTTAGAGTTTGTTTCAAAACAGACACAGTTGAATGTTGCTGGATTGAAGCAAGCCAGGAGCAAAGGGCTTACAAATGTTACATTTGAAATCTTGTTACAGGCAAAAGGAAATACACCAGATATATGGGGCTAGGAATTTGTCAGTGCAATTCATGTTTTGACAGTCTGAAAGTCCAAAGTATTAAATAAACACAGAAAAGTCTCATTAATAATACAGTTAGAGTTGGTATATGCATCCATCCTGATATCTTCCTCTGTTCTTTGGTTTATATTCATCTTCCATTGTCCCTCTGGATCCCAAGGCTGACAGGTTCAGCCTCACTCAGGCAGACCTGGGTGTACATGAGCAGATGATATATCATGAATAACTAGTATCCCTAAGGCCTTCACTGGAAGCAGTACAATATTCATGGTGGGGGTCCCTTCCTCTTAGTCTTGGGGGCCTTCTCAGGCAATTTTCATATGCTTCCTCCCCGCGGGCTGCTGTGTGCTGGCGCTGCATGGCAAGGGCCGAGCACGGCCCAGCAGCCCCCGGCTCAGCCCCCCCCAGGGCTGCTGGCGAGGCTGCAACAGCTCCCTCAGTTTACTAGACCCTTGCTAGGCTTGGTAAGAAAGGTAGGTGTGAAAAGGTATTTTACTTCTCACAGCAAGGGACATGCATCATCATCATCATCATCATCATCATCATAATTCATACGAAGAAGGACCAAGCCCCTAAATATATTCAATGCTCATTTTTTTTGAGAGCTTAGTAATACAATATAGCTACACATCAACAAAAATATAATCCTACCAACATCCCATAAAATTCAGAAGAAATGTGCACAAAAGGAAAAATAAAACGATCATTGAGGAAGACAATAAAGGAGGAAGTAGTTTGAACATCATCAAAACATCTTTAAGAGGTTGAAAGAAACTTAAAGTTGCTTCAGAAACCAGAAAACAAACTATGTAACAACTATGAATCCTTTGAACTATCAAGTATTACAACAAAGCAATCAAAGTAAAAAAGAAAAAAAAGTAGCTTTTTACACCCATATTTACTAAGAAGGGCAATGAGGAAATTTCTGACCCAAAGATAATTTTTGTAAGAAATTAATATGCAGACTTAACAAAGGGTGATGCCTCTAAGAAAGATGTTACTGAGCAACTCTAAAAACTCAAGGGCAGTAAATCACTGGGACCAGATGGTGCTGATGCAAGAATTCTGAAGGAACTGAAGTGTGAAATAGCAAAGGTAGCAATGAAGATATGCAATATATCGCTAATAAACCACACACTGTTCCTGAAGATTTGGAATTTGTTATCTTAGGTTAAAAATAAAATAAAAAAGATATAGACAATCCCGCGCGTTAGAGACCAGTGAGTCTTATTTCTGCTCCAGGGAAACTGGTTCTGAATTTAATTAAAGACAGAGTGATATGGCATTTATGCAATTATAGCCCAATAGGGTATAGCTTCTGTAAGGGCAAACATTTCAAACCTCTTAGAAGTTTTAAATGACAGTGGGAAAAACAATGGCGCTCCTCTACTGACCAGACTAATAATGTTTTATAGGCTCAGCACGTTACCAAATGCATGGGGATGACAGTACACAATCTAATACATACAAGTGCAGAAGAGGTACTTCATTTTACCTTCCCAGAGTCATGGTGTCATGAGAGGCAACAGGGTGCTTCTGAAGTGCTGAAAACATAATTACCATCTGAAATGAAGATATTCTCCCTCCCTTGCTCCTGAACACACTAATCTCAAGAGAAAATATTCTCCAATGACCTTTCCAAACAGAGGCACACAAGTAAATTCTATTGACTTACTACTGATATATTTTTCTACTTACTTTTAGAGCAAGTGTAGGGGAGGGGGTCATGAAAATTTAACTTTGAATAAGTAGTCACCTACTTAGAAAGGTTGAGAAACATTGCTCCAGGGAAACTACTATCATTTCTCTTTATAGCCTCTTTTTCCATTGCTAGGATTTTTATTCTCTATCTCGCAGCTTGAAAAAAGCTAGCTACTAGAGACCCTGAGGTACCAAGGACTCATCATTAATCTTCCCATCACTTCATCCTTCTTCTTATCCTTCACAAATAATTAGAATGGTGCACAGAGGGGTAATTCCACTTCCTGAATGATCTGATATTTTGAAATTTGTTTTTAATCCAGAATTGGAAGAAAAATAAGAATATCATTTGTTTTCAGTGGAAGAAAAAAGAGGTCTACCTCGAGTGCTGGAAGACCTGGCTGCCCTAATGTTGTGTATCCTTAAAACCCTGCAATCCCTGGTTCTGGATTTGATTCATGTGACTCAGGAACAACTAACATGGATAACTGTTTCAAGGCTGCAGATTTTAGCAATTAAATTGAAAAAAGACTCGGTGTTACCGTCCTGGGAATCCGTGGGCTCGTCAGCCCAGTGGCAATCAGAGTGGCTGGCAGCTACATCAGCAAAGTTATCTCCTTCACCCATATCTGAGTAAACAAAATGTGAATAGTGCCTACTGTAACAGCATTAGCTCAAATCTCCAAATAATATATTCAAAACTATATTGTATTCAGTTTGGGACTTGCTTGATGAGCACCAGATTGGGATCTCAGCACCATGCAGAGCCATGCTTGGAGAACTGCACAGCTGAGAAGCCAACACTGCCAATGGATTGTGCAGGTGAATTACCAGGAGCCTAAGCAACATTCCGAAAAGAAGCATGTCATTTGTTGAGGGTCCGTTTGCAAAGCTTACACTATCCCCATCAGACTATTTTTACAGGATTCATAAATTTCAACAAAGTACTGTGCCAGAAAGCTTTGTTGGACTAATCTGATGCCAATTAATATGCATCATGCCAATTACCTGAGGCTTCTATTCAGCCTGTTTCTGTACTGCAAAGATCTCCTTGGAGCTTCCTCCTTAGTAGTCCTGTTTCTCTATCACAATTCAAAGAAATGCTGTGTCACAGACTGTTGAGTTTTATGTCTATACAAGACATAACACAATAACTAAAGTCTAGTTGTCTTTTAGGCATGACATCAATGCAAATGTTAAATAACAGTAATAATAATTTCATGCAAAATACAATTATATCAGAAAAGGCTTGAGTTGTTATTTGAAAGAGGATAATATATTTGCCTGTGCTGTGACAGCCTGTTTTTTTTTCTCTTGTAAAATAGTCATCTAGTATAAATGGTCAATATGTTCTCACATTCTTATTAGCCTCTTTGTAAATGAGTAATACATTTATAAATGTTTATTCTTGACATACTGAACATTATAGCTTCAAAACAAATTATTTTTCAGCATGGTATAAACAGCAGAGAGAACTTAGTTATGAAGGCTGTTGAGTTTCACAATAACACATCTGTCTTCATATCACTTTTCTGACTGTACAATACGCTTTTGTAATGCAAATATCATGGAGAAATGCAAATATAATTCTCAGCTTAATTGCCTTGTGAAATCTTTATTCATTTTTCAACATGTGTTTTACTCACTCAGCCATTCATTAACAGATAGTTTGCTATTTGGAGATACTATTTCTAATATGTAATGTAATTTATAGAGTATAAAAGTGCTTGCAGTACAGAGCTGTTATATAGGTCATTGACCTATATGGAAATTAATGAAGAAAAGCTTATTAACTTATGAGTGCCAAGAAAAAAACAAGATATGCCAACAATGCAGGCAGATCATGCTTATCTATGTAAATGCCCTCTTTACACAACAAATTTCAGAGAAAAATCAATAAACTCAACTTTTTTTTTTTTCCTGGTAGACACTCTATTACAGGTATTAAAAACAAAAACAGGCAAGCCAAAGAAAAAAAAGTATTATTTGTTATCTATCACTTAGTGTAACATTCAAAACTTAAGACCCACCAATAACTAATCTCCTGAAAAAACACCTGCATGTAAATTTTTAAGTGCAATTAATTCCAACATCAGTTCTCAAATCTCAGGCCAACTAAATTATGCCTTGATATTATGATTTCTTTCTCTTTCTATTTAGATGTAAGGGGGAAAAAATGAAAGAAATGAAACATACCACAAACACTCTAAAATCTCTGAAATATGAACTTGTTTTATTTTTTTCAAATTACTTAAAGTTATCTTAAACATACACATAAATACTGCTAGTGTTTCATTAAATACTTTTTGGCATAGGTGTTTTGGAAAGAATGCAATATATATTTTTTTACAGACATGCTTAAGATTCCAAGTGATGGAGAGTCCACCAGCTACTCCAGTGCTTAATACCACATGCTACTTCTTGAGCCTAAATTCATGTAAATTGTGCTTCTAGTCACTGTGTATATTCATACCTTTGAAATAAATATTCTTCTATAAGAAATCTATAGTGTGTTACAAAATGTTTTCAGGCATTTTTTCAGTGTTTTAAATGACATGTCTGTGTCCATGTCCTTTCTTAAACTCCCTGATGAAGGTTAGCTGGCTAAGCCCTTTTCTCCAAAGCTCCAAAATGGGGTTTCCAAAACTTGCGTCATTCTGGCGGCTTTTTCTGAATCCTTTCTTATTTGTCTATGTCCTTTAGAAGAATGGAAGTATGGAGCAGATTTTCAGGTGATACATTGGATGAACTGCACCAGGTGAGAATCTACATCCACAGCTGTGTGCAGCAGCATTTGACCTTTTTAATCATCCACACAAAGTCCTGTATTCACTGTGTGTAATCACACTCAGCATCACCACAATGTTGCACTATGTCACTCTCAAAACCTATGCTTAATTTAGCTGTTTATCATGACTGTTCTTGCAGCATCATTTTCTTACAGATAATCATGACCTTCAAGTGTATTATGATTGTTAAGTTTATACCCATGGGATTCAAGACATTCAGTCCAGTCTGTACCACTGACCTGTCCATGTTTTATACTATTATAATGATGCTGGTATCCTCTTCAAAGTGCCAGTCCGTATTTATAAGGACCTATTTGAGCCTTAGCATTAAGTTTTATTGAAAAAAAAATAGAATTTTAAAGAGATTAATTTATTTTAGAATTATTAGAATTTTTTTAATCCTATAGCTCTAGAAAAAAATAACATTTGCTATTTAACAGTTTTCCTAATTATTTCTGAAATGAGAAAATATAGCTTTTTCATTGGAAAATATGAAATTGTTATCAAACCCTTCTTCAGGTGCAGGAGAAAAATATTTATTGAACACCTTATGTTGCATTTCTATACCATTACTAATGTTTTACAACCTTTGTATAAGGAAAACTAAATTGGAAAAAAAAATCTAACACCACAGCATTACATTTTCCCATGTTCAGTAATAGCATTACTTTTTCTATATTCACTTATGTACTGTCTTCTGTGTCCCTAGTTAAATTTGTAAAAGTATTTCTTTCATTGACACAATCGCCTTCATGTGGGGTCAATATAAATATTTCCTGAGTCAGGAGAGATAGCACCTGAATAACATAAACTCCTAATCTACTATTGGCTCTGTCAGGAGAACTCATGGAAATTTGTTGATATGATGAGGACCAACTGTATAAAAGTGCTGGGCTATACCAAAAAATATAAAGAAGAATGGGGGTGATTCTGGTCTGGTAACTTTCTGGTACAAGAGGTATATCAAATAAAGTAAAGCATGTGCTATTGCTGTTAGTAGTGTCACGTAAGGAGATATATTGAAGCTCTACAAGTTGCTGAATGAAAAAAGGGGCTAGAAACAGGAATGAAGAGGTACTGTGGCCTCCTAGGTATCTGATTGCCCCACTTTTTAATTGTAGGATACACAGGAGCTGTTACATGGACAAATAATGCTGGTTTGGGGCTTCTTGTTTTTGTATTTATTACTTTCTGTCATTTAAAAATGTGTTTTTATACCTATGTGCATGCAGTTTTTCTAACCTTAAAACTCTGGCTCCAAGAACTTTAATCCCAGCCTTTAGGATTACACTGTTATCCTCTATTCTCCTTGTTATATTGGGTATTTGCTCTTTCGGTTATGTTAAATTCAAAATGTTAGACAGTTGAAGGCAAGCAGATTATCACCCACTGTTTGCAGGAGGCATAACTACATAAAATCTTCTGGCCGCTTTGTAAGCAAGAAGGAACTGATCACGACTGGCCACTTCAGCACTGAATTCATGCACATTTCCCTCAATATTCGCAGTTCCCATTCCTAATGGGAGCTGACAGAATGTAAATGAGTTTCTAAAGGAAGCAGCAAAAGTGGCAATTTTTCTCATTTAATCTTCAGATGAGCTGTCTGTCTCCCAGCTGCTGAGCTTCATTAGAATTCTGAAACTAATTTCACCTATCAACACATGATTATTGGTTTGAGTGAGGTTTTTTGGGATACTCTGAGTAAAAATCACTCTACAATGCAGAGTTGGCTCAATAAAAAAAGAAAAGAATAGAATAAAACTGGCAGGCTTCAGAACAGCCAGTTCTTACCCTGAAGAAAACTTGCATCTATCTTTGGAGTCTGGTAAAAGTTCATCCGATGCAGACTGTTGGTGAAACAAAAGTGTGGTATGTAGGAAAGCTAAAAAGAGACTGCACTTTATTTCTTAGCATGAAACAAGTTATGAAAGATCAATATTTCTTCCCAATTACAAAATACAGTATTCTAGCAACCACCGTTGTGAATTTCTAAACCAAATGCTAAGAGTATATATCAAATTTATATTATAAAAAGAAAGTGGAATACACTGTAAGACAATAGAAACACTAATTGATCCTGCCAGGTGAAGTGAGCTAGGGTTTTTTAAATTAACAGGGGAAAAGTTTTATCTTTGCCATATGCTTCTTGCAGTCATGCTATATTCAGCTCCAGTATTTATTATTCTGTCACTTTTTTTTAATAAAGCTTTGTATGTTTTGAGATCTATAATGACAGCTGATGTCATCACAGCTTAGTCATCCAACTGTATGTATACAAAACAAAAAATGTTACTTTTGTAAATGATAATTTGTCCAGAAAATGACATATGTCTTCAGGAGATGGCTTTAATTGTAACCATGACATTATGTCATGGTTACACTGCTTGGGTAAACTGTCATGGTTCGCACTGGACAACTACATTGTGCTGTGATTGCCTCCACATTTATTACAAACAAATCTGTTCTGTCATTCGTTTACCCTTGTATTTTGTCTTTATGAGTCAGTACATGTTCATAACAAGATGCACTTCATTTCTTTCACTGCTTTCATTTGGGAAGTCAAGTTTTCACTAATCTTGCAAACTATCCCCTGCTCTTTTAAAGTACTGTCCATTTCTCCCAATAATTCAGCTTTGACCTAGTTATCAGTTACATCACAAATAGTTTGTCTCTGCTGGTCCATCTGTTATCTGTACTGCTTACATGATTTAGCTTTATTATGTAGGGGTAACAGAATGGCTAATAGTCTCAACTGGGAGCATGTTTCTTGTAAAGAAAATGTCCCTTTCCCCTGTGATATTATTGAATGTGTCACAGCAGTCTTAAAACTTCTAAGTGACTTTGCCTAGCATTTTATATTCCTTTTTTTTCCTCCCAAAAGAGCATTGCTCTCAGCTTGCAACACAACATTTTGATTGTTTCCACCTCTGATTTCTCTATACTAATATCCACTTCTTTAACTTATTGCAATTTTACACCAGGAACCTCTGACATGGGTGTTCAGGGGCTGCACAGACGCTGAGCAGAAAGAATGATGTTTACTTCTTATGCCTCACTCTCATGGTGCGGGGCAGAGTCTGCAAAAAGGTAGATGTGCCACAACAGAAATTAGCAGAACCTAATGCGTTGGCTACTTGACATTAGTACAAAGAAAAAGAAACAATGTGCTACTCACCCACCCTTAACACTAAAAAAGAAAATCTGTTGTTCAAGGGCAAAAGCCTGTTTTGTTTTTACAAATCAGGATGCCCCAGGAAATCAATAGAACTTCTTGAACAGAGAAGGAATTAACTCCAAAATAGCTCTGTAATTCTTTTTCAGTTCTATGGCCAGTGGAGCACAAGGATTTCTGTAAAAAATAATTTTAAAGAATAAGAAATAATCACACAGACTCATATAAATGTCACTTTTGTTTACTCTTTTGGTCTCAACAGGCACTTTCCAGTTAACTGCTTATAAGGAATGAAATGTAAACCTTCAGATCTTCCTAATTCTAGTGTGTATATATATATATATATATGTATGTGTATATATATATATATCACAGTGAATGGTGACAAACTCTATGCTATATCATAGGTGTAGGCTCACATCACAGGCTTCAAGAGAACGTTCACATTTTACAACTACTAAATATTCTGTAAAATATACTACAAGATATATAAATGCAATCTACATTTTCTTTGAAAAACTTGTAACTGTATCAGAGATCCTTAACACTGTTACAAACTACCATAATCAAGAATAGTTTATTACATTACTGTAGTTTATGAATATGTTAGTATTTTACAGAACATTCTGCAGGATAACCGCAGAAAGTCATTATTATTCCATACTTAGCAAGTGACTTTAACAGGACCGTTTTTCATTTCCCACATTCCTGCATTTTGCTAATAACCCGTAAAGCACCTTTACAGTCAATTTAACCTGCTTTAAAATTATATTTGTCAACCACACAACAAAATCCTCTTGCTGCAATTGTTTCAACAGGTTACTATTCTAATAGTACATTACAGTAAAGTCAATGGTAAAAGATCTGATATATCAAAAAAGTAAGTGAATCTTGACAATGTATGCAAGCACAGCCTCTTTCCTGAAGAATGGTCTAAACTCTGCCTTCTTTTTGCTATTGCTTGCTGTATTCAATTTTCAGAGTTACTAAACCCTCTTTTTCCTAGGTTTTTACTTCATGATGTCTGGTGTTTTCCTTAATATTGTAAGTGCATGGATAAGAGAGGAAAGCACAAGTCTGATGCAGATGAAAGGGAAGTCCAATGTATGGAGAAAGGAAAAGGAAAATAAGGTTAATGGAAATAACCCCAGTAAAGTCATGATGCACCAAAAACCAAATACAATATATGGAAAAGTAATTTATTGTGTCAAGACTGTTGTAATATGGGAGAGGAGATTTTTTTTCTTTTACTATAGTGCTGTAGTACTGTATTTGTACTATAAAGAGACCCAGTTATAGCAAATCTTCTGCTTGAACGTGCCTTTTCCTTGCAAAGTAAATTCATCAAAGTTCCCACGCCAGCTTGAACAAATCAATTCTTATCCTCAAGAACACTCATTTTGATCTCATGCTGTAGAAATAAGCATGGTTAGAACAGTTCTCACAGTATTTGCCTGCATGCATATGAAGGTCTTGGTATCTCACTGCACATTTACCGAAATAAACATTCTTATAATGAATGTACAATGAACAAAACTGTTCTTTGCAGAAGTTTCCAAAGCTAGCTGGAAGATGGGGACAATTTGTGGTATTTTTTCTTATTATGACTCTCCTTTTAGATCAGCAATCTATTGTGATCGTAATTTTTCAATGGGTGTAGTACAAAGATTCTCACTTACTGGATTTCTGCTCCTGGTTGATAATTCACTGATGAATCTTAACCACATGTGGAGAAAAAAGAGGTTATGGGAACAGACACTGTGATAAAACTTGTTAATATGGTGTGGCGGACAGATGAGTGAACTTTTGCCTTAAACATTTCTTGGTGCATGGGGTGCAAGCAAACCATAACCCCGAACAAGCCATCTGTTCCCGGCGGAAACAGGACGAAGCTGCTGCGACCCCCAAAATGGTCTCCCTGCAACCATTCAGGACACACCGAGCCTGCGCTGAACCAGATCACGATCGGGCAGAGACTTTGGGACCTGGACTATAAATTACTGCTGCTTAGCACAACTTCTATAAAGCTTGCTTAGCATGAGTAGCTGAATCTGCTGAAGCCTTAGGCCGCACTCCCTAGTTCAGTGAGAAAGGGCCCCAGAGCTGGTGCAGGCAGGAAAGACAAGGGGGTTACCAGCAGTTTGCATTCCCATGCTTCACGCTCCGGGAGGAAGGATGTCAAGGCATTGAAGTGAGGCCTGCTTGGGCACCGGGACCCTGGGGAGCAGGGCCTCCTCTCGCTGTAGAAACAATGCTGATTGGGGGGTCTGGGCTATGTCGGGGTCCAGATCATATTCCCTTTGTCTGGACCTTGGGAAATAACACCTACCGTCACTGCTGGGGAAATAATAAATTGTCAGGGCTTTGAGAGATAAGGGCAAGACCCGAAGAATGAAAACGCATCTGTCAGCAGAAACCACAACGGTAAACAACCTACCTAGAGACCCAATAAGGAGCAGGAGACCCCAGACCTAAATATTACTATTGGTCCAAACTACTGCGTGAAGGGCGGAGAGCTTAAGATTGGAAAGTATAATTGCCCAGGGATTTCTTTGTTTGGGGTCCCTCTTCGGAGGCACCCAACTCGAGCTGTAACTACTGCACGTGTGTCATTACAATTTATTTATTTAATTTGCCTTGATTTGGCTCCAAACTTTTCAGCGGGAACCTAGGGTCGGACCCTGCTCAAGTTGTAATTACTGCACGCGCTTCACCAAAATTTACACCCAGGGTGAAGAGGACCAACAGGACGCCACTGGATCCATGGGTGGTGATATCCCTTTCTCTCTCTCTCTCTCTCTCTCTCTCTCTCTCTCTTTTTCTCTCTCTCCTCCCCTTTGCCTTTCCCCACCTTTTCTCCTCACTCCGTGGAAAATAAAGTTAAAAGGTTGTACGATATGTGACTGGTTTTAGCATCTTAATCTTGTCCTTGGGATCATAACAAAACCCCCCCGATATTGGATCGGGACATCTGGGTACCGTGCCTTAAAGAAAAACACCATTTGTATTTCTTGACCCAAGCACAATTTTAAATACCCCCATGGTTTCAAGGGTTCTGTATGGGAAAGGCAGCACATTGACCCAGCCTCAGGGACCACTGCTATTTCCCTGGACACAATGAGAAGACTTCCTCTGTTTCCAGAGCCATCAAATCATCCCTAGAAACATCTATTCAAATGAAGCAGGAAAAGTACAGCTGAGGCTATAAAGCTACTTTTAACTAAGTTTGAGCTCTTTTTTCCTCTCTCCTCATCTTTTCTGTAGCATGCAGGCTTTTGTACCAGAGAGATTTAACAGGGATTTGGGATATTGAAGGATAGATGAGGATATAGGTGTTGTGGCATTCCACTTTCTTTAACAAGAAGATATTTAGAAAGAGCATATAAGTGAGGCATTGCTATATTCCAGAGTCTGTGAAATTGCTGATATTAAGAAAACCTCTGAAGTGGAATAGTTTTTTTCAGTCTTCTTTCTCCCTTGTCATCTTTATAAACACACAGCATACATTATACTGGACCACAAACCATGGTTAAACTCCATTTGCATAAATGTCCTTCATGAATTGAACTTTTATTTTTTTCCATCCTGTTCTCTTGGTTTCTAGAACTATTAATGTGGAGCTGAAGCTTTTTCATAGTTATAAATGTCATTCACAGTGGTAGGTTATACTTATTCATTTGCTTAATTAGTTCATTTATCAAATGGATGTGTTCCATTGTAGAGAATCCTGATTAAAAGGCTGTCTTTTCTGTTGGTTGGTTGGAGTCCAGCTCGGCTGTGAGCTGATTTCATGAAACCAGCCAAAAAGTTTTTAAAATGAAGACATGAGCCTGATCGATCTGCAGTTCCTCCTGTTGTGTTCACAAGAACATTAATAACAAGTAATTTTTCTGAAATTACAGAAAATGAGGAATTTTCTTTCATTTGTCTGCTGACTTAAAATTGGCCTCATTATAATTATTATTTGCATTACAGCAGTTTCATTGTGTATGCTACAAACACATAATATAGAGTTTTTCAAAGACCTTAAATTCTATAGACAGGAGACAAAGGGTGAAAGGAGAAATGGAGATACAGAAAGGTGAAGTGACTGCTTAGAGATCACAGCAAGCCACAGCAAAACCAAGATTAGAATTAATCCCTTGTCTTGCAGTTCAATGTCTCCAAAGTCGCCAGTAAAGTTCATAAATTCTCTAAAATAAGTTCTCTCAATGTTGAATATCAGTTTTCTCATTGTCAGTTAAGTGAACATCTGCTGTTATCTTGGCAAGAGTTCCAGACGTTTTTGTGTGCATAATCTGCTTTGTTCTTTTGTAGCATTCATTGTGATATTTCATACAAGTAAAGACAATTTCAGCCATGTTAATATACAGCCCATATTACAATATATTTCACCTAATGTTTGACTATAATGCCCACATGAACAAAACAAACTTTAAACATATGTTGGTAATATCTTATATACATTTCCCTTAAAAAGAGATATTGTGGAGGGAAATCAAAGAACTACATTTATGCTGTGAAAAGTGTGGGTGAACCAGTACCCATAGGATGAGGAATTCTCTCAGAATTGCTGCATTTTATAGGCTTGCAATAAACAAGTTTTGGTCAAAGAGAATCAGAGTGTTTGTGAAAATACAAAAAGTACTGCTCAGGAAAGCTGTATGTTTTAAGCTGATCGTTCGATCTTGCTCATCGATACATCTTTCCAAAGATCTTCAGCAAACAATATCCCAAAGCAATGGAAGAGCAAAACCTTTGCCAGCAGGTCAGTTGCAGCACCATTACTAGCAGCAAGCTTGGTTACTGGAAGCAGTTACTGGAGAACTAGCTTATGGAGACTGATGACAAACCTGATTCTTGGGACATAAGGGAATAGTTCATAGAAGTGGCCAATACTGGACAGCCATCAGGACTCAGTAACTTTGGCAAGGCCACTCTGTGCAACATTATAGATTTAGCTTGACATTGTCGGGCCTTGAAAACTCAGCACATCCTTCAGGGATAAAGAGCAAGTAGCATGAAACTAGAGGAGAAGGTAGTGAGAAGCTGTTCCAGCAGTTATCCTTACCTGTAGAAAAAAGAACTTCATACAACCGAAATAAATTACTTTGGTTTAATCACATTGTAAATGACTGGAAGATTTGTATGAAATTTATAGTGTCACCTGAGTATCACTTTTCTAAAAATAACACATTAGAGACCCAACTGGGACTAAATAAAGGCTCAAACCTAAAAATAGTCTTGGTGATTTAAATTCTTATCCATTTATGGGGCTTGCTGAAATCAATCACAATATTTGAACTCACACAGCAAAGAAACTTCTGGGGTTCTTGGTTTTAGATCCATGCTTTGTTTCCCAATTCCACATCAAGGCAAGATTTCAGCTTTTCCGTCCAGTTTGCCATCTCAGATCTTCATTGTCATGAGAAGGCAAGCTGGAAACAAAGGCCAGAAGGACAGGCAGCAGGTGTGAGCTGGTTCCTGGTCTGGACCAGCAGGGATCATGTGCTCCATGCACTGTTCCATATAGGTGCAGACAGCACCAAGTTTGCATCCTGCTTATTCACTTGCTAAATTAAGGACCCAAACAACTTGAATATTAACGGTATGGCAAAATGTTTTGATGTTCACTTTCATTAAATGATAAACCTTTGGGAGTTTGTTTTTTATTTCTTTTTTTTTTCACTGTGATATGCTTCTCTAATGCAATATTTGACTGTTTTGATGGCTTTACTTCACACTTCTGTGAGACAGAGGAATACATTATTCCCACTGTAAAGGGGGGTAACAAAGGATACAGTTCATACTGCCTAATTTTTGCTTTCTAAAATCCATTCTTTTAGTATACATAAGCTGTTCACGTTCCTCCAGAATCAATCAGGTTAATGTCAATACTTAAACTGAGTTTGGAAGGATGGGAAGTGGGGGTACAAGGGTCCATTTGTTTCCATATAATCTGCATTTTTTTTTACATAACCAGACCACAAAATGCAGATATACTAGCAGATCTGATAGTGGGAAGTGAAAGAGTGCAGATTAGAAGCAGCTAAAGGTAAAAACCTCCTAAATCACTTCAACTTTGATGATATATTCAGATAATTTTAGCCTAATTTTAGCCATCTACAAATCAGTCATGTAATCTAAACTAATCTTGGTTCCCTCTACAGAGGAGGGAGGGTTAGACATCTACTGATTCACTGTACATTTCTTAAACCTATCTTCAGTGTTTTAGGATGGGATGAAGCATTTTCTAAAACTTCTTTTCCTGCTTTAACTCTGGACACAATCTTCTTGTCTCTGTGCCTGTCCAGGGCCAAAGTTAAGGAAGAGAAAAAAATATAGCCTTAGAAAGATACTTTGCTCAACTCGATATTCTCTGATATGAAAAGAAGCACCTGGTTAAGTTAATTAATTACAATCAATCATCAATATGTATTAAGGCACTGTGTGGCTCAGCTTCCTTCTTGATTAGCTACAGAAATTGTTAAACTCTTAAGTGCTGGAGAGAGGAGTAAGAAACTTGAGAGAAGCAGAATAATTTCTAAAACTCTTGAAAATAACCTGATTTAACAGAATATAGACTCTTAAACAAATATTGTGGAAAAGCATAAAACAATACAGATGCAGTTTTTACAAACTCTGAGTATATCTGCATCTTAGCTAAGGTCTCTGAGATACCTGTGCACAAGGCTCACCCCAAAACAAACACGTAGACTCCATCTTTTTACTCTAGCTAGAGCAGAATATTTCTTCTCTGACAAAGTACTAATCTTGAGGTGGATTTCTATATTTTAATTCTATCTTTCTGTCTCTTCAGCTCACAATGTCATTATTTTCCCTCCTTGTTTTCAGTTACCTTCTTCATCCTGTTTCAGGTTTCTTAAATTTATCTTTTCATTGTATTTAGCTAAATTCACAAATGACTTGTTTTCATGAGTGTCCTCCCTTAGTTTTATTACTCTTCAGTGTCACATTCAGTTTTGTGCCTTGATTCTGCTAAAAAAATGCACATTGCTATGTTTGTTGTCTGCTGTTCATCAATTTCAGTCAAGTGATTTCTGTTCAAAGCTAATCAAAAAATGGTTTGGTATTAGCTAATTACATAAAAAAAAATCTTTCTATATATAGACAGAAAGACAGAGAGCAAGAAATGTATATACAGTTCTAATTATTTTAATTAATTCCTTAGTCTGCTAGGTGTAATTATACAGGCAAAGCTTCTTATAAGCCTAAGGCCAAAATATTTATTTGCCCCTGGCTTGCTTTTAGTAGCATAGCCAACAAGACGGACACCAACTTGAGCTAGGTCATCCACATAGACAAACTCTTTTTTTAGCTATAACTACAGAGCCAAATAACAGAGATTGAATGAAGGCAGCCTGATTGTTAGAGTGCTCAGTGCATGACAGAGGAGATCTGGGTTACTTAAGAGCAAACATTTGTAACATCATCCTGAGTTTCATTAAGACATGAGTTAAGCATCTTGAAAAAAAATCTGTCTTTCTGAGGATATTCTACTTTCCTTAAGTGCATATTTATTAGACTACAAAGAAGTGATACCAACCACACTGTCCAGTGGGATCATCTCTCACCTTAGGTACAAAAGACCTGATTTAAATCTTGGCTTCATACCAGTTGTTCATACATGAATGATGGGTTCATAAAACAAAGCAATTGTTCGCACCAATAAAACAGTTTTACCAGGAGAGGCTGAAGAAGAGCTACTAGAAAATTCCCACTAGGTAGATAATCAGGAAGATCAAACAGAAAGTAGACACTTGAATGAAGACGCCCCAGTTGCGGAGTCTATTAGAACCATGCTCACCTACAAAGCTGTTCAGGGCCACTATGCACAAAGCATTTGTAATCACAACGAAATGAACATTCATTAGTGAGTTTGAATCAGTAGACAAATAAATGTATTTATTCCTCTCATTGTCTTAAATTAAATCTAAAATTATTTATGGAACAGGTGAGAAATATGGCATCTTCCAGCAGCTCTGTAAACTTTGGTTAAAAAGATCGAATAAGAGAGGTTGTACCAAGGACATGGCAGGACAAAGCATCAGCCGTAAAAGACTATGGCTTTGTACTGAGAATGATGATGTGAAAGTGTGAGACACCAGATTCAATGAAAGTCTTTTAGTTGTGAAAGAAGAACAAGATTAAGTGCAAGGAGAAAAGGAAACGAGACAAAGCCCTAGGGAACAATACTGGTGAAACATGAAAACTCCATTGTAATGAGAGGTTGC